>NW_013952467.1:743043-745254 GCF_001266775.1 Austrofundulus limnaeus
TGAGTTATAAGCATTTTTGCATGTCCAGACACCACTTTTTCAGATAAATAGGGGGTCCGGGGGTGTAGGGGCACTGATTGGTGGGCCTGATGGATAGAGCTTCATCAGAGCTAAACAACAAAAAAAATCTGAAGCTCCTATGTTTAATAGTTTTTGAGCAATAACCCTTTTTGTACGTCCAGATACCCCTTTATCAGATAAATTGGGGGTCCGGGGGGTGCGGAGCACTTATTGGTGGGCCTGATGGATAGAACTTCATCAGAGCTAAACTATAAAAGAAATCTGAAGCTTCTATGTTGAACAGTTTCTGAGTTCTAATCATTTTTGAATGTCCAGACACCCCCTCTTTGAAAGGAGCCACCTCCTCAAATGTGGGGTCTATTGTAAAACCGTTGGCTGACACAATGTAGGTCAGACTCATCTACAGCCCTGCCAAATTTCATGTTGATTGGTGCAGCTGTTTTTGTGCTACGGTTGACCAAAAATCACTGGAAAAAAAATAAAAATAAAAATAAAAAAAACAGTACGAAAACAATATGACTAATTACTTCTATGATTCTACCATATACCATGACTTTTGGGTAATTGCTACATGAATAGAATGCATCATCACATTTTAACAAAAAACACACAGTTAGCCCTTGATATGTGATGATGACGCTCAGCCACCATTATAACAACAAGAAGCAGAAAACCTGTAAAAATGGCTGAGACCCTTTTTTGTTTGCTACTGCCGAGTCGTGACTCTGATTTGAAATCAGGTTAAGAAAGAGGTAATCAGTTGCAGATGCGCGCACACACACACAGGGACAATTCTTTGAAGATCTTCAATAAATTAAGCGGTTTGTGTCTGCTAACTTAAAGATCTGCTGCACAAAGGCCATGAAAGGCAGGTGATAAGATAACTAGTTCTGTTCAATCAGTGCGTTCAATCACCACTGCCCATTGTGTTGGTGTTATTCACTCACTGGTTACATTTTAGTGTTGCATGTTGCAGCGGCCCAATTTGAAAGTTTCTACTGTATGCAGGAAAAGATTACATTGTTACCTTCAAATTGATCAAATTCTTCAATTAAGAAGCAACATTCCTTGGTTATCATCTCTTCACTCAACCTTTTGCCCATTCCAAAGTCTCTCAATGTTGTCTGAGCAAAACGTCTCATTTCTTTCCAGGAGTCTCCATTGGAAAATGCTATACCTGGAAACAGAATACTTTGAAAACTAATAATTTCAAAATTTGCATATAATCTTGTATTTCTGAAAGTAAATTACCACATCTCTTGTGTAAATCATAAAATATTGGAGGGATTTCTCTGGTTCTAAACTCATCGGACTGGTTCACCAGAGCCTGTTTGACGGCCCTGTATCCTGCCAGAACCACCACTTGCTTTGGTCCAAAGTAGACTTGGAAAACTGGTCCATAAGTTTTGGATAACTAGAAATACAGAGAAGTTAAACAGTGGGAATATTGTCAATGAAAGACTGTTTATTGCTCTTTTTTTTAATATAATGCGCTAATCCATAAAAAAATTGCTCACTTCAAAAAGGCTTTTGTCAAGCCACTTCAGATCCACCTGAAACAAGTTACCAAACAGAGGAACAGGTCTGGGTCCTGGAGGTTCTCGTTTTTCTTGGATGAAAGTTCTGAAGTAAAGAAGGTGAAGGAGCAGCAGAGCAACAAAGACCCCTAACAGCAAAGCTGAAGTGGGGGGTTGTAGATCTTCAAACATAATCAGAACGTTTCTAAGCACTCCAGATGGAAATCCTTGACGAAATCTGTCAATCAGATGAAACGTTTTTTTTTTTTTTTGCAGTATTGACATTTTTGCAAAGTCTTAGAGCAGGGGTGGGCAATCCTGGTCCTCGAGGGCCACAGCCCTGCAGTTTTTACGTTTTTCCCTGCTCCAACACACCAGAATCAGACATTGGATTACAAAGTTCTGCAGTATGGAGGACTGACACTGATATAACTAGAAAAAAAACAAAGGCAGAAATATATAAATGGACCAATAAATAAATTCAGTTAAAAATGCACCAATAAAATTTAAAAAGGAGAGCTTTACCTCACATTTTATAATTTAATTGACCTTCATATTTATTTTTCCAACTTAGTTCCAACTAATAATATATTTTTGCACATAATTTACATGTTACTGTTTTTTTTTTACTGTTTTTACTGTTTAAATATGTAATTATATATAATATATTATA
>NW_013952467.1:746581-761843 GCF_001266775.1 Austrofundulus limnaeus
GCACTGAGTTGCCGCCATGTGATTGGCTGATTAGAAATTAAGTGTTAACGAGCAGTTGGACAGGTGTACCTAATAAAGTGGCCGGTGAGTGTATATTTCTGCTTTTATTTTTAATTCTGTCAGTTTCGGTCCTCCGTACTGCAGGAGCCTGATAATCATCCATTCATTCAAATCAGGTGTGTTTGAGCAGAGAAAAAAGTAAAACATGCAGGGCTGCGGCCCTCGAGGACCAGGATTGCCCACCCCTGTCTTGGAGAATTAAAAGAGCAAAACGTTTTCACAAAATGTTGTTTTTTATGTAAATAATACAGATTAAGACCTGTAGGGAAAAACATACCTACCAACTTCAGTTAACGTCAGCAGAGATCCAAAACCTTTGCATCAGCAGAAAAAAAAGCTATTTTGTTTGTTCAGAGCTGGTAAACAGTAGAGATTTTCTGACTTTGCATTCCACTTATCCTGTTGAGATTATTTAAAAGTTGAATTTATAATCAACACAACTTAAAGTTAATTCTTTCACTACAAATAATTTTCTTAACGTAATTTGAAAAGCAGGAAACTGTGACAGAGATTTTTTCAGAAATTTTGCAAATATAAATGACACATTCACACCCATACTGACAGAAACTCATTTAAAGGATGTTACAGCTTGTAATGACTCATTTACATATTTATATATTTAGAATCTTAAAAAAAACAACGAAAGCTCAAGAAGTGCTTAGCTTAGCAGCTGCATCCAATTTAAATTAATTATCACATGGTTAATTAAGGAATTGCACATTACCAAAACACTTCTCAGCTGCTGTAATCATTTTTAAAATTGTTAGAAATTCTAAACATTTTCATTGTGTGAAAACCCCCACTAGTACTCACCAACATCAGCTCATTGGATTAATTCCATTCGGCAGATAAAACGACAGAGTCCACTCTTTATCTGTCGTCCAGTGTTGAGGGGAAAAGTCCTTTCTTCTTGCACAGTTGTGGTGAGGAATACTCCTCCCACCCAAAAGGCAGGGATGTGATCTTCCTCTCAGTTGACAGCTTAATGCAACATAAACTGTGCACTCACATGATTTAGCATTGTTGAGCATAGCTCCTCTAAAGCTGATCTGCTTGTAAACATCAAGGGGTCCCAACAACATGGGATGGAGACAACTCAGTGATTCCCAAAGTTGAGGTCAAGACCCCAGTGTGGGTCATGAAACATCAAGTAGTGGTCCAGATAACCTTTAGATACTAACTTCTAAAAATGATCACTTAAGGCATTTATTCACCATAATAATTATAAAAGATAAAAACAGTCAATGTGTTGACCCCTTGTTTAAAGTTGTTAGCTAAATTCATAAACCTAATTTGGCTACATAAATTGGGTCACAAGCCTTGTGGAAACCCCTGGTATGACTGATTACTGCCTTGTATATACAGTAGTTAAAGGTCATTTCTGTAATTAAATCAAGATTCTCATACAAAAATAGTTTGTGGTAACAGTTTACATTATTTTTAACTTTGTCAGAAATAGAATATTGATTATCTACACTGTTAATTTCTGAGATTTCAAGTGCTGGGGTGTGTGTGAAATAAAAAAAAAAGATAAAAAAGACTCAACCTTCACAACAGAACCAAAAGCTGTTGACAGTTTACAGCAAATCCATAATTCTGAAAGAAAAGCACTTAAATAATTGAAAAATAGACCTCAAGCTTCTAAAAGGCAAATTTTTATTGATGTTGAACCATGAATGTGTTAAGACATTAAGTAAAAAAAAAAAATCATGTGGCTGAGATCTTTAAAAAAAGTTATTGAAACTTATTTTAAATCCTAAATACTGACTCTAAAATTATACTCTGTAGCAATTTAATAATCAAACCATTTAACATTTAATGTTTTCTGTTTCCTCATTACAAAAAATCCCTGTTAAATTCAATAAGAGGTTACTGTTTAAAATCAAATAATTACTTAATATTAAATTATCTAGTTTGGCACAGATTAAAAAAAAAGATCAGTTTGTTGGTGTCAAGTTCCGACAAGTTTGGTTCACTTCATTGATTTAAAATTCAAAAGCATTTCATGCATAAGTATATTAAAATACTTCTTTGCTAAAAAAAATATTAAAAATAAAACACCGTGTCCATCGTGTGGACCAAACAGCACTTCTGCTCTCACAACGAAATACAAAACAAGACTTTGTCGTCTTCTTCACTTGCGTCGGACAGCGCACAGATTCTGAGGTCGAGGACAGAGGCTGAAGCCCACAGCTGGGGTTAAATCCAGCTCATCTTTTGAGACTCCAGGAGGAGGAGTGAAACGAAAGCGCTGAAGAAGAGAGGTGAAGAAGATGAAAACCTCCGCTTTGGCCAGAATCTCTCCAAGGCAAGCTCTGCGACCTGCAGGAAGATGGTTGGAGTTAAAACAGGATCATCTGTATGGGAGTTTGTTAAAGCTGCTGAACAGAAGATTAAAAATCCTAAAAGCTGTTTTGTTTCATGTCATCTCTAGTTTTCACTGCAAAGTCAGTCTTTAAAAGGCATACCAAAATTGCAAAAATACCTGCAGAAAAAGACAAGAGGGCATCCCTCCTGACAAAGTTGCCATCATTATCCAGGAAATGAGACGGGTTGAAAGTGTAAGGACTCTCCCATTCACTCTCATCGTACAGGACAGACGTGAGAAGAGGGAAAACGGTTGTTCCCTGTAGGTAAAGGGGGGAAAAAACGCAAGAATTAAAACAATCTGGGCTGTAGAGATGTAGTGGAGGTCATTGGAATGTCCCCAATTGGATGGCTGTGCGAGCTTGTGTGTGTGTGTGTGTGGGGGGGTGTGTATGTAGGTATGTGTATATGTGCCTGATTGTGTGTGTGATGGTCAAATGTCGGGTGTGGCGTCCTGTGTGTTATTGGTGTTCATTTCACATGCTGTATAATTTCTATCAGTTTCTCCCTTTACTGTTCTTATATTTCTCTTCTACTTTTTCTTTCTTACTATAGTATTATAAAAAAAGCCACTGAGGATGCAGAAATTAACATTCAGTTTTGTTTTCTACTGAAGTGGCAAAAAAAAGAATTAAAACAATCTAACGAGGGGAGTTAAGATTGAAATGAACAGATAACCTTTTCGATGAAGTAGCCCTGAAACGTGACGTCTGTACTTGTTGCGTGAGGAAGACTGAGGGGGAAGATGTTTGAAAGTCTGTGTATTTCATGGATCACAGCATCGGTGTACGGCAGGTTCTTCCTGTCCTCCAATCGAATCTGCCGGCTTCCAACGACCCTGCTCAGCTCCTCCAGAACACCATCTAAATGCATGTAACAATTAAATCTAACATGTGCTGGTGGAATATATAAGAAAACTAAAAACAGACAAAATTAAAGTAACTTTTGCACCTTGAATATGAGGGTTCTTGACCATGTGGAAAAGACCCCACTTCACTGTATTCGCTGTGGTATCATTTCCTGCCTCAAGCAGGTTTGTCACGCTGTACAGCAGGTTCTCATCATGGTAGTACAGGTTTTTGAGTCCAGAATCCTATTAAATCCCCAAACAGAAACAGTAAACATCTCAATTTTCTTCAACCAGGTCCTGGGCTGGACTTTGAAGACTCACCTCCAGGTGTTTCTTATGACTCAGAAATGCATCAACGTAACACTTGCACGCCTCAGGGTCCAGAGAATCCTTTAAGTCTGCAATTATCTTACTTGCATCTGCTATGTTTTCATTCACATTCTTGATCAAATCCCTCCAGTTTTTAAGGAGAGGGGCCAGCCAAGGAAAAATGTTGTAAATCTTAAAAAAAAAAAAGACATTTAGCATAAAATAAAATCCACATCAAATCAAATAAACAGAAGTTTCATAGCAATTATTTGCAAAATTTTCAAGGAACTGCAGTAACTATATATATTTTTATACATATCCACCACCCACGTGCCTATAAAATAAATTTACTTTCAGTCTTGAAGTAATTTCCATACCCAGACAGATGCCGACCCTGTCAGACGAATGATTTCACTTTCTCTTTGCACCATCGCCTGGAAGACCGGATCTTTGTAATCAAATCTCCTCCCAAACAGCAAAACCGATATGACATTTGAGGTGGCACAGTTAATGGCCTTGGTGTCACTGAAGGGTTTACCTGTCAGAAAAAAAGTAAATAAGACTGTAAAGTGTGCCTGCAGCAAAATAAAAAGAAGTTGTATGTTTCCTGACAAAAAATAAATAAATTAAAAAATACTCAGAATGGTCTGATTTGGATAATTAGTTCCCACGATTCAGTGTTTTAGTCAGTGCAGTCTTGGGTTGTTATGTGATCGGGCTAAACTTTCCCCTACTTTTGTGCTGTTATGGTGCAGTGACCCCAGTTAATTAGAAGCCTTAAGCATCTTGAGTTCACTCAAGACAAGATTATTTTACCTTCAAAATGTTCAAATTCGTCAATTAGGAAGCAACATTCCTTTGTTATTATCTCTTCACTCAACTTCTTGCCCATTCCAAAATCTCTCAATGTTTTCAGAGCGAAACGTCTCATTTCTTTCCAAGAGTCTCCATTAGAAAAGATGATACCTGAAAACAAATAACGTGTTAACTTTTTTCTTTTTTTAGCAAGACTAAAAAATTTTTTAAAAAAAAAGCTACAATTTTACCATGACTTTTGGCCAAATCATAAAATGCTGGAGTGATATCTCTGTTTCCAAATTCAACAGACTGGTCCACCAGAGCCTGCTTAACTGCCTTGTAACCCGCCAGAACCACCACCTTCTTTGGGCCAAAGTGGACTTGGAAGACTGGTCCATATTTTTTGGACAGCTGGAAAATTAAAGCACACGATCCACACTCCGTAACACACACTAAAACACATTTTAAAAAAAACACACAAGTGACTCACAGCAAAAAGACTTTTGTCAAGCCACTTCAGATCCACCTGGAACAGGTTACCAAACAGAGGAACCGGTCTGGGTCCTGGAGGTTCTGGTCTTCGGCTGGAGCTGAAGCTGGAGTAAAGAAGGTGGAAGAGCAGCAGAGCAACAAAGACTCCAAACAGGGAGACCAAATAGGGAGATTGTAGATCTTCAAACATGATCAGATGGTTTTTTTTTCCAGGAAGACGTCTTCTCTTGGGGAAAAACACTTCCAACAGTGTTTTGGTTTATGTCAGAGCATCAAATCTGGTTTGATCACATTTCTGCAAAGATTGGCAGAAGAAGAAAAAAATCCACAATAGAAAAATCAGTGGTTCCCATCCCTGGTCCTCAGTGACCCCTATCCAACATGTTTTGTTGTTTCCCTGCTATTCAGCAGGACTTCAGAAGATTTTTTAATCACTCTTCATTCAAACCAGGTGGTCAAATCAGGGAAACCTCCTAACAGGCAGGAAAGGAGTCCTTGAGGACCAGGGTTAAGAATCACTGCTTTAATGTTAATCTGATTTATTATTTACAAATAAATGGCAAAGAATCAATGGCTTTGAAAAGCAATACTTAAAAAAACAAAACTAAGTCAATATTATATTTTGAAAATGTCTCATCAAGCTCAGAGAAGCTCTTGAGGTGTTGGTCAACATGCCTGTTTTATTCAGGGCTACATTTGATCACTTCCTTCAGAGTTAAACATCTGGAACGGGAGCAAAGTGCAAGACAAACTAACAAATATTGATCACATTACATTTGTGCTGATAAATCTGAAGTTTACCGTCAGTCATCCAAGACAAAACTAAAAGTGAAAAGTTACTTCTGTTCTGTAGCTGAATAAAACTATTGCTGATGTCAATATTGGACTGAACTTAAGTGATCTAAAAGTAAAATAATATGCAGCCTGACAGTTCAGACTGCGAGAGAGAGAAAAAAGGTTACAACTTTGTGCGCCAGAAACCCATTTGTCCCAGTAATATTTCTGCTGATGAGCTGCTTAAACATTTAAACTTCCAGAACCGAGGCAGCTGCTGCATTCAATTAATTTAATTAACTGCAGCGTCGCTCCTTGCACGCTTCTGTCATTAAGCATAACGGATGAAAAGTTTTGCAATAATAAACAAGATCGGACACATTTTCCCAGCATGCATAAAACATGTGCAACTCACCAGAAATCACCAACTCACAGGTGAACTAGTAGAATTTCTTCTGCTCCGCACCGTTTTGAGCTGAAGCTGAACTGCGTCAAATTTGGAGCGCTGGGCTGGGCGCGCCTGATCACGTGACGTTTACAAATGGGTGTATGGTATGGAAAGCTTGCGAAGCCAGATACACGTGACATTACGCGTTAGTGTAGATCAGAGGTTCTCAGGCCATTTGGGTCTGGGGACCCCTTACAAGGGCGGAAAAAATTCCAGGGACCCCCTCATAAACCCCATGCTGTTTTAAAAGATTATTTATTGTCATTTCAACCTCTAAATGCCATGTGAATATATATTTTTATTAAGTTTATCATGTTTGTTTTATTAGTTCATTGTTCTCCATGCATTTTTAAAAATAAAAACCAAATTAACATTTTAGTAAAAAATTTTGAGGACCCCCAAGATACCTCTCGCAGAACCCTGAGGGTCCAGGGACCCCAGTTTGAGAACCTCTGATGCATCGCCGCGGAACGTCACATGAAAACAAGCAAATATTTAAGAACAAAAATAACTACATCTAAAACAGTACTTCATAAAGTAAGAGAGTTATTCAATGATAAAGATATGTTGTATAGAGCAATAAGTGTTCCACACAAAATATTGTATTGAAGTCTGGGAAAAAGCAAGAGCTGTAAGAATTATCACTAGAAAACATTACAGTCACCCATCAAATACATTATTTTATCAAGTGAAGTTACTGAAATTCTATGATTTGGTTGACTATACTATCAGTTTATGCATAAGGCTCACAAAAGCATATTAACTTTAAACATACTATTAAAATTCGTTAAGAGGGTGAATTATTATGATCGTAAAGGAATATAGATGTTTGTGAAACCTAAATTTTGAACTAGCTTGTGTGAGAGGTTTACTTCGATCCAAGGAATAAGATTATGGAATAATCTGAGTGATGTGAAAAATACCGGATCAATGTTTATGGTTTATGATTTAAACAATGTTTATAGAATGATCGAAGTCATTTTGGTAAAGAAATATGAAATGTGTATCCATTCAAACTGCTGTTTGACGAGGATTTTGTTTTTGTTTAGTTTTTCTTGTTTGTAGAATATTATTTGAATTTATTTTTTTTTGGGTGGGGGGCAGATACAAAATTTATTTTCTTCTTTCTGCTGCCTTTCATTTTATTTGTGATTTGTATTTTTTAGAATTTATTTTGCTATTTCTAAAGCAATGAATAAAGTTAATAAAAACTATTGTGAAAACAAAAAAAATAGGATTATTTTAAATGCTGAATTGATTGTTTAGATATCAGCATTCAAATGTAATATATACCTCAAATTTTAGACCTGTCCATCTACACTGATGTAACAGCATCACAAACTGAACTTTGAAATCTTTGTAATAAAGAACCAAAACAGAAGAGCCTTTTTGATCTTTATAGTTTTGCAGTCAACATTTAAAATTGAACATTAACCACAGTGACACCCCTTACACTGGAGTTTAAATGATGCTGATCCRATGTCTGAAAATGAATAACCTGAGAGCACGGTCAGTTAACCTTTTTATAGTTACTAATGTACAAATTTAGTACATTGCAATATTCAGTGTTGTGTGTATATACAGTGTTTCAGCTGCACTCTCAATTATTCCAACACTCAGCAGCATTACTGTTGTTGTCACAATGTAAAATACCAATAAAACTAGTTCATGAAGTTAATATAAAAAAGTTAAGAACCAACACAAGAACTGAATGCCAACCAGAAATACCTTTGACCTTGTTTGAGCATGTGGTGCCCAATTTCATTAGTAAGTCGTGGGTCAACAGTGCACGCCTACAATTGTGGCATTTGTCACCTGCACCTCATCAAACTGCTCTATGGTTAAATCTAATGTATAGACATATAATAATTAGGGCCRATGCCTTCCAAGCATAGCATACATATTAGACAGCTTTAAAAAAGCATGTAAGGTTGACATGGACCTAAAATATTTTCTTATGATTGCTGGAGTGAAGTTTCACTGATTCAGATGAACCTTTTGAACCGATACCAGGAATATCAAGTGATTTTAACTACATGGAAGCATTTAATGTCCTGAGAGGAGTAGCTTCAGGGTGTTTTTACCAGTAAATCACAAATAGAGCATTTAGTAGAAGAAGGTCCACGTCTTATGGGTCATGTGTATCACTTGAACAAAATACGAAAATATAATAAAGTTTCTGTAATAATCTGAAGAGTTTACAGTGCATGGGATTATGTGTGCAGCGAGATATCATTATATATGAGCCATACAAAAAAGTAAACTCAGGGATAATGCAACWGTCAACAACACATTCATTTGAACTTTATTGATAAAAAGGTTTTTTTCAGACATTGCAACATTTGTGTCATGACATAGGCTAAACAAGACTGTACCAGACAGTTCCAGCTCTCCTCTTTAAAGGCGGTAAACAGCACACAGTTTCTGAGGTTTTGGAGCGAGGGTCAAGCCCACAACTGGTTTTAGATCTATTTCATCTTCAGAAACTCCAGGTGGGGGAGTGAAACGAAAATGCTGAAGGAGTGAGGCGAAGAACAGGAAAATCTCCATTCTGGCCAGACTTTCTCCAAGGCACACCCTGCGACCTGCACAACAAAATGACGAGGCAAGTTTTACCTACAGATGCAGTAAAACCTGAGCATGCTGACCTGGATGAAAGTTTTCAGAGTTGGCTGCCATCAACAATCTGTTTTTCATAAACAAGGCAAATGGATCAAGCCAACRATATGTTTATAAAAACTTGCTTGTAGCTCGAAAAATATGTTGTATGCTAGTACTTAAATCCAAATAAGTACCTGCAGAGAAAGGCATGAGGGGATCTCTCCTGATGAATTTACCCTCCTTATCCAGGAAATGGGAAGGGTTAAAACTGTGAGGACTCTCCCATTCACTCTCATCATACAGGACAGATGTGAGGAGAGGAAACACAGTTGTTCCCTGTAAGTAAAAAGAAAGTAGGCTTAAAAAAAACAACAAATGTGACTTCAAAAAATGTATTAGTGATAAACTAGATGACCTTTTGTAAACSACTGACCTTCTCGATGAAGTAGCCCTGTAAGGTGACATCTTTGCTCGTTTTGTGAGGAAGGGCCATAGGGACGACGTTTGCGTATCTCTGTGCCTCGTGAACAACCGCATCAGTGTACGGCAGGTTCTTCCTGTCCTCTATCCCAATCTGACGGCTTCCAACCACCCTGCTCAGCTCCTCCTGAACACCATCTGGTTAGACGGTGAATATTTTTCACAGATTATTGGTGAATTACCATCAATTTAAAAAAATAAAACTGTTGGCACGAGAAGGAAATTTAGCACCTTGAAAATGAGGAAACTTAGCCATGTAAAGGAGACACCACTTCAGAGTGTTGGCCGTGGTATCAGTTCCAGCTGCGAACAAATTGATTACACTGTACAGCAGGTTTTCATCTCGGTAGTGCAAGTTCCTCATTTCTGAATCCTTATAGAGGTATTAGAAAAATAAAATAATCRTATTAATAAATATTTAAAAGCCTGGGGATGAACTCATTGTTGTCATTTGATTTCTCACCTCCAGGTTATTTTTACGGATCAGAAATGCTTCTATGAAGCATTTGCAGTTCTCAGGGTCCAGACTTTCCTTTAGATCTGCTATTATCCTCCTGATATCTGYCTTAGTGTCTTCCATGTTGCTCATCAATTTCGTCCAGTTTTTAAGGAAAGGGCCCAACCAAGGAAYCAAGTTGTAAATCTGACAAAAACAAAAAGAGTATATGAAAGTACACACACTCAATCAAATTTTGAATAACCTGATCAAGATTTCTAAAGTTATATCGGTACAGAAATAAATCAACATAATCAACTGATTTAAGAGCTTTGAAATAAGTGAAAAATTATAAACTGCATCTGATGCAAAAGTTTTGTTGGAGTCATGAAGAAAATCTAACCACAATGGAGGCTGTTCCCATCAGATGAATGATCTCGTTATCTCTTTTCACCATTGTTTGGAAGGTYGGGTCTTTGTATTCAAATCTCCTTCCAAACATTAGAGCTGAAATCACATTTGAAGTTGCGTAGTTGATGGCCTGAGTGTTGTCGAAGGCTTTACCTGGGAGAAAAATCAGAAATTATAGTTAAGGATTGGAGGGTTTTTTTTTTTTTGTTTGTTTTTGAGAGGGGGGCTGTACATTTGAGCCCCTTTCACACTGGATGTCAATTCCACACTGCCCTCCCTRAACAACACAACTTTTCAGAATGTGCAAAAATCTGGAAAATTGTGCATCGCTGCTACCATGCTCCTTCAAGTCCCACCCAAGGCTCACTGCCCCATAAACATAAAGCACCACAACTTAAATTCRCATTATCACAAGTAAATGAAGCCCACTGTACATCTGAAGACTTCACCAAGACCCCAAAAGACCATCCAAGTTCTASCAAAAAATAGTTTTGTGTCACARTGGTTTATTTTTGTCACCCAGCATAAAAAGGACCAAAGTACCTCYTGTGTAAATGTCACTGTAATAGAACTAATACTTTTATGTTTAAGCAAGTAATTCATGACATCCTTTAATGACCTAGATTTTCATGACATGCTGTTCATCTGCAGACAGAATGATTAAAGTCAGAACAAGATTTGCTAACAACAGTCATTCTTAGATWTCACTTGTGTTTATCTTTGTGATTTCCACTGACCTTGTATCAAATCTTGTTAAGATGGCATAATGGTGTTTGTTAATTTATATATGAGGCCTCTCGAGACACAGTGTTCAACAGTGTTCAACAGACAACAGCAGAGTGGAGAGACACTGACAGAGAGAAGCAGAGGCACAGAGACAGGCCAGGTTCTCTGTGTTTCCTGTTGTTGCAATAAAACTCAGCTGATCATCTCATGGAGTACCTTCATTCTTGGACCACGTATTTCTGTCTTTTTTAAATAAATATTACCATAACAGTCACAAAGACCCTCTTATAATAATTGCAACTGTGTAAATAAACCTGAGCACCATTATAAAAGAGTTACCTTCAAATTGTTCAAATGCTTGAATCAAATGGCGACATTCCTCAGTAATGGTCTCCTCACTCATCTTTTTGCCCATTCCAAAATCTTTCAGTGTTGTCAGAGCRAAGCGCCTCATTTCTTTCCAGTTGTCCCCATTTGAAAATATAATACCTGAAAACATAAAATAATCAYGTTTTACTGACAACAGGCTAGTTGACACTTCTATTTTTATTTATTTATTGTTATATATATTTAGTATTACCATATTCCTGGTTCAAATCATAGAAAAGTGGGGATATATCTCTGTTTCCAAACTCATCAGCCTGGTTGACCAGAGCCTCTTTGACGGTCTTGTAACCTGCCAAAACCACTACCTTTTGTGGTCCAAGGTAGACTTGAAAAACTGGTCCATAAATTTTGGAAAGCTGAAAACACATTACAGGTAAAAGTTCAAACTTTTAAAAAATCTGTCTGGGATTTAGTAGAATAAATTTATGGACAAACAGTAGATTACTCACATCAAAGAGACTTTGGTCGAGTCTCTTCAGATCCAACTGGAACAGGTTACCAAACAGAGGAAGAGCTCTGGGTCCTGGAGGTTCTGTCTTTYGTTGGGAACTGGAGTGAAGAAAATGGAAGAGCAGCAGAGCAACAAAGRCCCCAAACAGTAAGACTGAAGTGGGGTATTGAAGAATAACTTCCATCATGCTCTTATGACCTGTGAGCTTCTGCTGAGTCCTCTGAGACACAAACCTTCTGACTGAGCAGCTGTCCAAAACCTACATTCTAATCATTGYACAGCTGACAACCAATRACCTCAATCCAGGGGCGGTTCTAGGGGCGGGGCCACARGGACATTGGCCCCATCTGAAATYTGATTGGCCCCCTGAAGTGCCACTGCCCTGTCACTCATCATGTTGAACAAATACTTGGCCCCCTCTATGAATACTGTGGCCCCTGGATGGCCCTGTACACTGAAAAATCCTAGATCCGCCATTGCCTCAGGCAAATAACAAATTTACTGAGAGTTAGCAGAAACAGGAGGTTTTGTCACTCMGAACACTTCCTGTTTTGGCCTAAAATAYGGCAAAGCTAAAGCAAAAAAATAGAAAATAAAAAAGAGACACTAATTGCATCGGTCATTGTCCGTAGGGTATATTTTAGAGTCTGTGTTTGCTTTAGTTTTCTGAGTTTTGGTCAGTTCAGGACCTGTTTTTTTTTTTTCTTGTAGAACCTTTACATTGGTACATTTCAATTTGTTTTCCTTTAAGACAACTGTTAGGATGCTGAATTATTTTTTTACATTTTGAAAAGATGTAAAAAAAATGCTAAATTTATTTATATATTGTAACTGTTTTTTTTTTAGTGGGTTAGCATTTTTTTGATCCCATGCCTATTTGTGAGTTTGCTCACTTACAAAGAAAATAATATTTTTAGCAGCAGAAGTAGAATTTTCTCACAGGCAACAACACCTTTAAAAATCAAAATATATGTTTTCCCCCAAATAATAGAGACTATTTTTTATTTAACAGTACAAAACTCAATGACAGTCAGTATTGTTAGGAAATACTCTATAAGAATAAAACATTATTGTCAGAATAAAAAAAAATCAATCAAGTAGGCTCAGCTCTTTTCCTCAGTGGTGATGGACAAMACTCAGTTTCTGAGGTTTAGGACCAATGACCATACCTACAACTGGTTTCAGATCCAGTTTGTCCTCTGAAACTCCAGGTGGAGGAGTGAAACAAAAATGCTGAAGAAGGGAAGCAAAGAGCAGGAAGAGATCCATTCTGGCCAGACTCTCTCCAAGTAACGTCCTGCGACCTGCAAAAATGGTGAATAGTCCTACTACAGGTTCAATATCAGTGTTTAATTGRCTTATCTGAGTGATGSAGCAATTCATGTTGGTGGCCTTATGTTCACGCTACTAGCCTAACAAATCTTAAAAAGTCTTAAATGAAGCAACCCAGCTCTTTTCTAGTTKGTTKTKTGTACTTACCTGAGAATCTTTATCAACTCAAAAGTAAACTGCCACAAGTTGTTCTRTTTATGTAAACTGAACTCACAWGCAAAYRATTTTCTCCAGACAAATAAAATTTCAATKTTGAAAGTTGAAAATTTAAYAGCAACAGCAAARTTATTGGCAGTCAAGCTTCCTGTCCCCCTAAATTTGATGGTCACAAYGGAAAAGGGGTGTGGTCACWAAGYKGTCCCTRGGGGGCAGTGAGACCCAACTTTTTTTCTGTYAACRTGCTTTTTTTGAAAGAGTGGACCCYAGGGGACATGAAAATTCCTGAGAAGTTCAGTAGTGGGGTGTGCATGGTGACCCACCCTAACCCACAGACTAAAAAAAGATGAAAGTTTTCATCTTCTGTTGGGATTGTGACCAATTGACCCCCCCCCCCCAATGACATCATCACACAGATATTTGTTTAATGAAATGTCATGTACATGGAAGAGCTAATCAATACCAATCTGCTGATACCTTGTTTTTAAACTTTGGTTGGTTTATAGCAAAGTTACTGGCAGTTAAGGTCCATGTACCCCTAATTTTGATGGTCACAAATAGAAAAGGGGTGTGGCCAAAAAGGGTTCCCTGSGGGGCAGTGGGACCCAACTTTTTTTCTGTTAACATGCATTTTCTGAAAGAAYGGACCCCATAGGGTACATGAAAATACCAGAGAAGTTCAGTACTGGGGGTGGGGGGGGTGCACGGTGAGCCACCCTGGCCCATGGACTACTGGTCACATGCATGTAAATGTGAAATGGGGTGAAACTGATAAGGGACTGCAATCAATACTCCCCTGTAATGCTGTGTTTTAATCTATCTCCTGTTGCCCTTGGATCTAAACAACTCAAAGCCTTAAAGTTTTAAAACTGGTTTGTTTTTACCCAAAGACATCAAGAGGGTTAAATACTTGAATTTTCAGTTTAGACGTGTGTTCTGAAGGTTATAAAGTCAATGATCTATTGTTGATAATACTTCTGGTCACTGGATTGCACTGCTGTGACAGTGTAGGCAGAAAAGATTGTTGGGATGTGGCTCCTTTACTCCTCTCTCAAACCAACTCCTGGCATTTAATTGCATACAGGAGAACTGTGATCAGTTATACTGTACATTGGGGACTCTGCAGTTTACACTCATCTACAGGCAAGTGGTCACTTTTTCAGTGAGGAAGATGTTCACATCCTTGATAGAGAGGAACGTTGTTTTTGAGAATGAAGGAAGCAATTTTTGTGAAGAAAAACTGTCCATCATTAAACAGGGCTGGAGGCCTTGTTATCCAGTTGTCATCTTCCTACAATGCTGTTAAAGCAAGTATGGCTCAGGACAATTCTGGTGACAGGAGGCTCCAGATTCATCTTCCTGTTAGCTGAAGGGGACAAAACTACCTCCAAGAGTGAAAACCAGCTCTAAAAAAAAGAAAAAYAAAAAKTTAAACCAGCTTGCAGCACACAGTGCTTTGAAGCAACGTATCGTCAGTAAAATAAAAGAATAATTGGCTATAAGCCCACCAGCRACCGGTTCTCCACCGGCATCAGCTGTCACTTCGACCTGCAACCGGCTCAYACCACCAGCCAGRGGTTCCCCATCACTGTCGGCTACTGCCTTGAACCGCTACTGGCWTGGCCCACCAGCCGYCGGTTCTCCATATAGGSGAACAGGTCTGGGCCTAGGAGGTTCTCGTCTTTGTTGGAAACTGAAGCTGGAGGAGTGGCAGAGCAACAAAGACCTCAAACAGGGAGACTAAAGTGGGGGACTGAAAAAAAAAAACCTCCAACATGTTTCAGTTTTTTTTTTATTTTTTTATTTTTTATTTTTTACCATTAGTCCTGTTGAGATCTCAGATTTTTTCAAGGGAGGCCTGGGCCTGAAGGCAACCTATTGTACATGTTTTTAAGGGTGGGGGAAACCTGAGTACCCAGAGGAAATCCACACAAGCCCAAGAATAACATGCAAACTCCACAGAGAAAGAGCCCAGGTCCAAACTGGGGATCAAACCCAGGACCTTCTTGCTGTGAGGTGTCGGTGCTCCAGGACCTTCTTGCTGTGAGGTGTCGGTGCTCCAGGACCTTCTTGCTGTGAGGTGTCGGTGCTCCAGGACCTTCTTGCTGTGAGGTGTCGGTGCTAACAGGACCTTCTTGCTGTGAGGTGTCGGTGCTCCAGGACCTTCTTGCTGTGAGGTGTCGG
>NW_013952467.1:765771-775693 GCF_001266775.1 Austrofundulus limnaeus
GTGTGTGTGTGTGTGTGTGTGTGTGTGTGTGTGTGTGTGTGTGTGTGTCTTAACAAAAAATTGTGTGAAGCATGTTCAGTGGGGCATTGGAAGATTTTTTTGTTAAAATAGCTACTGACCCCAAATCCTTCTCCAAGAGGACCATAATAGATTTTGTCAACTGACTGAGATGGATCTTTGTGCATTCAGGCTTTGCTATATATCAAAAGCCACCCACCACCCCCCAAAAAAAGGAAGTACTCGCAAAATATTAAAATAAAAAAAATTCTGTGTGAACAAAAACAAAATGGTCAAGTTTAAAAGTTCAGCAAAGTACCTGTAGAAAAAGGTATGAAGGCATATCTCCTGATGAATTTACCCTCATTATCCAGGAAATGAGACGGGTTAAAACTGTGAGGGCTCTCCCATTCACTCTCATCATACAGGACAGATGTGAGAAGAGGAATGACTGTTGTTCCCTGTCGGAAAAAAAGCACCGTGAAAACAAAAGATTGTGTGTCAGATATCACAAAATTCTAATAAATGGATTATCTGAGTCTGACCTCTGTGATGTTGTAGCCTTGGAAGGTGAGATCTTTGCTCGTTGTGTGAGGAAGAGCCATGGGGGCGATGTTTGCAAGTCTCTGTATTTCGTGGATCACAGCATCAGTGTACGGCAGGTTCTTCCTGTCCTCCATCCCAATCTGATGGCTTCCAACCACCCTGCTCAGCTCCTCCTGAACACCATCTGGATGCACATTAAAATTTAAAAACAATCATTTGTAACTCTGTTAACTTTCAATTCTGACATTGAGGACCCACCCCACCCCACCTTGAATATGAGGAAACTTGGCCATGAATAGGAGACACCACTTTAGTGTAACTGCTGTGGTATCAGATCCAGCTCCAAACAAATTACACACGCTGTAGAGCAGGTTCTCGTCATGGTAGTGAGAGTTCATGACATCAAAAACCTAATAAAACACAAAAAACAGAGAATTACTTTTGAAGATTTACAACCTGGGATTGGGCTCGTTGAGGTTTACTTACTTTCAGATGTTTCTTACGGATCAAAAATGCATCCACAAAACATGTGCAGATCCCAGGCTGCAGAGTTTCCTTCAGGTCTGAGATTATCTTCTCCAGATCTGCCTTACTGTCTTCAGTCTTCTTCATCAAATCCCGCCAGGTTTTAAGGAAAGGGCCCAACCAAGGAAATAAGTTGTAAATCTAAAAAAGTCAAACTGCAAGATTTGAGTTAAGGTATGAAATTATAACATCCATGAGATCTTCATGATATTATTTTATCTCTATTATTACTATTATTAAATGATCAGCATAACAAAAACAATTCAGTAAATATATCACCTAACATTGGAAAAAGCAAATTCTGCCTATAGACCCATCATAAAAAAATAACTATTAAAAATAACTTCGAAAGAGACTTACCATAATGGAAATGGATCCTGTCAGATAAATAGTTTCACTTTCTCTGGCCACCATCTTTTGGAAAACAGGGTTTTTGTATTCAAATCTTTTACCAAACATCAGAGCTGATATCACATTTGAAGCAGCATAATTGATAGACTGGGTGTTGTTGAAGGGTTTACCTGATGCAAAATTTAAAATATTAAAACATAAATTGCTCAAGTGATCATTACTCGATTCTATGAAAATGACTTAATGTGGTGCTTAAAAATAGTTACCTTCAAATTGTTCAAATTCTTTAATCAAGTAGTCACATTCCTCAATAATTATCTCTTCACTCATCTTTTTGCTCATACCAAAATCTCTCAGAGTTTTCAGAGCAAAACGCCTCATTTCTTTCCATGAGTCTCCATTAGAAAAAATGATGCCTGAAAACAGAAAAAAAAATAGCTAAACAAAATTTATTTTGGCAATTTTTTACTTTATTTGCTGTCTCCTTCTTACCATGTCCCTGGTTGAAATCATAAAAAAGTGGCAATATTTCTCTGTTTCCAAACTCATCCGCCTGGTTTACCAGAGCTTCTTTGATGGTCCTGTAACCTGCCAGAACCACAATCTTCTTTGGGCCCAAGTGGACTTGGAAAACTGGTCCATATGTTTTGGACAGCTAAAAACAAAGTAGCTAAAAAGGTGAGACTTGCAGCTTAAAAGAAACATTCAATTTCAAAAGAGGAGAACTGTCTTTGAGTAGATTACTCACATCACAAAGACTTTGGTCGAGTCTCTTCAGATCCAACTGGAACAGGTTACCAAACAGAGGAAGGGGTCTGGGTCCTGGAGGTTCTGGTCGTTTTTGGGAACTGAAGCTGGAGTGAAGAATGTGGAGGAGCAGCAGAGCAACAAAGACCCCAAACAGGGAGACAGAAGTGGGGGACTGAAGAATATCCTCCAACATGTTTCTATCATCACCTGTGAGCTTCTGCTGAGTCCTCTGAGTCACAAACCTTTTGACCTGAAGCTTCATTCCAACCTTTTCACAGCTGAAAACCCTGATTCAAATGGAAAAAAAAACATGTCACAACCAGAACTTCCTGTTTAGTCCTGATTAAAATGTCATCTTTAAAAGCGCATCACATTTTTACAAATCCTTTTATGTTGGCTTGTTTTAGAATTACAATAAAAATAGGAATGAAAATGGAAAAAATGAAATGAAAAGTGCACCTGTCAGGGTCTGTGGGGTTTTGTTTGAATCTGCCTCCTCATTATGAGTTTGGGTCAGTTTACATCAAGGAGTTTAGAACAGCTGGAGTGCGCAGAAACAACGTGACCCTGTGATCGGCTGGTGAAGCTAACAGCTAACGCAAAATGCGCAAGAGTGCGGATTAACCATTACTGTACACGTTGACAACAGAGCAGAAAAAAGAACTGACGATGTAGAAATCATTAAAACTATTAWTAATAATATTAAYMCAATTAATATTAATATTTTACAGTTTATATAAKCTATCTAATGTTTTAAATAATGTCAGAAAAGCTGTTTGTGTTATGGATTTATTAACTGAAGAGAAGCAGGAAAACGTCTCATTTTACAACACAAGTCAGCAGATTTGATTTTATTTAGCTCAATGTGATCTGAGCAGAACATAATGTAACAGTTTAAAATTAAAATAATCTTTTAAAGTCGATGTAATCACTGTTATTTATTGAAGTGGTTAGCAGATGTTAGCTTGTGGAGCATTAATACAGAGTGTAGCACTGCTAAATCATGCTACAATTTAACATAAATGATTAAATATTACAGTTGATTTGTCCTCTGATTAATATTTAGACCTACAGAGTGTAAAATATTATAAATGTCTCTGATTAATATTTAGACCTACAGAGTGTAAAATATTATTATAAATGTAAGCATTTTTAGGTTCCTGTTAGAGGAACCTGACCTGTTGAGGAGCTAATAGAGACAAGTTTCATGCCATATCAGGTATACAGAGAACATTTTCTAAGTTACTGGTAATATTTATTATTATTAATTTTTTATGACACAGATCCAGCTCAGCTTGCTGTTTATCTATTAGTTTCTATGGTGGCTGTGAGATGTTGCCCTTTTTGGACACCATTTTTGCTCCTCCATGCTGTCACAGACGCTACCAGTGAACAGTATGGGCGGGGCTCGATCTAGTGATCTATATTCAAGTCTACAGTTTAGATCCTCTTTTATTTTGTAGAGCTTTACTTTGATTCACTTTTGTTGGTTTTCACTTCACTTCACCTGGTTTTAGTTTGCTGATTGTTTACACCTGAAATCTCGAGTTTCACTCTGATTATATCTGTTCCTGGTGGTAAAACTTCTCTTTCATTTCAATCTAGCTTTTTTGTTGATGTATTTTCTATTTTTGTTTTGTGTTGTTGTATTTTCTATTTTTGTTTTGTTTGAATATTCTCTACTTTTCAATTCCAATCAGAAGTTTTGAGGAGTCTAAAAAAATCTTCACCATTTGGAGGTTTAGATGGAAACAGAGTTTGTCGGACTGGTGATGAAGGAGGGCTGCACCTTTGAGGCCCTCTGAGCCTAAGTCACTGACCTCTTTCCCACCCCTGGTAATGTTTCTTTTATCTGCAAATAGCCCCGACCTGAAATTCCACATTTTCTAGTGGAACCTGACCTGGATCTATCATATGGTCATCCTGAACAGGAGACAAAATCAACCCAGGACCTATATTCCCCTTGCATTTAGCAGTACTTTAAAACTATAGACAAATAGATGGTAGAAGTGATGATGAAAGAAAGGAGGTTGTACAGCTTCATGTTTAACTAGCTCATTGATTTTATCCATCACAGCTGGATCGTAGAGGAAAGCAGGTTTGCTGTTTAATATGTCAGTTATGGTTTAGCTGCTGGATCTGAGCAGGACCTTCAGCTGATAGACCACTTAATAGGTAGTGCACACCTCACAATTTTCACCCAGTATATTGTGACTGTTTAGCTCATTCACACAGAGTGGGCAGGACTTGAAACTATACGGCAGCCAGTCTACAGAGGTTGGTCTCTTCCCAGCTTCAACTTCAAGGTTCACATCAGAGGTCTATCAATGTAAAGTATTTTTTGGTTTGATGCAATGGGACAAGGACAACAATGTAAGAAACATGCAGTATAGTCTGCCACATTATGGAAAATACCTACAGTATATGATTTGAGGAATCTATGACAAGACATTAAATGTAACTCAAATCATGCAGGCAACATGAAAAAAATGATTTTAAAGTGTGTCAGAATAAAGACAATATACACATATATCAATCAATCAAACTTTTTTAGCAGACTTTGCGTCCATATGTACATTTAAAACAATAAGACAATAACAAATATAAAAAGGATAAAAAAGAAATATATCCATAAAATCTATATAATAAAACATAATAATAAAAACATTTTGCAATTACTTAAAGATCAATTCATACACAAACATTTCAACCAGTGTGTTCGCAGGCTGGATAGATATCAATAACTACTCACAGCTGGGTCTGTGAGCAATGAAATTATATTGTTACGACATTCATCCAGTCGTTCTTTAAAGCTGAACCTCAACTGTCTTAAAAGTGCTTTGAATGTGGAAACACCCACCGCTACAAACATTTGATTAGTACTTCCCCCTCTGGGCATCCTGAGGAGAATTCTCATTGCATCATTATATGCAACCTGCAGCTTCTGCATGCTGCATTGCTTGTGAGATGCCCATAAGGGGGCAGTATATAGTGGTGTGCAGTAAGCTTTAAACAAAGCCACTTTCACTGGGACTGAACAAAAACTAAACTTTCGTGCAACTGTGTTTGCCTGCACATAACGCTTACAGCGTTGTCTGTATATATCATCATCATCGTTCAGTTGATCATTAATAAAATGACCAAGGTATTTCACCTTTTTAAAAACCTCAAGAACAGTGTTGGATAATTCAAACATAGGGAAATTTAGCAATTTATCCTGCTTGGTTCCGCATTTCAAATTAGCACTTTTAGCAGCATTGTACTTTATATCATATTCCACACCATATTCAGTACAAATATTAAGGAGCTGCTGTAAGCCAGCACTACCTGGACTAAAAACTACCAAGTCATCTGCATACATAAGGTGATTCACCAGTGTTTCACCCAGCATACATCCAGTGTTACATGCTCTCGGCTGTGTACAAAGATCATCAACATATACATTAAACAAAAGTGGAGACAATATCCCACCCTGTTTAACACCATTGCTAACATTAAATGGGGGAGAAATACTTTTTCCCCATTTAACCTGCATTTTCTGATGAGCATACCAGTAAGAAAGAACCCTCACATTATGTAGGAACTCCCTGTCTCTTTAATTTATCAAAAAGTTTTCTGTGGTTCACTCTGTCAAAAGCCTTTGAGGCATCAATAAAGCACATAAGAATAGATGAGTTTTTGTCTCTATATAAATTCACTATTTCTTTGAGTGCATATATGCACATATCAGTGCCATGCTTTGGTTTGAAGCCAAACCGGTTATCATGGGAAGTAATGAACAGACTTATTCTATCTAACAAAATTCTTTTTAACACTTTTGATAAAACACTGGCTAGCGCAATTGGTCAATAATTATCCGGCAATTCACTTTCCCAACCTTATCTTTAGTAACTGGGACAAGCAAAATACCCAACATTGAATCTGGGAGTGTGCCATGGATCACAAGACCTGAAAGACAGAGTGCTAAAAGAGGAGCTAGCCTTAAACTAGCATGTTTTAAATGTTCAGCAGTGATGTGATCCACCCCACAAGCTTTATTATCAGATAATTTATGAATGGCTTTACTTCATCTGCCAATATGATTACAGATTCATCATTAATGTTGCAATAATCCTCATATTCTTCATTTTGTATGCAGTTAAACAATACACTAAAATGCTGTCTCCATACTGCTGCTATGTTATCTGCCCCTGTAGCTCCTTCAGCAGTTGATGGCAGAGATGATTTACAATTATTAAAACTTTTCACCTCTTTCCAAAATTGTTTACCATTATTACACAACATTTTTGTAGCCAAAGAATCTGCTCTCATCATTTGCTCATTTTTAGTTATAAAATGAATGGCGTACTTGTATCTGGCATTCGCACATTTTTTTTGTTCAAACTCAGGTCCTTGCTTAGGTCTTCCAACAATATCCCAACATTTATAAGCTACACAAGCTTCCTCGTGGTACACAACAGCTACATGCTCTTTCCAGCCAACAACTGATCTCAGCACAGCTTTAGTCAGAGGTAGAATACCAGGGGGGGGGGGGGGGGGGGGGGGGGGGGGGGGGTGCTGTGCTATGGGACAAAAAATTAGAACCTGTGATTAAACCCATTAGGCTGGATGTAGACTGGTGTATTGGTATACAATATACACCAAATAACAATAGTGTTGTCATTCTTAATGTTTATACTCCCTGTGAATCTTGTGAGAATGAGGATGAATATCTTAGCAGACTGACTTTTATTAATGCATTCTCATGATAACAATACTTACAGTATATATGTTGTAGGTGATTTCAATGCTGAACTTTCAGACAGCAATTCACAGTTTGCTAATCACTTAATTAATTTCTGTGAAGTTAATAATTTTATTCTGTCAACCAAAGTGTTACTGCCTGCAGACAGCTACAAATAAGTGAGGCTTGGCATAGTACGTCATGGCTGGATTATTGCATCGGTACAGCTGATGGTCATGCAGCATTAGAAAACATGACATTAAATATGGGGTGGCTGTGTCAGACCATATACCTTTTGGTTTTACTGTAAATGTGGAACAATTGCCAACCACCACTGAGAAAGTCATTGCTAATAGTGGGTACCAATGTTAAACTGGTCAACATTTAATGAAGATGACTTCTTGCCATTTTATAATAATACAGATAAACATCTGAGCAATATTTATTTGCCTGTTATGTTGTGCAGGGATGTTAAGTGCAAGACTGTTGAGCATAACCGTAAACTTTGCAATATGTATGATGATATTGTGGCTGCTCTATATGAAAGTGGTAAACCGTATTACAAACAATATAAGAAATGTAACATCAGACCTGGCTGGAAAGAGCATGTAGCTCTATATATATTTTTTGACTTTATCAGGAATTATTTCATGTTAACAAATCACTCATTTGAACTTCTGTCAAATTTTGTGTTAATGAAGTTAGGCCCAAACTAAAAATACCACTTGAGGGATATGAACAAAATAAAATCAAGTATCAAGCTCTCTAAAAGTGGCGACGGACAGCACACAGCTGATGAGGTTTAGGAGCCAGAGTAAAACCTACAACTGGTTCCAGATCCAGTTCATCTTCTGAAACACCAGGTGGGGGAGTGAAACGAAAATGTTGCAAGAGGGAAGCGAAGAACAGGAAGAGCTCCATTTTGGCCAGACCCTCTCCAAGACACACCCTGGGACCTACAAAGATGGTACAACATGTGACACAGGTGTTATCTCATCTGACTGAGAATTATGGTTTGCATATGAGAGTCTTTGTTGTCCTAAAATAGAGGTGACAAAATTATTGTCAAATATATTTTGAACTAAAGTTAAAATTTTGTGATGGATGATGACTAAACCCCAGCAAAGTACCTGCAGCAAAGGGCATGAAGGCCCCTTTCCTGGTGAATTTCCCCTCATTATCCAGGAAATGAGACGGGTTAAATCTGTAAGGGCTCTCCCATTCACTCTCATCATGCAGGACGGAAGTGAGAAGAGGAAGAACTGTTGTTCCCTGGTATTAAAAAAAGAAAGAAAGAATTGACTTAGGTAACAACATTATGTTTTTCAGACATCAGAAACAGGCGAAGTCAATATTTTGTTAAAGTGCATCTTAAAGATGTAGATGACCTTCTGGATGAAGTAGCCTTGTAAGGTGATATCTTTACTTGGGAACTGAGGAACAGCAAGAGGGGCAATGTTTGTAAACCTCTGTGTCTCATGGATCACAGCATCAGTGTACGGCAAGTTCTTCCTGTCCTCCATCCCAACCTGACGGCTTCCAACCACCCTGCTCAGCTCCTCCTGAACACCATCTGATGAGCATTAGAATTAAATACAATTTGTGATTATGTTTAAGACTTATCTAACCTTTAAAACTGAGGCAAGGCAATGTTTTGCACCTTGAATTTGAGGAAACTTGGCCATGTAGAGGAGACTCCACATCAAAGTCATTGCTGTTGTTTCAGTTCCAGCTCCAATCAAATCCATCACACTGTGCACCAGATTGTCGTCATGATAGTGTGAATTCATGATCTCAGTATCCTTGAATGAAATAAAGTTAAGACACAGCAAACCTATTGGTCAACATTTGCAGCCATGCAGAGAATAATTGGAGTTGTGCCCCCCTCACCTCCAGATGTTTCTTGTGGATCAGAAATGCATCAACAAAGCATCTGCGCACCTCGAGGTTCAGAGTTTCCCTCAGCTCTGCTATGATCCTGCTCATGTTGGCCTTCATGTCTTTCACATTCTGCATAAAATCTCTCCAGTTTTTCATGAAAGGGCCCAGCCAAGGTATTATGTTGTAAATCTTCAGTTTCATAATACAAATCACTTTCCATTTCAAACACATAAAATCTTCAGTTGAAGTGTTGATTTTAGAGAAACAGGAAATTGCAGAGAGGAGACAGACCCAGTTGACAGAGTCTACTTGCCCAAGATTTTTAAAACAATATTCTGCAGGGGTGTCAAACTAAGGGCCTCAAGGGCTGCTATCCTACAAGTTTTTTTCTTGTTTTTCTGCTCCAACACATGATGCAGTGACTCAATTACCTCTTCAAATTCTGTAGAAGCATATTAATCATCTATTAATGCAAATCATGTGTGTTTGAGCAGGAACACAAGAGAACATGCTGGGTAGCGGCCCTTGAGGACCAGAGTTTGACTCTCGTGATGGTGACCTAAAATACTGTAACTAAGATAACACATTCACTCAAACACTAGTGGGGGTGAAACAAGTTAACCTTTATACTAACCTTAACATTATCAATTTGCATGATTTTAACCTTGTCAGGCTTCAGTTGAGATTAAAGCCCAGATACATGTCCAAGTTGTTTTAGAATTGATTTTGATTGTTGTTGGTTAAGGGATACTCAAACGCTGTTAATAATTACACTTTTCAGGAATTCCACCTCAGGAAACTTTTCAGATAAGCAACTTCTCTCATAAATTGCTCTCATAGACGCGTGTAAAGAAAACAGGGATTCTAACCAGAGAATCACTCCTTTTTATAGCATTTGAAATTGATTCTAAATATATTAATATTATCATAAACATTAATTGAACTTAGGTTCATATAGTTAAAACTTCTTGACTAAGTTGCTGGATAAGTTAGTCTGGATGAGGTCAGATGAGTGGTCTAGAGCAGTGGTTCCCAACCTTTTTATCTTCTAACCCACAAAATATCCATGGCAAAAACTTGTGACCCCAAATATTACTGGTCTGAGTACACAAACTTTGTTAATAACCTTAAAAACACAGGCTTTTTGAC
>NW_013952467.1:776037-777104 GCF_001266775.1 Austrofundulus limnaeus
ATATTTTTATGCCACATTTATCTATTTTAAATATACTAAACTCACTCATTTGTAACAACTAAGGCAAAAATGTAATTAATTCAGAAAATCTTTTCAGGACCCCACCTAGATGTTTTGGGACCCCACTTTGGGTCCCGACCCCAACTTTGGGAAACACTGGTCTAGAGGGTGGCACAGTGAATTACCATTCAAAAGTGCCCCAGAAGCCCTGCACCGGTTTGAATCCCACTCGTGTTGTCGAGACTGCAAAGGCTTGAAACAGCTTGTTGTAACGCTCTCGTGTCATGGTGTCCTTGAGCAAGACACCTAGTAATAATAATGTTTAATTATTGTTGTTGTTGTTGTTGTTAATAATAATAATAATAATAATAATAATAATATTATTATTGTTGTTGTTGTTGTTGTTGTTGTTGTTGTTGTTGTTGTTGTTGTTGTTGTTGTTAATAATAATAATAATAATAATAATAATAATAATAATAATAATAATAATAATAATGGCAACAATTGTGGAAGACTTGTTGCTTATCATTTGTTGTTGTTAATAATAATAATAATAATAATAATAATAATAATAATAATAATAAACATATTTTAAGAGATATTTGTTAACTTAACTTATGAGATGCATTAGTAAAAACTAGCCTAAAACTGCACAAATCAACTGCCTGCTATCTGTGTCCACCTTCATGATATCCAGACCTACCATGCCTTCAACCAATCCAGTCCTTGGTAGAACTTATCTGGTGTCCCTAAACTTTACGAGTGCAAATACATACGTATGTGTATTAGAGTTGAGAAAATTTATCACCCTTATTTCCTTCTCTGAAAAATGGTACAAAAGTCTTTGAAAGAAGTTTGTCAGCAAGGAAGAACATGGCCGCTAATGTGATAACTGAGGGTCATAGCACTTTAAGAATAATGTGACCAGGCACTATATGAAAATACAGCAGAAATATTCAATAATATTTTTTTCAGTAAATTGTGTTTTTATTTGAGGCACAGTGTGTAGAATTTGTTGTTTTCAGCGACATCTAGTGGTCGAGTGGTTGAATCATCCTCCCTGGTCC
>NW_013952467.1:779482-792944 GCF_001266775.1 Austrofundulus limnaeus
CATCAGGACGGGAGGGGCAGAGGGAGAGAGGAAAACAGTGCAGCCAGCTGATAGCAAACAGCGGGTTGTCACATACTAATGTTGCTGTATGTATATTTTTGACCCAGCAGATTTGGTGACATTTTCAGCAGACCCATAATAAATTTATGAAAGAACCAAATTTTATGACTGTTTTTTGTGACAAACATGTATGTGTTCCGATCACTCTATCACAGAAAAATAAGAGTTGTAGAACTTATTGAAAACTCAAGACAGCCATAACATTATGTTTTTTTACAAGTGTATGTAAACTTTTGACCACAACTGTATATATACCATGTCCCTGGGTGTAATCGTAGAAAATTGGAGTGATTTCTATGTTTTTAAATGCATCTGCTTGGATCACCAGAGCCTGTTTGACCATCTTGTAACCAGCCAGAACCACTATTTTCTTCGGGCCAAGGTAGACTTGAAAAACTGGTCCATATTTTTTGGAAAGCTAAAAATATATAAATCAGTTATTGTGAAACTCACGCTTTACAAAACTGTTAAATCTGTCTGTAGAACAGTTTCATGACAAACAGTAGATTACTCACATCATAAAGACTTTGGTCGAGTCTCTTCAGATCCAGCTGGAACAGGTTACCAAACAGAGGAAGGGGTCTGGGTCCTGGAGGTTCTGGTCGTTTTTGGGAACTGAAGCTGGAGTGAAGAAGGTGGAGGAGCAGCAGAGCAACAAAGACCCCAAACAGGGAGACTGAAGTGGGGGACTGAAGAATATCCTCCAACATGTTCCTGTCATCACCTGTGAGCTTCTGCTGAGTCCTCTGAGTCACAAACCTTTTGTCCTAAAGTTACATTCCGTCATGAGCAAAAACAGGAAGTTCTTTTTTCTTTCAAAACAATGTTTCATTATGATGAAAAACCATATAAGCTTCTCAATATTTCTTCAAATTAGATCTGAAGTAATATGGGAAAAAGAGCACCTGTTGTGATTTCATTAAATCTGTGTATTTTTCTTTTTTTTTCTGTGTTGGTCAGTTTTACTTCCTGTTTTACTTTGTAGAGGCTTTTGTATTAGTTTTTTCTGACAAATAATTTGCTGACAGTTTACATGTTTATTATTCATGCAGGTATTTTATTTAATTGGCTCCTTGTTTTATGACAGCATCTTACCTAAAACACTGGCTTTTACTTAAATATTTGCTTTGGCTGTTCATTTTTAAATTAAACATTTGCCAAAGAAAATTTGTATGTGTCAGTGCTGTGGTCTTGTCATCCTGAGCATCAGTTTCTGGTCCAGGTTCTCTCAGGAAAGGCATCTGGTGTAAAACAATTGTCATTTTTTAATGGTGCAAATTTGCTTGTTGGGATGACCTTGAGGTAGGAAACAGCTAAAAGAAAAAAAACATTTTTATTTAGTGCAGTGCTATCCGAGGACTTAAAATTCAAAGGCAACCAAATAAAAGTTCAGACCTTGTTCTTTGTAGAGAGAGATTTCTCTGCATTCTTGAGAGCTTTTTAGAGATGTTAGACTAACAAAATCCGAAAAGCAACAAAAGGTTATCTAAAAGCCAAAAGGTGCAGAACAGTTGTAAAACAAGACAATAAAAGAGCAAAGCAGTTTTTGGAACATTAAAAAAATGTTGAGTTTTATGGAAGCAACACATCCCATAACATTTCAGACCACTTCAACAAAAGACTGAAGTTAGTGGGATTAAAACGATACTGTACAGCTGGAGGAACAGTTTAAATCAATGAAGGTCTAACATGTCAGTAAAATAATAAAGAATATTTTAAAGTGACTGAATTGCTCAAAAATATGGTTAGGAGAGTCCTGTAACCAGTGGGTTGCTATATAAGTTCAAGTTATTATTTTGTCTCATTAAAAATTTGTAGACATTTGCCACAGGGCTTGCACTCTGGCTCTCATCTGCTAATGTCTCCATTTACTACATTCAAATTGAGTTTTATTCTATTGTAGGATATATTAATCTGCTTTTGCTGTAATGTTTCAAGGACAGCAGCAGTTTTTAACTGTCACCTTTTCTTTCTGATTAAAGGAGTCTGCCCTTTGACACGAGATAGAGTCCCGTGACAAAGTTTGGTTTTCTTTTAAACCTTTCTTTGCAGTAGGTTTTCCTTTGCTGACGTTCCAAATCTAGATAAGTTGTGGGTTTGATTTTTCACTCACTGAAGTTACTGTTTAACCTCTGCCCTCCAACGGTTTCTTCTCTTGAAGAGAACATGATTTTTATCTTGCGCTACAGTGCCCCCAAGTGCCACAATACAGTTACGTTATGGTTTTGTTATAGAAACTAAGCTTTATCTAATACAGTTATAGGGACAGCAATATTCACACACACACAAAAACAAAACATTTACACAATAATTTTATAAAGAAGAGTCAAAAGAGCAGCGAATGCAGGAATTAGAATTAGCCTCTTTATGCTGTCAACCGGCAGTCTAAAACAGGTATTTGATTTATTATTTATTTTACAATTTTTTAAATCTGAACACATTTGTTTCAATAAACACAAAACAGTCGAGTACGTCACACTTTTTCCTCTGTGGCAGAAATGCAGCACGAGTAAAATTAACGGACTGCAGTCATGTTATCTGATTCAAGCGCTTGAAATTAAGCTTTTATTAATTAAAAAGGTTATATGATAATTACAAGGTACTGTATGTGGTTTTGCTAAGATAAAAAAATACAATAAAAATAAAGAGAAATAAATACAAGTGTTCTCTGGGGAGCAGTGAACTGTCCATAAAGTCAACAGGCAAAAAAACACACGCTTTAAAATAAGAAACAAAAATCAATTTAAGTGACATTAAAGATTATGCATGAGGGATAACTTTTGAAACACATTGATTTTCTCGTTTCCACAAAGAAAACCTCACTTTTTTTCTCTAATTATATGTGAACAATTTTACAAGCTCCATTTAACTCTGTGATTTTTCTCTCGACTTGATATCTCTGACAAATAAAAACTGAGAGATAAACCGTTCCATCTTTAAAACATGATTCATATTTCTGCAAATAATACAGGAAAATCTTCTCAAATTATAGCTGGAAGTTTTGACTCCAAACTGGAAACTACCTATCTCTATTTTAAACCATTTGTAAATACTTGGCAATAATTGAAGTATCCATAAATGCCTACATTTCTGTTTTTTTATTTGTCCTATACGAAAATATCTACATTTGGAAAAGGTAACAACTATGAGGAATATGATAAAGCAACAAAGAGGAAGAAAATAACTTCTTCATGATTCTTCTACTATTTGAGTAATCCATAAAAACTATTATATTTAGAATTATTTTGTTCTCAATACACATGCTCTTTTACCAGGATTATTTCTTAGCATAACCCATTTACTCAGATAACAGTAAAACACCACAAACGTTCTTTCATTTTTGCCATATTCTAAACAAAAAAAATGAAAGTTTGTCTCACTGCAGAAGAACAACAAATAGTTCTTGAGGTTCAGGAGTGAGAGTAAAACCTACAACTGGTGTTAAATCCAGTTCATCTGGTGAAACTCCAGGAGGAGGAGTGAAACGAAAACGCTGAAGAAGAGAGGAGAAGAAGAGGAAGAGCTCCATTTTGGCCAGACTCTCTCCGGGACAAGCCCTTCGGCCTGCAGGACAACGTGCAGAAGTTGAACTGGGATCTTGCTCGGACAAACATTAACAGTCTGATATGTCTAAAACATAACTAAATTCATCAGCTCACCTGCAGAAAAGGGCATGAAGGCGTCTCTCCTGATGAATTTACCCTGATCATCCAGGAAATGAGAAGGGTTGAAAGTGTGAGGGCTCTCCCATTCACTCTCATCATACAGGACAGACGTGAAGAGAGGAAACACTGTTGTTCCCTGCAGGAACGACAAATCTTACTTTTAATTCTTAGATTATTTCTTATTTCCAATAAAGTTTATAGATTTTGAATAAACTGTATTTGTGACAAACTGGGACAATGGGAGCTGCTGACTTCTTTGATGAAATAACCCTGAAAGGTGACGTCGCTGCTCGTTGTGTGAGGAATGGCCAAGGGGGCGATGTTAGCATGTCTCTGTGTTTCATGGATCACAGCATCAGTGTATGGCAGGTTCTTCCTGTCCTCCGCTTGAACCTGCCGGCTTCCAACCACCCTGCTCAGCTCCTCCTGAACACGAGCTGGATGAGACATTAAAAACAACTACATATTTGAAAACTGCAACTAGAAACAGGCTCAAGAAACTCCTCTGACCTTGAATATGAGGAAACTTGGCCATGTAAAGAAGACTCCACTTCAGAGTCGTGGCTGTAGTGTCAGTTCCAGCTCCGAACAGATTTGTCACAATGTACAGCAGGTTATCATCGTGGTAGTAGGAATTCCTGATTTCAGAATCCTTGTATGAGAGAAAAAAGGGGAAAAAAATAAATGTGTTGATCAACTATAACATCACGCAAAATGACTTGTTGAACTGCTCACCTCCAGGTGTTTCTTGTGGATCAGAAATGCGTCAACAAGACATCTGCACACCTCGGGGTCCAAAGTTTCCTTCAGCTCTTCTATTACCTTCCCTACATCTGCCTTTGTGTCTTCCATATTTTTGATAATGTCCCTCCGGTTTTTAATGAAAGGCCCCAGCCAAGGCATAAAGTTGTAAATCTTCAATCATATCACAAATTAGTTCAAACAAAACAAATTATGCTAATTTTGACTTGATAAAATCTCCATAAAGAATATTTCAGTTCCTTGTTTGCTCGTTTTATTTGTTTATTAATCATTGTATAACTAGATAACCTGAAAAACAGTGATCTTTTTAAAAAAAAACAACACTCATTCTTCAAAAACACCAACTCTGTCTACAAACTCAAATCATAAAACAGGTAATCAGGGTGAATAATAAGCTAAATAAAAATTCATTGTAAGAAACAAGATTTTGTTTTAAAACAATAACTTTTTTTTCAAATGAGATTAATTTTTCCAACCAGACAACATTGAGCTGAACGTTACGGCAACATTAAGACCCAGTTTGTTTGTAATTGTGTGAAAATATTCACACTATTCACAATTTTTTTCTGCACGTTTGTCTGCACGTATCTCATCCAACAGTTTTTGTGCTATTTCAACAACTTATTTATCAGAGCATTCAGCTCCCTTCAGGACATCCCCGCTGTGACTTTTGATATTTCGACAATTTATACTTTTGAGATGTTTAGCTTTTCCAGGCAGTTTTTTTTTCCTTCATTGAAAATGAGAAAAAACATCCTTGAAACCCTTTAAAATGTTTTACTCTTATTTTATCAAGTCAGTTTTAACATTTTCTTTCATTTTTTTGGTTCTGTTTTCTCTTTTTGCTTCTTTTATTCTGACTGTTTCTGTTATTCTTCTGCTAATTTAAGCTTTTTATGCTTCTTTCAGCTGCTTTCTGCTATTTTCAAATGTTTTCTGTTTTAGCAACTTAATATCTAATTTCAGCTCATTTGAGCTTTTTTAGCTAAATTCGCCATTTGGTGATTTCAGCTTCTTACTGCTTAGTTCAGCAAAAGTGCTCTTTCTGTTTCTCTGCTAATCTCAGCTATTTCAGTTACATTTTGTTTAGCTATTTTAGACTAGTTTCAGCTTTATGTAGCTATTTTAAAACAAAATGCTTTACAAAACTTTTTTTTTGTTTTTTGCTCAACTGAAAATTTTCCTTTGCATGTTTAATCTAGCCTACTTTCAGCTTCTTTTTGCTAATTTTATACTTTTCTGCTATTTTCAGATTTTTTCGCCTTTTTTTGCTCTCTTTCTACTGACTTACACTTTTTCTCCTACTTTCAGCAAAAGTCAGATGTTCATATTTTACTCACAATATCAGTTTTACTATTAAACCTTTTCAGCTGGATTTCAACAGCTTTCAGCAAAAAATCTTTCACCATTAAGCATTCACTCTACATTTTGGCAGGAAATGGAAATTCTCTAGTCATAATTATGTTTTAAAAAGTTTCAATGGATGTTCTGTATTTCCTCGTGTCATATGAAAAAAGAAATAAAAACTGACTGACTTAACGTATGGAGTTTTTTGGGGGGTGGTTCAAATATTTGATAAGCAGAAGTCAGAAAAGAAAATTTCAACGCATTGATTGAATATTTCCGCTGTACCTGGACAGAAACTGATCCAGTCAGATGAATAGTCTCGTTGTCTCTGGCCACCATCATCTGGAAGGCCGGGTCCTTGTATTCAAATCTCTTTCCAAACATTAGAGCTGATATCACATTTGAAACAGCATAACTGATGGCCTGGGTGTTGTTGAAGGGTTTACCTGTGGCACAATGAGGAAAAATCTTGGATTGAATGTTTAATACTCGGAAAGCAAGACAGCAAGAGTGTTGAAACTTTTTTTATGAAGTGTAGTTTAAAAATTAATCTGTATTATCATTTTTTAATATACATTTTAGCTTTAGCACAATTTAGTCACACTAATATTTATATTTTTACATAATATAAATAAACATATAGCAAGCCACGTGCTTTAAAAGTCACCTTCATATTGTTTCAGTTCATTAATCAGATAGCCACATTCCTCAGTAATGATCTGTTCACTCATCTTCCTGCCCATCCCAAAATCTTTGAGTGTTGTCAGAGTGAAACGCCTCATTTCTTTCCACGAGTCTCCGTTGGTAAACAGAATACCTGGAGACAGAATAAGTTTGTTTCAACAAGGACCTGTTCATAGTACTGTAATTACTTTGTGTAAACATGTTTTTACCATGTCCCTGGTTCATATCATAGAAAATAGGAGTGACTTCTCTGTTTCCAAACTCATCCGCCTGGTTTATCAGAGCTTCTTTGACGGTCCTGTAACCTGCCAGAACCAACACCTTCTTTGGTCCAAAGTAGACTTGGAAAACTGATCCACATGTTTTGGACAGCTAAAAAATATGATGCAGCTTAATGTGATCAGTTTACTGTCTGTATGATATAGAATTTATATAATGCCAAAGATTACTCACATCATAAAGACTTTGGTCGAGTCTCTTCAAATCCAGCTGGAACAGGTTACCAAACAGAGGAAGGGGTCTGGGTCCTGGAGGTTCTGGTCGTTTTTGGGAACTGAAGCTGGAGTGAAGAATGTGGAGGAGCAGCAGAGCAACAAAGACCCCAAACAGGGAGACTGAAGTGGGGGACTGAAGAATATCCTCCAACATGTTCCTCTGTGTGACACAAAGTTTTAGACTGAGCTGCTGTTTAGATTTTACCCATATGGTTACAGAAGAAAGTTGTATTTTATGAAGCTATGGTTCTACCTATAGAGTTATGTAAGATAGCATATCTCGATTCTTACATAAGCACAGATGGCATAGGTCATATCTTATGTAGGTATAATAGGATATATTACATGTGGTCCTACCTTTCAGTCTTTTCACAGTTGACAACTTTTCTTAACTCCTCCGTTTGACGAAATAATTATCAGCTTCACATCTCTACTTGACTGCCTGGTTTTTCCACTTGAAGTGTAAAAAAGGCAGGAAAAAACTTGACTAGAATCCAATGAAGTCAAAGGTTCGGTAGGACATTTTTGAAGCTAAAGTTGTATGGCAAGCCAAAAGGATCAAAAAGTGACACTTCTAAAACTTATCTGATTTAATGATGTGGAAAAACTCCATGCGGACGCTGTGAAACAAAGTGAAAGACACCCAGAACACTGTGTTTGGTTTTGTTTTTAACAGTGGTGAAAGTGAATGTGGCACTTTTTATCCTAAAGGCTTGCCTTAGAGCAAAACAAGATGTTTTTGAGACAGTTAACAGTACAGACCAAATGTTTGGACACACACACCTTCTCATTCAAAAAGTTGTTTATTTTCAGGACTATGAAATTGTAGATTCACTGAATGCATCAAAACTATGAATTAACACATGTGATATTATATACTTAACAAAAAAGTGTGAAACTGAAAATATGTCTTATATTCTAGGTTCTTCAAAGTAGTTGCCTTTTGCTTTGATTACTGCTTCACACACTCTGGGTATTCTCTTGATGAGCTTCAAGAGGTAGTCACCTGAAATAGTCTTTCAACGGTCTTGAAGGAGTTCCCAGAGATGTTTGTTGGCCCTTTTGCCTTCACTCTGGAGTCTAGCTCACCCCAAACCATATCGATTGGGTTCAGGTCCACTGACTGTGGAGGCCAGGTCATCTAGCGCAGCACCCCATCACTCTCCTTCTTTGTCAAACAGCCCTTACACAGCCTGGAGGTGTGTTTGAGGTCATTGTCCTGTTGAAAAATAAATGATGGTCCAACTAAATGCAAACCAGATGGACTAGCATGCCGCTGCAAGATGCTGTGTTTCTCAAAGTAATGATAGCTATTCATTTTACTTCACTTAGCTGCTTTTTTTCTTGCCATAATACAACAGTCTATTCAGTAGGACGATCAGCTGTGTGCTCTATCCACCTTCTGCACAACACAGCTGATGGTCCCAACCCCATTTATAAGGCAAAAAATCCCACTTATTAAACCTGACAGGGCACACCTGTGAAGAGAAAATCATTTCAGGTGACCTCTTGAAGCTCATCAAGAGAATACAAAGAGTGTGTGAAGCAGTAATCAAAGCGAAAGGTAGCTAGTTTCCATGTAATTTTATCATCAATAATGACCCCAAGAAATTCATAATCATTTACTCTTTCAATGTTTACACCATATATCTTTATTTTGATATCTTTATTTGACTTACTATTCCCAAATAGCATTATTTTTGTTTTGGTCAGATTTAAGGACAACTTATTCCTGTCAAACCATAATTTCAGTTTATCCATAGTTTCAGTCACATCACCAAGCAACTGCTCCATATCATCTCCAACAAAAAAGACATTCGTGTCATCTTTTCATCTGCAAATAAAAATTTTTAATATTTTTTGTCATATTACATAAATCATTTATGTGTATAATGAATAATTTAGGCCCCAATACTGAACCCTGAGGAACCCCACAAGCAATATCCAAACATTCAGAGATAGCATTTTCCATATGTACATTATTTCTATTTTTAAGTAACTTTTTATCCAATTTAATAGTCCCTCTAACCCCACATTTTTCTAGTTTATTTATTAATATATCATGATTTATTGTATCAAATGCCTTTTTTATATCTAGAAATACTCCTGCAACAAGCTTCTTATTATCAATAGCAGATATAATTTCTTCTATAGATTCCATTATGGCTAATACAATTGATCGTTCTGACCTGAAGCTGTACTGACTTTAACTAATCAATTTATATTCTCCCAAGAATGATTCCAGTTGTTGTTAAATAATTTCTCTAAATTTTTTGAAAATTGTGGCAGCAAAGAAACTGGTCTGTAATTGGTAAAATGATGTTTATTCCCAGTTTTGTATAATGGAATTACTTTAGCTATTTTCATCATATCTGGAAATGAGCCACTGTTGAAAAATAGGCTAGATAATAATTTGAAAAAGAGCAGAGTTTTTGAGTGTGAGCATTTTAAGTTTTGAGAACAAATACATAAAGTTTTGAGAGCAAAGACATATACTCCTGTTCTCACGTTGAAAATATAAGCTCTTGAATAAAGTCAGCAATAATCTTCCGCACTCAGGGTTACATTTCAATATAAGAGCTGACTTTCTTTTTATTTTATTTTTTTTAGATAAGAAATAGGGAGAAAGAAACGTTTGTTTTTAATGATACATTTCGATTTGATTCGAACAGTTTAGACTGCAAAAATTAATGTGAAAGTAGTTAAGGTCAAAAGTGAAAGAAAAACGAAAAAGAAGAACCAATCTTTTCGAAAAACAGAGCAAATACAACTAGCCAATCAGTGTTTACGTTTGAGAAACATCTACTGAGTGTGCAGAGAACCCCTTCTTGGAACAACAACAGCTCTCGAGGGTCAAAGATGTCAAAGTCAATAAATCCAACTGAGAAACAAGAAGTAGATGTATACAGTATTTTTTGTTCTTTTTTTTAAATAGAAAAACAAAGTTAGAAAAAGGAACATAAGATTATTTTCCTAAAACAGTTTGATTCACACTCCATTTCAAAGTTGTAAATTTGCCTTCAACTGGTTTTTACGTTTTGCCACAAGTCTTTTTTAAAGACGTAAATGCTTTCATTGACACGATGACATGAAGATATTTTCTATTCGTTTTTTAATGAATGAAGACATTCTTTGGAACATATTGTATTATCCAACTCCTCTCACGTAACCAACTAGAATTTCACAGTTCTGTCTCTGTTAGACGAGACTCTCCCACAGAAACAGGAGGTCAGTTTGGCAGCAACTGTTGATGTTTGACTGGCAGCAGGAACACTGAACAATCCCAGCTGGGATTAGTCAGCCACTCCCCCTTTTCAACACCATCTGGGCAACAGAAATTCAATCCTAACTTTGCATGCACTTAAAGAAAAACTGGTTTTGTTTTTTAGAGGTACGACTAAAAGTACAAATAGTTCAGAATTTCAGTTTAGCTGCTCTAAGGTATGTTGTTGAACTTTGGAATTTGATTCTTTAGTATTTTTGCTCAACACGAACCTGTCTTAACTGAAAATGACCTCAAACAGAAACATGAGGAGCATGAAACTGCATGAAAATCTAAAACTTTGTGTTCACTTTTGAAAACGACACATTGCCAACGTGAAAGGAATCAAAACTGTTCTTTATTGCTGTTGAGGGTTCTTCATGTTTTACATAAAGAATTATAAATTAGCTTTTGTGTTCATTATTTCCCCTGCTTTTTCCTGCATTAAATAAATTTTAAGGTTTTGTTTATTTAATGTTTCTGTTTTTTTCTTTGCCTTTCTTACTTGTGCCTCTCTGTGTTTTCCAGGCATCTTCAGTACTTTTTCGTTAAGCAACCGTTCACCTACACCTGTTCCCCATTACCATTAAACCTCCTGTTTCCTGATCAGCCCCTGCAGACTCACTTCCCTGCAGGATGGTATTGTGCTTCATACCCTGTCCAATTCTCCTCTCCTCTTTTGCTGCCACTCCAGCCTTTTGTTTCGTATTATTCGAAATATTTAAATGTTTTACTTTTCATTTGAGCTTCTTGAGTTGGTCTTTAATCTAGTCTCCGATACACTTGTGCACCGATACACTGAGTTATAATCTGCAAAGGTATGTCAAAAAAGCGTGGCAGAAAAACGTGAGATCTGTAGAGGTCTCTTGACAAAAAGAAATCCAACTAATGATTAATCTTATCTGCGATAACAGTGCTGCTGGCAAATGATGGCATTAATATCTGTGCCTGCCTATGCTCCCAGCTCACTAGCTGAGGATGTGGAAGCTATCAGAGAGCCCACTTCCTTCCTCACTGACGACTGACAGCGCACAGCTCATGAGGCAAAGGAGGGATGGTGAAACCAACAGCTGGCGTCAAATCCAGTTCATCTTCTGAGATTCCGGGCGGAGGGGTGAAACGAAAACGCTGGAGGAGGGAGGAGAAGAAGAGGAAGAGCTCCATCTTAGCTAAACCCTCTCCGAGACACACCCTGCGGCCTGCGAGAACAAACAAACATCACAAGAGTTTAAATCCAACCATGTCTGGGCAAGTTGGAATAATTAACTCGTATATACAAAAGAAGAATTTAAAGCTGTCATACCGGCAGAAAAAGGCAGGAAGGCATCTCTCCTGAGAAATTTACCCTCCTTATCTAAGAAATGAGAAGGGTTGAAGGTGTGAGGGTTCTCCCATTCACTCTCATCGTGCAGGACAGAAGTCAGGAGAGGAAACACAGTCGTGTCCTGAAGGCGAAACAAGAGGCGATTTATCATTTAAAGCCTTATTTATGCTGTCAAATATAAACGAACAGAGAATAATACCAACTTTTTTGATAAAGTATCCCTGGAAAGTGACATCCCGGCTGGTTTTGTGTGGAATAGACGTGGGAATGATGCTCGCCAGTCTCTGCGTCTCGTGGATCACAGCATCAGTGAACGGGAGGTTTTTACGATCTTCTGCCCAAATGTCACGGCTTCCGACCACTCTGTCCAGCTCCTCCTGGACCTGGTCTGGGAAACCAAAGTCTGTGTTGAAGAACGTTTCTCTGCTCTTTTTTCCTGCTCTTGAATCGGTAGTCTTCATAGGTCATTACGATTCTAATGAGCAAACGTTTTAACATTTCCTTTTATTTGTTAAATACAAAAGATCAAGAGATCTTCGGAAGCAGATGGGACTTTTTTTTTTACTTGAGGGTACATGTTTTACCTTGGATATGTGGGTATTTGGCCATTAGCAGCAAACTCCATCTCAGTGTCGTGGCTGTGGTGTCGGTCCCAGCAGAAAACAGGTTGGACACTGTGTACATCAGGTTCTCCTCATGGAAGTGTGTGTCTTTAACACCAGCATCCTAAAAGTTAAATTAAAAAAAAAAACATGTATGCTAGTAACGTAGCTGCATTTGTTCCCAAAACACAAAATGAAACTGTATCACCTCATCTCTCTGCTTCCGAATCAGAAAACAGTCCACCAGACTTCTGCATGTCTGAGGGTTCACTGTGTTTCTCAGCTGATCCACTAAACCCTTTAAATCTTTGATTGTCATCTCAGCATGTTTTACCATCACCTGTTGGTTTTTTATCCATCTGCCCAGCCAGGGAAACATGTTATAGATCTTAAAAAAGATAAAGAAATTAATTTAAAAAATTGCTTTGATAAATGCATTTATAAATGTGTTTCATTTACTGCTTTATTGTAAATAAAGTAACTTTTATTTGATCCTGGTCCATATAAAAAAAAACCCATGAAGTGCGTTCAGTGAAAAGTATGCAAATAATCCTAATGTGTTTAACTAAACTTACCTGGATTTGTGCTGAGCCTGCAATACGTATGGACTCATTGGCTCGATCCACCAGGTTCCTGAATCGAGGGTCATTATATTCAAATCGACGTCCGTACACAATAGAGGAGATGATGTTGGAAGTTGCATAATTTAGTAGGCGAGCTGTGTCAAATGGTTTTCCTGGAAAACCACAAGTGAGAATAATGTACAACACAAAGTTTGTGTTTTGCTGTTAAAACAGCAGATGATTTAAGCAAAGAAATATTACAGCCATTGAAACAACATCTTTCCTACCTTTCTGATTTTCAAACATTTGAATCAAATGGGCACACTCCTCCAAGGTCGTTTCTTCCGCCACTCTTCTTCCCATCCCAAAGTCTCTGAGGGTGGAGAGGGAAAAACGTCTCATCTCTTTCCACGAGTCTCCGTTTGAAAACAGGATTCCTTTTAATTGCAACAGAAAGGTTTGACCAATTTAGACAACTTAAATGTTTTTTTCTGTTTGGTGCAGATCAAAAAAATTCTAAGATGAAGGGTCAGTGTATCTTTTGGTCATTGGATTTTTATTTTAGAAACGGGTATTAAAAAAACAAGAATTGAGTGGATATTTGATTTTTGTTTTAAAATACTGAAATTAAAATTAAAATACAAAGCGTGTCTCATAGTGTCAAAAAGGGATGAACGAAATTTTAACAATGATTTGAGT
>NW_013952467.1:793617-796693 GCF_001266775.1 Austrofundulus limnaeus
ATTTTCTGTTTCTGATAGCATAAAAGAAAATTACTTTAAGACAGAAGTGAAAAAAGGCTTGTTTGTTCATAATCCATGACAGGCCATGCCAACTTTCTGTATCCCAATAAACTGTTTCACCACCAGAAGGGTTGTCTGCATCATCAAAGTTACTCAATAAACATCCCATTACAAGTAAAAAACATTGATGTTGACTTTGGTAGCAAATATATTTGCCAAGTATTTATTTGGAATCAGATCAATATCAAAGTCGTAGTACTGCCACCCTTCGCTGAAAGGAAAATTCTAAGGACGCAAACTGACAGAAAAACAAAACAAGCACAGATTTTGTCAAAACTCAGGAGGGAAAAAAACTTTATTTTTGCCACTTCAGTAGAAAGAATTGAGTATCAGTTTCATAACTTCTTCATCATCAGTGACATTTTTTTCCCTTTTTAAAAAAAGGAAAAAAAACCTTAGTGCTCACAGAACAACAACTGTACAACACACTAATAGAATGAAATTTGTCATATTTTGCTTTTTATTGAGATAAATGGAGATGAAACATGGAGGCAGTAGCTGACATGTATTCAGTAAAAGAGACTTATTTGGCCAAAAGCCACATGAATTATCTCTGCAAGCCTTTGGTCACAGAGCAACAGTCATCATACAACTCATTTATGGACATACTTCTCTGTGTTTCAGTCTCTTATTTACAGAAATYAGTGTTTCATTATGCAGAGCTGCCAGGTGAGCGCCCCTTCCGGTGGGGTAATAAATAGTCGTAAAATACAAATAAACAAGCCTTTTTTCGTTTCTGTCTTAAAGTAATTTTCTTTTTTGCTGTCTGAAACAGAAAATTAAACTCAAATCATTTTTAAAATTTTGTTTGTCACTTTTTTGACACTAAGAATGAGAAACGCTTTGTATTTTAATTTTAATCTCAGTATTTTAAAACAAAAATCAAATATCCACTCATTTCTTGTTTTTTAATACCCGTTTCAAAAATGAAAATCCAATGACCAAAAGATACACTGACCTATTTGCTACCGAAGTCAACATTAATGCTTTTTACTTGTAATGGGATGTTCATTGAGTAACTTTGATGATGCAGACACCCCTTCTGGTGGTGAAACAGTTTATTGTAGGGATACAGTAAATTGGCACGACCTGTCATAGAATATGAACAATCAAGCCTTTTTTCGTTTCCGTCTTAAACTAATTTTCTTTTATGTTATCTGAAACAGAAAATGAAACTCAAAACATTTTAAAAAAATTTCTCATCCCCTTTTGACACTAAGAATGAGAAACGCTTTGTGTTTGAATTTTAATTTCAGTATTTTAAAACAAAAATCAAATATCCAATCGTTTCTTGTTATTTAATACCCGTTTTTAAAATGAAAAACCAATGACCAAAAGATACACGGACCATGAAGAAAAAAAAAACATTTCATGTACTTTCATTCTCGGTGAGTGGGCCACAATTTTGTTTAAATAAAAAAAGCTTTAGATTGTTACTGTGACAAATCCATACTTGTGCAAATGCTTTGGTAATTGGAAAATAAATAAAAGGCGTAAATATGGTGGAATGATAAGATCATTTCATTGGAGCTTTCAGAAATGACAGAAAACCTTAATGATTTGTTTTGTTTGTGATTTCTCTTCATCGCCCTTATTGCTCTGTAAGATGACACGACCCTCTGACCTGCATACATAACACCATTGCTCAATCATAGCTCTTGTTAAATATCAACCAGCTTTGTTGGAAATCTGAAAGATCAGGTAATGCAATTAGCTGTAAAGCTTTTAACAGATGTGATGCTGCAGCCTTATTTTGGTTTCCTTGACCTCATTTTATGTTTAGTTTTGTCCCTGTAATTTTAAGCATTTCAAAAAGACAACCAGTAATGAAGTTCATACCATGACCGCCGGTTATATCCTTAAATATAGGTGGAACTTCTCGCTCTCCAAACTCCTCTGCGTAGCTGACCAGTGCCTCTTTGACCGCCTTGTACCCAGCGAGGACCACCACCTTTCTTGGCCCAAAGTAAACCGTAAATACAGATCCGTAGGTCTTGGAAAGCTAAAAAGAATTAAAGAAGACAAATGAAACAGTGATTGAAACCCGGTCCAAAATGCATTGTTTTGAGTGAAACTCACGTCACACAGAGTTCTGTAGGGTCTGTTGAGATCAAGTTGCAGCAGGTTGCCAAGCAGAGGCAACGCTCTGGGTCCTGGAGGTTCTTTCCTCCCGTCCCCAGAGATGGATCCAGTCGAGACAAAATAAAAGACGAGGAAGAGGAAAACAGCTCCTATCACTGTGGTGGGACTGGAAAAGAGTAGGGAAACAAGATGCTCCATGTTCAGTCTCTGACTTGACAGATAAATGGCTGTTCGTGCCGCTGACTGTTGTGGGCTCGACACACGGGGAGTGACAAACTACAGAGATTAAAGTTTAGGTTACAGTTGACACAAAGCACAGAGCGCGAGGGGGGTTGCGTCAAAAGTTACGCAATCATGGCATTTTTAAATTTTTTTATTTTATTAAACAACTATTACAAGGCAGTTAACATACATTTGAACAAAAGCCAGGGGATACATATACAGAAAGACATTAAATAAGGTGCATAAGTCAATAGTTTTTACAGCTTTCTTATTATTAGACTCAGAGATGCTTATGATATATTGTTCAGATTCCTTTTTGAACACCAAAAAAGAGGGAGTGAAGTGACTGAACTTTGATTTGTGTATATGGTATTTGCCTAAGAGGAATATTAAATTTATGACATACATTTGTCTTCCTTTTTTTACTATTTACATCATGAAGACCAAACAAAACATTAAACAAGAGAAAACAGAGTCAGTCTTCACTTGGATAAACTGATTTACTTCTCTCCAGAAGGTGGCAGTATACTGACAGTTCCAGAACAGATGAATCACAGATTCAGGTTCAGACCCACACAGAGAACAGCTCACACATACAGGTGCTGGTCATGAAATTAGAATATCATGAAAAAGTAGATTTATTTCAGTAATTCCATTTAAAAAGTGAAACTTGTATATTATATTCATACATTACATACAAACTCATATATTT
>NW_013952467.1:798098-818270 GCF_001266775.1 Austrofundulus limnaeus
ATGAGTTTGTATGTAATGTATGAATATAATATACAAGTTTCACTTTTTAAATGGAATTACTGAAATAAATCTACTTTTTCATGATATTCTAATTTTATGACCAGCACCTGTATGTCCTTTTTAAAATTTTAACATGCACTGCTTGGCAGGGTAATTTTTAACGAAGTAATTTGTATGATACTTCCCTTACTTTGTTTAAAAGTAAGTATTTGKAAGGCAGGTTCCACACACTGACCCAATTTATATCATTTACAACATTAGACCAGTGATGAACAACATAGGGAATACTAGTAATGTCTCCTTGAAGTAATGACCTGATGTTGYCATTATTATTCCTTGATTTGACAGAAAAGCATAACCTACCTACTGAAGTTGTTAAGATATCAAATGATGGAACACAGATTGGTTTCTCAGCATTCCTCAACAGTGTTAGAACACCAGGAGGAATAGCATCCATAACTATTGCAAATTCTTTTGGGGTTACAGGAATATCAAATGTTTGCAGAAATTCAAAATAGTTAAGCAGATTCCCATTTTCATTAAGTAGCTGAGTTACCAAAATTATGTTATTATCAAACCAGGAGTTTTTTTTAAAAAATAGATCTGTTTTTGTATCTAATGACGCAATCGCGGCATCCCCGCCCCCGCGCGTTGTGTCCTGACGATCGTGCACCTCAGAAATTCTGATATGGCAAGCCGTACGTACCACTAAACGGGCACTTTACAACGCGTTGTAAAGTGCCCGTTTAGTGGCACTTACGGCTTGCCATAGGTTGGTGACCCCTGCCCTAAAGGTACAGGAGAACCTGCTTTGATCGACACACCTGAATCTAATTACAGGTTTTCTGAGGGATTCTGAGTTTCTGTGAAAGAAAGTGAATTTTGTTGTAATTATGCTGTTTCTAGGAGCAAAATGAACTCTTTTTAAATGCATTCTTTATGATTATATTGACATTTCTTTGAGCACATTTTCTGCAGAGTTGGAGGGGGCTGCAGTTGTCTGCTGCCGACTGCACCACCATCATCACCAGCTCGTAACATTACGTCAAAATTAATAATTACGTTTTCAGAATAAGGACAAGATTTTCTAATGTGGGGTTGTATGTCCGCAAACAGCTGCATATGGGCACAAAATATTATCAAACAGGATTTTCCATCATTTGCATAGAGCATTATTTAATTTAAAAAATAGCAATACATCCGGATCAAACCGGTTCAGTTTCACCATGGTACAGTACATCACACATTTACAATATTGTGAATTCCCTTTTGAAAAACATGACAAACTACGTTTCAAATAAAAAATAAACCCCAAACATTAGCAATGCGCACATTTTCAGTTGTAATTCTTTCAGGTCGTACACATAATGGAGGATTTGTGCAAACGTACAAACAAAAGTTATAAAAAGTCTAAATGAAAAGTTCATTTCAGCGTGTTCATATGACAAGGATGCACTGTAAAAATCATAGAAGGCAGGTAATAAAAATAAGTTTTTGCTTCCAGACAGGATACATTCATGACTTCTGTGGTCTTTTTTATGTAAGAGCAGGAATGTCATGTTCACGTTTTATAAGACCTAATCAGGTTTCATTCTAGTTTATATCAATCCTCATGAAAACCCAGTGACTGTGACTACATTTCTCATAAATAAGTACAGACTTGTTGCACTGAGAATCAAAACATTTTAGTTCTGAATACTTCTATGCAATACATACATCTTTTTTACAAGTTTTGAATAAAGAAGGCTTTGGGAATAAAATATTCAGGGCAGGATTTAAATGAGGTTTAACAAGCAGCAAAACGCAATTAAAAAATATATATATATATATATTTTAAAAAGTACCAGTCTTTCATTTCAGAACATTATCAGTTTGTCTGCTGATGATTGTAAAGATTATTATCCACAACGTATTGGACATTTTATTACATTTTGCCACATTCATTTCTAAGTCAAAAATGCTCTGCAGTAATGTTTGATCACTGCAGAGCTTTGGTTTGTAAGGTCTGTAATAGTCCTGGTGCAGAGCACAAAAAAAGTAACCATAACTGCGACTCTAACACAAAGAAAAAAAACACGTATAGGTCCTAATAAAAAAAAAGGCTCAAATTTCACCGTCGTCTCCTGCATCATGACACATGCTGCTGCTGCGAGCCAGAGTCAGTGCGTCATGAGGAAGTGACAAAAGAGAAGCACAACATGAACTCAGGATGGATTAAAGGTGCTGAGCGGGTTAACCCTCACTCAGGACGGCCAAGAAGCTCTCCTCTCTCAAAGTTTTGTAGTTTTATTTTCGTTTTTTTTGTTGTTGTTTTTGTTTTGTTTTGTTTTTTTCAGCTTGACATTCATCTTCGATCCTTTCTAATCAGTCTTGTATCGAGTAAAAACAGTTTGGTACCAGGAATGTGTCACAAAACACCCATCTCTGGAAAGAAATAAAACGTTAAAGCGATTCTTAAGAATTTAAAAACTAATTTTTCAGATAAGGCTAAAAAAAAAAGGCATACAACAAGTTCACAATCGTCAGTAAGAGTGATTCTTTCTGTCGTGATCAGAATCGTAATAAAGCATAAATTATTGGTCGAATAAAATGATAAATAAGAACAACTCAAACTGTACAGACAAACACACGGGCTCTGTCACACAAAGCTCAGCGTAGTGGTTTAGGTGTCAATGTGTTTGACTTCAATAATAAAAAAGGTGCAGATGTGTAAGTTTGTTACTTGGTTTGATCACCACACACACACACACACACACCATCAGCCGCCTTAAGTTCACACAGCAACAAGAAATGACACAAATGGCCGTTTAAAGTCTCACAAAGGCAATGGAGACAAAGAAATGCTGAATTTTGCAGCCGGACCAATGTCTTCAAGTTAGATAAAAAGGTTTTTCTCTCTCCCGTGTTCTCGAATCTGCTGCCCTCTCACACAGGGTTTGTGTGTGCACAGCAGACAGAAGGCTAATGGACGGATCCCTCATGCATCCTTTAATTCTGGGAACAGTGCTGGAACTGAGCGAAGCTGAGGAACACTTGCTCCAGAGAGATCTGGCTCACGCAGTAGTCTTCAATCCGGTATTTCTCCTTGGCTGCCTCCAAAGTGCCAAAAACCTGAACGGGAGAGCAGAACAATTATAGAAACAACAATAAAAAATTGAAAATAAACATTTGTTACATAATCACAATTTGTAGACAGCATCTACATTTTCTTCAGTTCTGTTCACATCTAAAAAACTATTATTTCTGAGCTTTTTCTGTTTTCGAAACATCGCCCTACTTTGAGCTACTATGGTAGAGTTTCTACCATTAAAAACAAGCATTTGCGTTAAAAATTTAACACGGTTTTAAAACATGATTAATATTTAAAGTCTGAGTTTAATTAAATTATGAGGTTTATTCTAACTATAATGAAAAAAAAAGAGCTAAAAGGGTATTATATAAACAGTATTTTGCAAAAGTGACAAGTTTCCCAACATTCATAGGTTTCTTTCAACGAACCAGATTATTTTATTATTTTTTTCTACAAACCATCCTGAGCACAGTTTTTCCTTACATCTACCTATTTATTTTTAGAAGAATGGCTTTTATTTGTCCACTAGAGGGAGCGCTTATCCAGCATGTGCAAAAACAAGCGTTTCTGCCTCACAGTTAATCTGTATTTGATGATAAAAATGGGTTACTGTACCTGTGCCCAGGTAAGTGTTTTATCTGTCAAATGATAGTGAACCATTCCCTGGTGCTCATCCTTCAGTTGACTTCCTGTTGTGGCAGAAAAGGATTCAGTTAGACGTCAGTTTGACTTAGTTAAAGTCACAGTTTCTGACAGCACAGACCTGGGAAGGTGCTTTCAATGAAGGCTTTAAAAAGCAGCAGGTCACTGTCCTCTAACTCTGCCTCCACATGCACTTTAGCTAGCAGGGTGTAGCCACTGCCAAACTTGCTCTTCAGGTGTTGGGGGCTCCCGAGGCACTTGAACTGCCCATTGACCATCACCGCCAGTCTGGTGCACAAGGCTTCACACTCCTCCATACTGATGAGAGAAACAGGCGAATGGGTGAGCATCCTCGCCTAAATTTATCACGATGACGTAACTAAATCATTTCAGCAAGACATAGCGCTTTTCATAAAGAACTCACCTGTGAGAAGTGATGATTACAGCTTTACCAGACTCCCGAGTCCGAGTAACAGCGTCCCACAGCAGCCTCCGGGCCACGGGGTCCATCCCTGTCGAAGGTTCGTCCAAGAAGACGACCGGAGGCCCACCGATCAGAGCCATGCCTGCGCTCAGCTTCCGCTTATTTCCACCACTGCAAGTCAAAAGTCTGCATTAGCATCTGCTCAACACGACAGAGTAGCACGACGTGCTCGACCCACCTGTAGCTGCGGACCAGTTTGTCGGCGTGAGGCTCGAGCAGCAGCGACCTCAGGACGTTCTCCACACAGCCAGACACGTACCTCTCCGGTATTCCTCTGAGCCTGGCATACATACTCAGAGTCTCTCTTCCTGTCATGTGGTCCAGCACGGCGTCAAACTGAGGACAGTAGCCGATACGCTGCTGCACCTGAAATGCCAAGAGGAATGCCGCTGTCAGATTTCAGGAGTTCAACACTCAAGATGGGGTCTTTTTTTTTTGTTTATTTACCTTTTTAATGTCCCTCAAGATGCTGTATCCATCTATGAAGGCGTCACCAGATGTGACAGTCTCGTCACCTGTCAGCATCTTAAATGTTGTGGTTTTCCCTGCTCCGTTGAAGCCTAAAAGGCCAAAACACTCCCCCTTCCCCACAGCGAGGGACAGTTTGTCCACGGCCAGGATACTCTGCCCGCTGCTGTACACCTGGCGGGGACAGATAACAGTGGACCACATCTTCATCTCTCGGAGCAGACGTGAACCTAAACAATGAGGTATCTTCCTACCTTGCTCAGCTCCTGCAGGACGAGAGGACTTCCAACCATAGACTCAACAACTGGCTGACAATCCAAAACCCTCTTCCTCTCTTCGGCTACATCCCTGTCCTCGGGAAGGAGCGCTGCATCCTGTGTGTGAGGCAACTGGACACACAATAAAACAAAATGTGAGATGAAAATATGACATACTGCTTCAAGTTTACAGAAACTATTTCAACAATATTTACCAAAGAACTGCCTGTGTTTAAATGTGAAGACTGTCAATCCAGAATACTTCAACAGAAAACAACTGAACTTCTGTTCTGAGTTCTTGTAAACTTCTTAGCTGAAACAATCCTTCAGTTTTTGCCATTTGGTTGGGAGTTTTAATGTCAAATGCACACTTTATCATAAGTAATAAAGATGTTCTTTACAGGTTTAATGAATAAAATACAGAAGACTTAATTACACAACAGACTGAAACAGCTGTAATTCAGTTAAGTTGCTTAGCGCTGCAGCTAATTGTTATTTGATTACAGATAAATCTGAAGAGATTTTTCAGACTTAAAAGGTGACATTTAAATATTTTCTTTACCGACTGGAAACTAAAACAATTAAATTAAATGTCTTTTTCTATAAAAGTAAATAAAATCACTGTTTTTGCAAAGTAATGAATATTAAAACAAATAAAAATGTTAGTGAACTGACAGATGTAGCTCTAAAATGTCAATTCAAAATGCTTTTCAATCACCTTTTAAATTAGTCGCTTTTGGTTTTTTTGGATTTTTTAACGGCAGGAAAATTATTTATACATAAAATCTTAAAGCTGATTATTTAAGAGGCTTAAATACAGCTTGATGCTTTATATGCCTGCTGAAAAATATAATGCTAGAAGCTTGTATAGACTGGTTTACAATTTTTAGGAAAACAGTTGAACATATTTGGCAATATTTATTAGATTTAATTTGCACATTACAGTTGGTAGACCCTCCTTATAACAAAACCTGAAACCTCTACAATTCTGCAAACTCCTTCTACAGTATATGTGCTATAGTCTGCAGGAAGTTAATTACGGCCTGTTTAACCTGCTTCTTGGACTGTTTTTTTTTCTTTCTTTTTTTCAATTATTTTTGTAACAATTTTCTGAAGCTTTAATTGTTTTCTATATTTAAAAAAAGGTCTAACAGAAGCCTCCTTAATGTTTCCTCAAAGCCTCTACCTGTTGACGTTTCCTGCACAGTGACGTGATGAGCCGCCACACAGTGCGGACGCACTGCAGCTCCACAACAAACAGAAGGATGTTGAAGACGGCGCCCTGCACTGAGAGGGACACGAGAAAGCGTCCGATACCAGGCTCGGCCATTGAGAAGTAGTTGGGCTGGTAGGTAATGTCTGGAAATGTAGAAATGATATAAAGAACAAGAAAGTACAGGAGTTTAATTAGCAATTAGATTTTTATTTGTACTTTACAATAAAAACAAACCATATTTTTTCATGCTGTGCTGGGACACTCACTCCACACTTGACAGATGATTTCACTAAGGGGGCTCGAGGTGCAGAATTTGATGAATTCGTAGTTCTGATAGAACTGGCTGACAGACATGCCCAGGCAGTAGTTTGGGAAGATCAGGAACACTTTATCCAGCAAGTGTGACAAGTCCTGCAGGTTTAATTCTGAAAACGGCATTTCAAAAAGACGGTAAACAGAGACGATAAACACTTTGTTTTTCTTTTTCTTTTCAGTCTTTGCATGCGCTTTTCCTTGCTTTTAGTCTTTTTCAGCATGGCAATGTGGGGAGACATCTTCACCTATACTGTTGAAATCACACCAGCGGATTCTTACCTTTCCACATCGAGAAGCTTCACACATCCCACTCCTCTGAACAAATCAAACCCAAGTGCAAATTTCTTGAACACGATTCCTCACTGCCTTCCCACACATTAATACTGACCATTGCATTGAGTAAGGACACAGCAAGGCCAGGAGAGCTGAGCTCAGTAATCAACGTCTGAACATCTGGATCACATCAGACTACAATCTGGATTGGGTGTCGCTTTAAGCCAGTTTAAAGAATTGCTGAGGCAGTAGGAAATGTAATTTAGAGCAAACCCAATCCAAGATGGTCGCCGAAGACGAAAATAGCTAAAACTCAGTCAATTTTACAGATACTAGGGTAAAAGTTGGTGTGGTAGTAGCTGAGAGTCATCCTCAGCAGTTACTGTGACATTGTGCAATATCTCAAAAGGTTTCATCAAAACAACTAAAACCATCTCTTCTCATCATGAGATGTTGGCAGCGTGTGCTAGGTTTTATTTTATTAAATTCCTTTAAATACATATTGTGCAGTTATCAATGAATCAATTCACACCGCCTCTCTTCTAATTTAGCCTTCATTTCAAGCTTTCACTGTTGTTTTACTCAGAAATCGAATTGCTCCTTCAGAAACAGCTGTATGAAAAGAAGCAGCTGACTTATCTGTCATATTCTCCTTTAATCTGACAACCTGCTACCGTGAGTCATTGTTGGCATTTCATCTCTCACCTGGGATAGTCATGATGGTGACAGCCAGGAAGGTGGCGGTGCCAGAAATCATATTGAAGATGGTAAGGCGGGTGTAGGCGGAGGCAGCGGTGGAGAAAAAGAAGCTGAGCAGGTACATCAGAGGTATGACAGCCCAGCCGTAAAGCAGAAGTATCAGGAGCACGTCCACGAGGTGGTTGTTCTCAACAAAAGCCTCGACTCCAAATGCTCGGAATACCACCTGAAGAAAAAAAAACATATTTGGGTGGAAAACAAAGACATCAATTTAAACAAGAACAAATCAATTTTTTTAAGACTGAATCCTCAGTATCTGCTTATTATTTTGTTCCTACATGTGACACTGACCAGCATGAACAGGCAGGGCAGCATGAAGTTCACCAGGTCCCACAGCAGGGCCGACAGCCAGAAGTTTGAATGGTAGACGCCGCTGACCTTCTGCACGTGCTTGGACTTGATGGCGGACTCGGTAACGAGCAGCAAGGCAAAAGTGCTGGACAGGGAGGCCATGCCGTACATCAGGTTGATGGCGATGGCAAAACCTGTTCTGCTCCTACAAATGGAACACAAAAGATGGAGACAAAAATGACATGAAAGAAGTGATGCCTGTTAGTTCACATGTTGCTTTTTATGTTGTTGTCTCTTCTCAAAATCTGATACGACTCATTAGTTTAGAGCATTTTAGTTTCTTCGTCTTAATAATACCCCCGCCCTCCCTCGCTCACTCTGTGAACTGGCTCCGTGCGGCCTCAGACAGATTCCGTGGCATGGGGTAATTGCTGGTCTCGATGGAGGCATTGGGCCCGGCTAAAAGTTTGAACAGAGCGTTGTCCGCCATCATGAGGGCCGTGGCCAGCGTGTGGTAGCCCTGGTTGTTGAAGTAGGCCGTCACCTCTGAAAACTGAGCGAGGCCGCGGAAGGCAGCCCCCACCACGCAGCGCTCATTAAAACTGCTGCCTTCCCTCTTCGCCTGGGTCAGCACGTAGTCCATGAAGTCTAAGTGGTGAAAGGCAGAGACGACACATCGACAAAAACATTAATAGAAAAGGTTCAGAAGCTCTGAAACAGCCCACACATTTTCTAACAATGAATACACCTGGACAGAACTGGTTTGTTCACCATTCAAAAGTTGGTTTGCAACTGTTTCATGTCTCTGTGGTCAATTATTACCTCTCTGTAAAAGGTTCATTTCTATTTGTAGTATTGCATTTTGTTTGTGTTTGGTTTCTGGTCACTTGTTTGTTTCATTTCTGTTGCTCTGACTCACAATAAGTCTCTTTGTACTTGCTTGTACACAACCTGTGCCTTTGAGTCATTTGGAGTCCATTTGTACGAGTTTTACTCTCTTTGTGGTTGTTTGATTTGTTTAATCATTTTGTTTTTTTGTCAGATTTTCTGTTTATCTGTGTCCTTTTTTTATAAGTTTTGAGCCTACAGAGATTGAGCAAAGTCAGCTGTGTGGCAGTAGATTTTTAAATTTTAGTTGGCCGTCTGATCCACACACCTTAAAGTTGTTTGCTAACAGCCAATAAATGCCATCAGAAAAAGGAAGTAGCCATATTTATGGCTATTTGAGCAGAACAGGGCCCTAGAAATGCACAGATCTGAGCTTCCTGACAATCATGCCCTCAGTCCAGTGGCAGATGCTGGTCTTTCAAGGAGGGGAAGCTCAATTTCGGCCTACATCATAAAATGTGTCTGTTTATTTATACGTAAATTCTACCCTCCGTTCCTTTTCAAGAAAATGATCTGTGACTCTGACATACCAACAAGGCGTCTTTCCCAGGGACTTGACCAGTGTCCTCTCAATGGCCAGCAGAGCTAGGCTGCTTAAATGGCCTTGGCCCATGGTTGCAGGTGTATGACTGCCATTATGTGCAGCTTGCTACCTAGCTAGCTCGCTAGCTGGGACTGGCGCAAGGCTAGAGTGAAGTGTTTCTGCCTGTGAGTGCTTTGTGACAGTGGAGGGGCTCAGCATTACCCGCTGGACAGAAACTGCGATAGAAGTCAGAAAGAGTGATAGAAGTCAGTCTCCAAACAAAAGCAGCTACATAAAAACCCACCAGAAATAGAAGCTCGATTTGTTGCTAGTCATTTTTAACAAAGAAAATGTGGCTAAAAGGATTAGTAACGTCTCCGGTTCAACTCAGAACAGAATGAAAATTTTAAAATGCTCCCACGGATGATTACACCAAAAGATCGCTGATTGGCTCATTTCGCTGTCAATCAAAAAGGGATTCCGCCTCAGAAAAATCATCTAATCATCATGCAGAAGCTGAGCATCACTTCGCTGCACTCTTTGCTTTGCTGTTGAACTCTGTGGACGCTCAGCGTCCGACTGTTTAAAGCACTGTGAAGCTGCGGGAATGAGGGAGAGGAAAGCAGCGTCGTTACCAGTGATAAGAAGCTGATTCTGAACAAAAGTTGAGCGCACTGTAGCGCATATTTAGTCAATGACATGTACACACAACAGTATTTAATCACTTATTTTCTTGACATTTTAGGGGAAGCTGAGCTTCCCTTGCAGTCTTAGAACAATCGCCTCTGCCTCAGTCTGTGGAAAGACAATGAAGGCCTCCATCATCGTAGTCATTATTTGAAAAAGGTTGTTATTGAAAAGCACAAGGGCAACGTAGCCTTATTGTTTTCCTTAAATTAGAAGTTCTACCAAATATCAAGTGTAGTACTCATTAGTATTTAGTTTCAGCAAGTAATCAAATTTCAGTACTAGTACTTGGTTTGAAAAAGAAGTTATTTTGGAGCATCCCAGCTTTGTCCCATTTTGCATCTTATTGTCGTCGTGCGTCTCGCTGTTGTTATTTTGTGTCTTGTTTAGTCTCTTTGTAAATACCTGCAGTCGTGTCTGAATGAATCTACATGAACAAGTGCTCTGAAAGTCAAATCCTTATTTTCTAATTCTACTGACCTGTGATATTGACGAGTTCTCCAAGCTGGGCTGAGAGCTGGGTGGCGTATGTGTTTGCTAAGTCAGAAGCAAGGGGACCCGCCCCAGGTTGCACAGCAACGGGGACCTTGGTGGGACCATAACGACTGAGGGCCAGATCCAACAGAGGAGCATTCTGGTGATTGGGAAGGGTTCGTGCCACGACTAAGGCCACAATAGTGAAGATCAGAGGAACCAGGAACTGAGCCACCATCACCTTCCAGTTTCTCCAGCTGTACAGTGCCCTCTTCAGAAACATAGCATAGAACTGCTGCAGGTAAAGTCTCACCTGGTGGAGGACAACACACACAGGCTGGTTAAGTCATATGCAGACGACAAAACAAACCACAGTTTGCATCTAGTCTTACCCCAGTGTTCAGCTTGATGTTGGAGCCATCCTCTGAGATGAGCGTGCCGCTGTCTGTGAAATCAGTGACATCTGTCAGGGCGCTGATGCTGCTGGCATCGTCCAGGATCCAGTCATGGGAGCGTCTCTCATGCTGGTACTGCAGGGCTGGCAGCTGGATGGCCTGAATGTCCAAACTGGAGTCCACCAGCTTCCCAACTCTAAAAGCACAATCACAGGTTATCCACTTCATTTCAGCCTAAAGGCAAAACATAAAAAAATTAATCATAGGGGAACAAAAGTGAAATTACTCTTAGTAGAGTTTAAAATTACACAAAAGTTTGTTTCCCAATGTTAGGATACAGATAAAATTTTACACTTCGCAAAACAACATCTGTAGGAATAGGTTTATAATGGTTTTTTTATTATTATTATTTTACTTTCAAAAGCTCAGTGAGGTAAAAACAGTAAACAAAACTATTTCAGAGCCTTAGTATTATTTTTTCTTGAAAGAAAAGCATTTGCACAGCAGGCCACGCTGTAAACGCACACTCATCTTGTCAGGTACAAAGTGTTTTTGTGTGTTCACACAGGAGCTTTGTCCATCTTTTTCCACCAGGTTAGCTTTAGTATTCCTCAGTTGTACAATGAAATGTTAAAAAAGAAGAAGAAAACATCTTCTCTATATTTAATTGCAAATAATATGAAAACATGTTTTGTGTTTTTGATGCTCAGATCCAATTCAATTTAGTTTTAATTTTTGATGTTTTGTTTTTTTTAATTCAGTCTTTACACTGTTTATTGCTAGGTTATCTGTGAAGAATGAGCAGCGGTGTAATATTGCACCTGATGAGGCGCTGCATTTGGCTGAACATACTGACAAACAAAAGGCAAGACTGATCCCGGCTCAGTTTTGTTGTGTTGTGTAAATGACCAGCACACACTGCTGTTCTCACAGTATGACTTGGAAATAATGAGACTCAGAGCACTAATTTTTATCATTTAAACTGTGGACAATTGAAGTAGCATGCAATGTTAGTAGATGCAGTTGTGCTTGTTGCCACAGATACATAAATCAAACCAATGAGAAAGAAAAAAAAAGTGTAATAGGTGAACTGTGAGCAGCTGGAACTCAGATTCATGAGCAAAAATAAGAGAAAATATTATTGTTCTGACAAAAAAACCTGTCATGCTTTCTAAAAAGTATGTTTATATAAAATATTTAATGTAAAAGAATCCATTTTCAAATGTAATCAGATTTTCATTTAAATGCTGCCAATTTGCAGGAATTTTCATCATCTGCGTCATTAAACTGAGAATGTACCTACATGTGGGAGCATTGCTTCCAGAATCACATCCTACTGATGCAAACGAAAACTAATTTGAACATTTACCTGAGGAAAACCTCCTCCATGGTGGTAACTGAGGCTCCATAACTAGCGATGCCCAGCTTCTCTTTGTTCATCTCCAGCTCAGCAAACAGCAATTCAAATCTGACAAAAATAAATAAATAAATAAATTATACATTTGTAAGAATAATGAGTCGTGTTCCTATTAGGCATGGGCCAGATACTGGTTTCATGGTATACCGTGATGTTAAAAAAGTCGCAGTTTCAAAACCACTAAATTTTTCATAACGTTCCTACGGTATAAGCATCCCCACCCCACCTACCCCCTCTGGTCCATACAGCTGCAGACTTTACCTCGTGCACCCCGTGATGGCTAAGGGAAGAGTTCCCCAAATTTTCCCTGTCTAAAAGAATAAAGCCATCTGTATGAAAATACTTAGGATGCCGTAAAAAGACTTACAGCAACGTCTTGCAGACAGTGTTGGTACCACATCTAACAAGATATCGCAGCAACAGGTAAAGTTTATGCTATCTTGAAATGAACGAGCTAACTTTAGCATCAGACATTAGCGAAACATGTCACCCTGTTGCTGTGCCACATTGTGCCGGTCACAACTTGTCTGCAAAATGGTTTTAGAGATGTTGGATTGTATATTTGATAAATTTCAAGTGAAAAGTGATTAAACAGAATTCCGTAGCTTCAGATGAGCAGCTCTTTAGCGCAACGTGTGTTTTATAAACACATGTTCATAGCTGTGATTTCTGTTGTTTCTGTGTGTGAGTAATTAAATGATCTTTAGGTCAAACACCCCTTTGAAATTAAAAACACAATCAAAACTCCCAATGTGGTACATTATTTCAATAAAAAGACCAGTCATGCAGTATACACTGATTTGACTTAACTAATAAAGCAGTAGAAAAGTAGTTATCCAATTAGATGTAAACTTTATCAGGATAACTTAATTACATTTGGTGCTAAAAATCACAAGCATAAATGCACACAGGTAAATAAAAAAAATCAGCATAAAACCTCTGTGATCTTAAAACAAGATAAAGTGGAATATGATGATAATAAAAAAGTTGTTTCTTTTTTTTTTTGTTTGTTTTTTAAAATACCAATTTCAAAATAAACCTTTTTAGAGCTGTAATCATAATACCGTGATATTTTTACCCAAGGTTATCTTACAGTCATAATTTCATACCACCCCATGCTTAGTTTCTGTTTATATAGTTTTATAATTTCTCAGATTATTCTCCGTTCTGTTCCCTTTGTAGCTTTTGCTCTGCTTATTTTAGCTTGTGTCCTGTTTATTAAGACCTGTGTTCTGTTCGTTTTAGCCTCTGTTTTGGTCATTTTATCCTGTTTATTTTGACTTTAATGATTCACGTTTTTTCTTCTTTAGTAAAGTTGTTCATTTTTGCAGAAAATACAATTTCTAGTTCAGTTTTGTTTAAGAGTGCCTTCTAATTCTAAATCAAAAATATATATATAAACAATTGGACAAATAGCTAAAAAAAAAGCTGAGGGGAATATCCTTTCAAATGTTGATAAAAAAGAAATGATCAATTATACTTTTACCACTACAATAACTGAAAGTGCTACAGTGAAAGATTTCATGATCTGCATTCATTAGATTCAGATTTTTATCATAAAAAGAAAAGTGTTCTAATGCTATTATATAAATTTACATATCCGTTTTTAGACATGCAACTCTTTCTGACCTCCTTTCAAAACAGTTCAGAATAATTATCATTAAACCAGTGATTTCTGCTGGTGAGTATAACCACACTCACTGTAACCATCAGGCCACTTCATGCTGTGTAATGGTGGCTATTTTATTATTATTATTCAGAGCCACAAACACTCACCTGCTGGTGCTTTCTTTGGGCAGAATATAAGAGAGCTCGGCTCCAGCGCTGCTTTCCAGTGTAGCATTAGGAACATACATGTGAACAAGGCGGGTGATCTCAGACACATTGCAAAGAGCATCCTTAACTATCACCATGTGGTAGCCAGCACCTGAAAGGCAGAGGAAAGAGGTATACCGGTTATTGACTTAACACAAATGTATTACCATATTTTTTTATTTCTATAATTTTTATTAAAGAGTCAATAGTCCTGTAAAACCCTTAAGAGTGACATGTTGCTCAAGTTTTTTCCACCTCCCTCTCAGCGTACCGTATTTGTTCTTAAGGAAGAGTGGCGACCCGCAGCACTGCAGCTCTCCTCCTGCCATGATGGCGATACGATCGCCGAGTAAGTCGGCTTCATCCATGAAGTGAGTGGTGAGCAGGATGGTGCGACCTCGCTTCTCTCCCTGCAGCAGGTCCCAGGTGGCACGTCGGGCCGACGGATCCATACCCGATGTGGGCTCATCTAACATGACAACCTGGAGATGAGAAGAAACAGGTGATGAGGAGTTCAGGGAAAAGCAAGCAGGAAAAACAAAAGAATCACGAGTAGGCCTGTCACGATAAATTTTTCCCAACGATAAATTGTCTCAGAAATTATTGCGATAAATGATAATATCATCTGGAGACCATTTTAAACTAACACAATTAAAACAAATACCGATAATGATACCATCACCCACCCACACACACACACACACACACACACACACACACANCACACACACACACACACACACACACACACACACACACACACACAAAAGTTACAGAAGTTGACAAATTTTCTGTATGTAAAACAAGATGTGGACCTGAGATCGGGGAAACAACACAAGAGCAGCTGCTGAAGCTGTAAAATTGCTACCAGCCTTCTCTATCCAAGCCAGCGCAATTTATTCTTTTTGCCTTCCTCTGGCTTTATAAAATAACTGCCATCAACCCCCTTGCTTCTTACGAAGTTTACTAAATTTCCGTCATGTTAAAAAAAAAAACTATTCTTGGCAAACCCAAGCTTCGATACAGTGCCCTGAGGAGTTGCCAGTTGAAAGAAGGCGTCAGAAAACCGAAGACGCTACTCTGGCTAAATGCCTGTTCTTGGGGCTCTCAGGCTACAGAGGTTTATGTGACCATACGCCTGGCAAATACCCAACGTCAGAGATCACTCCTCACAAACAAGCAGGCAAATTAAAACCATCAACCTAATTTTCTTATTCACCTAATTTTTCTTTATCGTGCCCTTAGTTGATTTATTGCTTATCGCGACAGGCCTAACGAGTAGGGCTTTTTTTTAGTGCTCTTAAAGTTTCTAACCTTGGAGTCACCAATGAGGGCGATACCAATGGAAAGCTTTCTCTTCATGCCGCCAGAGAGGGTCTTGGAACGAGCCTGTCTCTTGTCTTCAAGGTTCAGGATGCGGATGATCCGATCCACCTCACCTGGGATCTTCTCTTTGGGGTAACCTTTTAGCTGAAAGCAGAGAGGATTAACTCACTGAGAATCTGCTCTGACCTCCTTATTGTTTGTGCAGTGCATGCTGTGTTTACGTCTTCTTAGAGGTTAGCGGATAAAACTAATACCTGTGTGTAGAAGAGCAGGTGCTCTCTCACTGTGAGGTTATCAAAGAGCACGTCGTGTTGTGGGCACAGACCCAGACTGCGTCGTATCAGAGTCATGTCCTGACCGATGTCGTAACCGTTGATGTAGGCTCTGCCACTTGTGGGGGGAAATAGACCTGAGGTGAAATAACGAGTGGGTTAATAGTGTTAACGTGACATATTTAATGAGGGCTCGCTCGCATTTATATCTGAACTGGTAACCTGTAAGCATGGACAGTGTTGTCGTCTTTCCAGCACCGTTGTGTCCTAGCACCACTGTGATTTGGCCCTCGAACATGTTCAGCGTCAGCTCTTTTACAGCTTGTCGCGTCTTGTTGCCTACTTTAAAATCCTGTCAAAAATGAAAAAAAAAAAAAAAAACCCAAATCATCGCCTTTGGATAGTCAGAACACAGACAGCTCTGTACTTAACTGGACATGCTGAACAAAACAGTGTTGTGCTACTCACCTTTGTGAGGTGTTTAATCTTTATTCCAGAGACAAGTCCAGCAGGCTCCTCCTCTATGAACTCTCCTTTCAGAGCCTTTTCTGCATCCTCCTCTTCCTCCTTCTCATTTACCAAAGCCATGCGAGGGGTGCTGCACCAATACGAAGGCTGCAAATTTGGGAATTTGAAAAGGGTAATATGTAAGAGATCTTAAATTGGCATTTTAAATGTACAGCATAATAAATGATCAGTGAACTGAGTTGACTGTGGGGTCAAACAAGGGAAGCAGAGGAACCCTGCAGACCATTATTATTGTTGTAAATGTACACTAGAATGAATTGTTTCCTGACCAAACCCCTCTTTGCTGCACTTCCTAAGAATCAAAGTCGAGCCTCCCTGTTTGGTGCTATAGAAGCAATATCCACACACACAATGGCTGCAGACTGAAGTGCGTCAGCGTCTAAACCCCACCCTGCTGGCAGTCTCTTGAATTCCTGACCAGTGGGAAATAGATTAGCATAAGTTTATTTTTTGTGTAAGAATGTGTGTGTATGTGTAAAAGGAACACCATTTCGTGACCGTACAACGTTGTTGCAACGATAAACCGTATTTGAGTTGGCTGGAGAGACCCAGACGTTTCCTGTTATTCTAACTGGCTGAACCTGAAGACTTCCTCCAGCCAATATGTTTGGACCTCCTGTTTCAAAGCCTCCTCCACACCTTCTGTATCAGAACTGCTTTCACTGAGAGCAGATGTGATTTTGGGCCCCTGTAAACCAAATTGACGTCAAGAGTTGCAGCTATTGTAGGTCTGTATTGACACAATTCCAGCAAGTGGAGGGAAAAAAAGGCTCTTAAATTCACCGCAAAGAAGACCACCAACTGTGAAATTCAATGCACACTTTGCCTCTGCGCAAGCGGGCGCAACTTTTGCAAGCAACAATGAAATAAAAGTCAATATGCTATTCAACAGGTTATCTAACATAGTACTGGATTTTTCTGGCTGTTTTAGACAGATACTAACACACCTTATGTGTACATTTTAATAAAACATGTAAGCTTCACACACACATTAACTTGCTAGACTTCAATCAGTTTGCTGCCAATCAGAGTGGTTCTTCTCATTGGCAAACTCAATATTTCAAACCAACAGGGTCCAAAAAGCCTCGATGAGATCTGTGTGACAAATGTTATCTTCATTCCTCACATCTAATTATTAGCTCGACGTACAAGGCCCATTTAAGGCAGTTTAGTTTTGGAGGAAATGATTATTACAAGAGGTGGGTGATATATATCGCAGACGATATTATCGTCCATGTTGCTTTGAAGATATGTAATTTTACGTTATCGAATATTCATTCGATCTCAAAAAGACAACAAATACTGTGGTGGCATAAGTCCCCATTCGTGGAATATTTGCCACGGAAACCAATCAGCGGGCAGGATTCAGTCACGTGACTGGGTCAGCGGCAACTGAAGTAAACAGTGGGCAGAATTCATTCTTGGACTCGCGGCAGCCAAAACCACGGGGCTTAAAGTTCTCCGTCGTTACAACAGATTTTCGTAATCAGATTTGTTCACTGAACTAAAAGTTTACCCCCTCCTTGTCATCCTGGAGAACATCACCATGTTCTCTAGGAGAATGTGTTTCAAATGTTTTTGTAGTTTATCATATCCATAGATGTCATAGTAAGCAAGCAGGGTATGACAGCGTGTTTTTTTTCTTCTTTTAAAGAAAGATATAGTCAGATTATCGATATCGGCAAATGAAAAAAAATGAGATTTTTTTGTCCGTATCGTTCAGCCCTAATTATAACAGAGATTTTGACAGAGATTACTAAAACCAATCTAAGCTTTAGGGAATATTCTGCTTGCATGCAAATTCCTCTTTTCAGCTTTAATCCTTTTGGGTTTGAGACATAAACCGACACTAAATTGAACAAAAAACTCAAATAACAAATGCATATCTATATTGGTGTATTTGGTACATTCCTCAACGAGCAGCTCATTTTAAATCATACCAGTAAAAAGAAATAAGAGGGTAGAGGCACTCCGTACTCCCCAGGAAAAACTGCCTCTATGTACCAGGTCACGAGTCCATAAAGCACCGAGTCAAACAGCAGCAAGCACAGAACCTGGGCCATGGAGAAATCATCGTCCACCGTCACAGAGTCAAACAAGTTGGACCACTGGATTCCTGTCCCTGAAGAGGTGGATGTCGATGGAAAAAAATATAGTAAATTTTAAAAACACAAGCAATTTAGATGTAAAAACGAACATAATGTATTTATGGACCATGATTTGACCAAAACCTTCAGCCTCACCTTTGCCTTCAAACATTCCTATAAGTTGTGCTCCCATGGCCATGGCCACATTCGAGATAAGGCATGCTGACACCTTTTGGGCATGGTTCAGTAAGTCATAGCGAGGCCACAGGAACAAATAAGGCAGGTAGCTGAGGAAGTAGATGAAGCCGCCTGCTGCTGCCGCCACGTTGGCTGACATTGGAAAGTACAGAATCAGTGTATCAAAAAATGAAAGGAATTTTAAAAAGTAAAGAATATAACACACAGATATTTGTAGACGTGAACAAACATTTTTTTGTACCCATTTCTCTGATTGTTGAAAGAAACATTATGGAGCAGAAAGGAGAGTGTTAGGTAAGGCGAGCAGGTAAGAATGGTAGACTGTTAGGGTCATTTTTGCTTTCAGTTCTAAGAAAGGATGACAAGAACCCTTCAAAGACCACTTGTTGGAGACAACGTGACATTTTGAGCCTGCTTGGAACATGTACCGATCAAGTGCCATTATCTGTTCCTAAAAAGTACATCAGTGGGTGGACGAGTGTCCAGGCAACAACAATGTCCCAAAAGATCCTAAAATAAAGACAAAGTAGTTCTTTTTAGAGCTTTATGTCACAAATTAAACAACAGATCTGCAGCTTTTCAGGACTTTCGTTCAAATATGCTGTTTTTGTTGACAAAAGAACATTAACCATTTCAATCAGTCTAATAATTATTTTAGGAATACTAAGTCAATGCAGAGAAAGTACCTGCTTACAGAGGACTGCTTTACAAGGAAGCTAATACCATTAGCCTGACAAGTATTTGCAATCTGAGCTGCTTTGTTCGAGAGAAGTGAAAGGGGAAGGATTTTGGTTTGAAAGAGGAGCTTTGACTGAGTGAAAGAGCAAAAGAGGGAGGGAGAAGAAAAAAACGAGGTTTAAATAGTTTTCTTTATTGCTGAGGTTGTCCAGGCTGAGGAGTGTTCAGGTTTTAAATGACCGGAGAGACGTTCCAACTTACAAGACTTGTTTTACAAGGAGCAAAACATTTCTTTTCATTAAGGAATGTCCCAACACAGGCATCTAAACTTATTTAATACATAAATATCCCATGAAAAAGTAATAAGAACCGTTCTTTTCTTTTCTTTTTAAACTAAGAGACTACATGAATCAAAGTCATGCAAAACCCATTAGCCTGAACAAGCAGCACAAAGAAACAAGACTGGCATTCAAAAAAAAAGGCTCCACCCACCTCGGGAGAAGAAGGCACTGATCATGAAGCTGAAGCTGATGGTGGCCACAGTGAAGACGAGCAGGAAGACAAAGACCAGCGTGGGATCACTGTGGGTCAGCACCGCACCGTTAGGGCTCACCTACAACAGCAGAGGGGGTTTAGTTGTGTGCTTACATTCTGATTTATCACTTTCAGACAGTGGGTGACAAAATTTGAGCCTTTTGCTTGAGTAATATTTATGGAAATATAACAAAGTGGGGGTACAGAAGCACAAGTACAAGCCCCACAAGAAGAAATATCTACTTAAGTAGGCGTTCCAGCTGCTTGTATCTTTATTGTTGCTTTTGTTTTACTTTATTAGGGATGTCGTTAAGCTTCAGTCCTAACCAGATAAGGGAATATCATACTGCAAATATGACGCCTATAAAAGTTCTTCTATGCACTCAGGCTTCATCACTAAAAATAAATAAATAAATAAATAAATAAATAAATAAACAGACCTAGCACCTTCCCACGGTGATATGAGACAGTGTATGGAGGAAGGGATGTGACTTTTGAGTGTCAGAGAATTCAACTACAGTGTAATAAATTGGCAAAGATGAGGTTATTCATCATTTTTTATTTGTGCTTTTTGT
>NW_013952467.1:820472-827550 GCF_001266775.1 Austrofundulus limnaeus
CTACCTATGATGTCAATTACAGGCCTCTCTCATCTTTTTAAGTGGGAGAACTTGCACAATTGGTGACTGACTAAATACTTATTTTCCCCACTGTATCTACACATCACCGGGATAAACTAAATTAAACTTTTTTGCTCCTAGAGAGTCCAAGTACACAACAAAATGCTTTTAATGGCTAAAAAAGTGGATTTTGCATGATAAGTCCCCTTTAAATGTGATTCAATGGTCCAAAAGATATTTTGCTAACAGAGACAAAGACATAGGTAAAACATTACCACCTGTGTGTTTTGGCTTATGATGTTAAAAATGTTTGGCAATAAAAGTAGAAGTAAGATCTTTTTTTATTGTAGCAAAACACGGCTGTTTATTCACCAACACATTCACAAATATAACAGAGCAAATAGGCTTGTGTCATCTCTTAATACCTAAAAAAAGTGTTTAAAAACAACCACAAGCTGGTGAATTTAGAAGTAATCAACACCAACTCACCTGGATACAGAGGAGCAGGGTGACAAACACAACTGAAATCGAAAGGAAGAGGAAAAACATCAGGAACCAAGCGCTCCAGTGGAGCCAGTTACTGAGGCCCATCATCCTCATGTACTCCTGAAAAATAGAAAAACAAGGCAAAAACATTAGCTTGACAGACGAACACAATTTCAGACCCATTTAGACCCAGAGGTTTGCAAACACACCTTGAGCTTCCGTTCCTTCTCCTGCACCACGGCTCGAGCGATGTTGAGGGAGGTATAGGTGAAGCTGAGCACCAGGAGAAGAGGCAGCTGGTTCTGAATGGCCAGGATGAACACGTCATAGATGAAAGGAGGGTAAGGAAACCGGGACAGGACCACTTTAGTCTGACTAAGCAGATGATTAGCAGCGGTTCGGTTGTAGGCGAGCATGATGGCTCGGTCCACCGCGTACTGGACGGCAAGAAATCCTTCTCGGTAATAACCTTAAAAAATAATAGTTTAAAGTAAGGATTTAGTGCACATTTTATAGTTAAATGACAATTTACACAACAGGAGGTTGGTGCAAAAGAAAAAAATCAAAAGCAGTGGGTGCATCCTGATTAGTTTTTGACACCTCACATATCATCCACTAACGTTGTCAAAGAAATGCCATCTACCCTGTCAAAAAACTAGACAACACCTTTAATGCAAAAGATGTGCAGATGTGTGGTTGTCATGAGAACACAGCCTAAGTGGGCTTTCACTAGAGACTCAAACAGAAAGTTTTTTTGACAATTAAATTATTTTTGACAATTTGACAAATGTTTTCTAATTACTCTGAAAGTGAAAATCATCCAAAAAAAAATAAAATTAAAAAAAGTGTAAAATAAATAGTTCCGGATCTTGGACACAGATCTCACCTGGCGTACCACCCTGCTTGTCAAACTGCTCCCTCGGACCCGGCAGTTGAAACAGGGGAAAGAGGCTGAGCGTGTGCCAGTCGAAGTCATTGTTCGGGTTCAGCTCGGACTTTTCTTTGGGTGGAGCGTTGCGTGGCGTGAAGGAGAACCGAAGGTGGTATCTCACCTGCAGATCAGGGCAAAGCCGAACAAAGTTTAAAGCTGAGTGAATTTTAAAACATTTCCTATGTGCGACATCAATTTTTTGTAATCAGTGTGAATGCATTTTTGCATCTGACATTGACATCATATTGCAAAAAAAAAAAACAGAAAAAAAAAAGATAAACCACATCACTGATAACAGTTGTTGAGATTTTCACATGTGAAATAACGAAGTGATTACAAAGGGGAATGTCTGAATGAAGCACATTGCTACAACAACCGACAACACCAACTGGAAATAAGTATCTGATGTTTCCTTAGATTATTTAAGTCACTATCGGAGAGATGAAGAAAAGTCAGAGTTGATATCACATTGTTTCAATGAACAAAGACCGGGAACTTTCCTTTCTTAATGAGTTCCCCTTTGATGTCACTTCCTGTTTCACTTTGGCTTAACCAAATTCAAAAGAAAATATGATATAAATACAAACATATAATATAAAGACATTTTCTTTGCCTTTTGTATTAGAAGGATAAGCATATCACAGACACTTTAAATGGTCTCAAACTAGTTTGGGTGATCACTTGTTCACTTTGAACTGAGCCAAATAAACATGGAAAAAAAAACAGTTATTTGTTCAAAGTTAATACTTAAATTATCCACAAGTTTCTAGAAACGCGTGAGTAGGCTGTCATGACAGATGCTAGTCCTGCCCACAGCCCTCAAAAATGGTTCTGTAATTTCGGTGCACAAGAAATTCATTCATTCAGCTAGTGAATGATAAAAATATATCCAGTTTGTTTTACCTTTAACTGGCAGCTTGAGCAGTTCAATCACGAGTTTGGGTTCATCTTGTGTATTTGTCGACTGCCACAACAATTGAAGAAAACTCAGAAACGCTTTAGAAACATTTTGGCTGGAGCAAGACGTAGTAAAGGCACGGTCATGTTCAGCGCCCTACAAACTACGAAGGAGGATGGTAAACTAACATGGCTGGCAGCTTTAAATCTGAAAAAAAAACCACCAAAGAGAGTTTGCTTGCTTTTTTTCATTTTATCGACAAAAATCCCACAGATTTTCACTCCGATCCAGAGCTCTATCTGGGCTAAGGCTACTGAAGGCGTATTGTCTGAACCACTGTGAGTTAGACGGCTTCCAGCAATATCAACTAAAACCCTGAATCTGTACCTGGTGAGTTAAAGTGTAAATGTGGTTTGTTCCTGTTTCGCTACTTAACCGTACAGTTCTTTGTTTTTACTAAATGAAATCCTACGGTGAATGCCGTTACATCAGTGCTAGCTACTGTTAGCCTGGTTGTTTAGCATGTTATTTGCAGCTAATCTTAAAGAAATATTTTGCCTATGGTTAGTAGCCGCATGCTGGCAAAACTATATAAATGGCTTAATTTAACTGTATCAATTCTGAGTAAGCCTGGAATAATAAACAATCCTCTTCTCAATTACGTGCTAAAATATGTTATTTTACATCATGGCAGGATTAAAAGACGAGGAGCTTAGCCCGCTGGGACTATAAAAGTGTCCGGTTTCTTTAAATGAAAAACATGCTTAAAAAGTTATTAGAGGCAGTTTATTTACTTTTATTTATCATTTATCTAAAATGACTGCAGCTGTATGAAACCCTCCAGTTCATCTTTAAGTTAATAGCAAACTAGCACCCAGTGAATTTTAGGTTAAAATAAGGGGGAAGAGCACATCTAATGACTATGCTTTTATAAAATTATTACAATTCTGAGTGGTTTATGAACATTTTACTTCCAGAACTGTTGACATTTATGATTTTGCATGTGTGTCCGTCTTCGGGAAAGACAAGGTAGTTGATGTCAGTAGTAGTTAGCAGCAAACATCGGGACATAGCTTCACGTCATCTACCCAGTCCATGAGCAGTGACGTGTGAGCCACTAATAAAGAATTACACTTGCTGCTTTTTTAAAACATCCTTACAGTATATACACCTCTGATATGTGGCCATCTACACCAAATTTTGATGAAAAATGCTTTGATAAACAGCGATGGTGTATCCTTGTGATTGTAAACAACAGCCAAGTGGAAAGAAACTTCTTCCGCTATGAATTATAGATAGTGGCGCGAAATCAGGAATACTGTGGATAGCTTGATTATTTTCAGGGGAAATAATCTTTTAATTTTAATCTGTGAGTGACACAAATATTTGCTTTTCACAGTTAACAAAAGCACCGTGGCCTCCAGTGAAGCCTCAAAGACTTGCAGGTGCTGAGCTTTATCCCAGCTTCTTCACACTTGGCTGCAAACCACTCCAGTGCCTGCTGGAGGTTTCCACTCAAGAGGCCAACACGACCGCATCAACTCTGTAAATTGCCATCTTATAATAACAGAGGGCTCTGAGCAGCACAAGGACAGTAGAAAATATGCTGTCTGGGGCACTCTGCCCCTGGATCAGCAAAGACAGAAAATTATGTTTTGGCTTGTGTCTGTGTGTTGCATGTGTTCAGGTTTTTTGCAGGAAGATAATTTCATCTCTAGATAGTTCCCACAAGAGCAGACAGGAAGCTAGCCCAATAAGAATCTAGTTGTTGTGACAGGGTCTGGTAAATTCTGTTACCTGTGAGCCTTTTGGGCAGCATTACAGAGGCTTTGTTTGTCCGCTTTTTAAACATTTTTGTGAGCTATGACATCATCAAAGGCTGAATCACGTTACTGAGACACAATAGATAGTTTGTCATTGAAAAGCCACAAAGTAAAGATTTGCTGTTATGGGGATATGACAACGATAAAGGCTAAATGTATACGGACTTAGACTTGCTACTGACAGTAGGGCTGCTACGATTAATCGATGACTAATCGATTATTAAAATAATCGATGACTAATTTAATAATTGATTAATCGTGTTCTTTTTTTGTTCTTTACTTTGTTTTTCCTCTCCAAACAACTTTGACACCTTCCACTGCCACATCTGCCTTTCTGTCCTTGACACACATGTGCAGTAGTGGTAACTGGGGTAGGCCGTGGACGTCACAAGACATTATACAGACAGGCTCTAGTATCATGGCTACCCAGCAACGGAGCTCAAAAGTGTGGGATCATTTTAAGAAAATGAAAGAGAAACCTGTGCAATATCTACAAGGCAGAACTTGCCTTCCACAGCAATTATTTTTAGTTAGCATATAGCTAAAATCTAACCATGGTTAAATAATAGCAGCTGCATTCTGGCACAATAAGCTCTATGTTTTATATTCAATTAATGTATGATCCGATTAGTCGACTAATCAAAAAAATAATAGGTGATTAATCGATTATAAAAATAATCGTTTGTGGCAGCTCTAACTGACAGTCAGGCACATCAACATTGTAAATTATTTAATTCACAAAAATAAGTGCAGACACTTTGGATAAACTCCAATCCTTAAAGTCTTTAGACACTTTCAACCAAAGCAACAGTGTCTGGGTGAGGACACAAAAACTAACAAACAAAACTCTGATTACAGGCAAGTAAGTAATATATTTGTTTTTAGACGTAATACTACATTGGTCTTTATTTCTAGTTTCATGAACGTAAATTTAAATTGATTTGAACGTTTTTACAACGGCAACGTGTATTTACTGTATATGTTATCACTTGGTGTTTAGTTCGAGTCTCCATTCTGACTGCTGGACAGACAGTCGGGATCATTTTCTTATTTTAAATGTGATGGGAGCAAATCTGTGTAGTGTTTCCTGTGTTTATTAGCCCGCCACAAAATATTAAAAATTCCAAAAATTAGCCGGTCACAGTCCACACTCGTTAATGCTTGATGCTGTTAGCTTACGTTGATTTTATCACTTTTTTACCCTTTTGAACCCAACAATAAACATTGTGGTTCTCACACACAGGTAATGGAGTGGAAAGCTCAAACAATAACTTATATTCTACAGTATACATGTCATTGGGAAAGCTAGATTCTGTTTTTTACACTCTCAAAATGGCCCTAGAAGTCTAGATGTAGGAAATGTGACTTTATGTGACAACAATCTTTTGTAATTTTCATAAAAGCCAACTCAAATAGCTACAATGTTCCATTCTATTCAGGCTGAAGGCTCTAAACAAGTAAACCCACAAGATTTGAGGAAACAAACAGAAGTGCCCAAACGAGTGTTGCGAGTTTATCCCCTCACTTGGGATGTGGAAAAGAATTTTTGCCCTAACGTCGAGATGCAGAAACCACACACCTTCCACTCTGTGTGACAGCGTGTTCGCTGCCCTTTACCTTCAGGGGCAGGGGTTCATCATGGTGAGTGAAGGGGTGCTCAAACACCACAGCTGCCAGCATGTCGTTTGACGTGGTGTCATTCTTCACGTAGCTCTCAAACTGTTCCTCCGTCTCGAAGCCGCGCACTGAAACAGAAACAAAGAAAATCACGTTAAAGGCGACGTGGAATTCGTCTCATGTCCAGCTGTCTCTATTTCCGTTTCATCACTTAGCCTCGACTCGCAACCTTTTTTGCTGACAGGCAGAAAATTGGTCGAGACCTGGTCGGCGTACTAATTCCTGTAACCAGCTCTATCAGAACAATGGCTCAATTCTCACACAACACATAAAACCTAAGGCACTACATTTTTTGAAAAAGAAGAACTGAAAGACTGTGAGGATGAAACAACAAAGGCAACACGCCACGAAACAACAAATGTGGTTTCAATTCAGCATTTACTAACCCATTTCTTTCATGGGTTTCTCAACAGGGCTTTTTATTCCTCCATGAAGCAAACATGAAGGTATCTCAGTTATGGCAAATACTGCAGTGCTGGCAGGGTCAAATCTGGGCTAGGCTCACAGAAAACACACTTGAATAAAGATAGTTTGTTACAAAGGGGAAAAAACACACAGGTATTAAATTAATTGATCAACAGCACTAGGTTAACTACAACCAGATGTTTTATTTTGTTAAAATTTTATTTTATATTGTAATGAGCTAAAATAAAAGGCAGTGAAATAGATCTTATAATGTAAAACGGGGATGGTGAACATAAATTTCTAATGCTTGTGCTTACATTTTAAGTTATACATGTGAGCAGGTTAGCTATAAAAGCAATTTTGTAATTTTGCACCTGCTTATATTGAAAACAATCGCTACGGGGCTGAAATAATTAGATAATGTAAAAAACATCTGTTATTTCACCTGCATTGAAAAACAGGGAAACAATTGCCATGTTTTGTAAAAAATCACAGAAAATTTTCTAATTCTTCAAATAATAATATAATAAAAGCATATCTACTAATCTTCAAACACGTGGCTGATGCACATTCAGCTAAGACGAACGTCTGAACACGTTCCCTCTCATCTGACGAACAACGCAGATGCAGAGTCCTGACCTGAACGTTGTGCAGCCCTGAAATGTGTACAAATGTTCAGTCATAACAAGACACAAACATGTCATCAGCCTTATACAGTTGTGGTCAAAAGTTTACATACACTTGTAAAAAACATAATGTTATGGCTGTCTTGAGTTTTCAATAAGTTCTACAACTCTTATTTTTCTGTGATAGAGTGATCGGAACACATACATGTTTGTCACAAAAAACAGTCATAAA
>NW_013952467.1:828570-832948 GCF_001266775.1 Austrofundulus limnaeus
AAAGCGCCTAGTTGCCGTGAAAATGGCCAAGGGACATGTAACCAAATACTAATGTTGCTGTACGTATATTTTTGACCCAGCAGATTTGGTGACATTTTCAGCAGACCCATAATAAATTTATGAAAGAACCAAATTTTATGAYTGTTTTTTGTGACAAACATGTATGTGTTCCGATCACTCTATCACAGAAAAATAAGAGTTGTAGAACTTATTGAAAACTCAAGACAGCATAACATTATGTTTTTTTACAAGTGTATGTAAACTTTTGACCACAACTGTAAATACTTCTTGATACATGGACACAAAAGACTGTCCGAGGACAAACATTCATCAACACGCCAGCGACTTCTGTAGCGTGCGACAATAAAAACCGCCTGCATCAGACAAGCATCTCGGCTAACATCTCGTCTACAGAAAGATTCTTAACTCAAGAGAGGCTGAAAATATTTTAAAAGAAAAACAAGTCTACATGACAGGGGCAGCTTATTTTTGTCTATATGGTAGAAGCGGAACAAGACCAGAAAGTTTAGTTGAAACAAACTTTTTCATATTATTTCTCTAACAGTCAAAATCCACAGAATAACACAAAATAACTAAGAAACCAATGAAATCTGAAGTAGATCTACATACAGCTAAAACATAATCCAATCCAACTTTATTTGTAAAGCATTTTTTGCACCACAGCAGACTAAAGTGCTGTACAGAAGCAACATTCCAACACAGCTCATGCATAAAACATATTCAATCAAAAAATACAGTAAAAACACAGAAAAAATAAAAGCAGTGAATAAAGCAGGAAATAGAAAAAGTAAAAAAAAAAAACAGGTCATTTAAAACAAAGAAATGCCTAAAAAATTTATAATCTACAATATACACAACACAAAAAATTCTCCAAAAATAAAATCTAAAATAAATGGACAACACAACCCCCTACACAATGTCAAAAGCCAAACAAAACAAGTTGGCCTGTCTGAGTTGGAGAGGTACTGTAGAACCCTGCCTGGCTTAGGAGCTGCTGCGGCAAAAGATCGATCTCCGTTTAGTTTACGTCTGGTTTTAGGGACCCTGGTTTTAGGGACCCTCAGGAGCAGTTGATCAGCTGATCTGAGGGAGCGGGAGGGATTATAGGGGTGCAGCAGGTCAGACAGGTATGGTGGGGCAAGGCCAGTCAAAGATTTAAAAACAAATAAAAATATTTTAAAATGGATCCTAAAAGGCAAAGGCAGCCAGTGAAGTGAAGCTAAAGTGGGAGAAATATGCTCATATTTACGTGTGCCAGTTAAAAGCCTCGCTGCAGCATGTTGGACCTTCTGCAGTCGGGCGATGGAGGACCCACTAACCCATCATTCCAAAAAATATATTTTGAGACAGTAATCCATGCCTTTATCACCACCCGGCTGGATTACTGTAATGCACTTTATCTCGGGGTTAGTGGGTCCTCCATCGCCCGACTGCAGAGGGTCCAACATGCTGCAGCGAGGCTTTTAACTGGCACACGTAAATATGAGCATAAGTGCATTACAGTAATCCAGCCGGGTGGTGATAAAGGCATGGATTACTGTCTCAAAATACATTTTTGGAATGATGGGTTTTATTTTGGCTAGCTGCCTCAAATTATAAAAAAAATCCTTTTCACAACTGACCTAATGTGGCTGTCTAATTTAAGTTCAGGATCTACTTCATTCACCTCCCAAATTCCTCACTAACAATTTCTTGTATTGAGCCAAGGAACCTAGATCTACAGGGGAGTGGCCTGCAGTACCTCCAAAAACCATAACCTCAGTCTTAGTTTCATTAAAATACAGAAAATTCAGTGCCATCCAGGCCTTCAGGTCCTCAAGACACCTAAGAAGTCAGTCTATGGAATATGCATTTGACTTTTTGAGAGGGACATAGATCTGACTGTCATCTGCGTAACAATGAAATGAAATACCGTGCTTTCTGAGAATGGAACCGAGTGGGAGCAAATAAAAACAAATGCAGGCCTAAAACTGAGCCTTGAGGGACTCCACATGAAAGAGGAGAAGAGGAGGACACTGACCCCTCAAGACTAAAACAGAATGTTCGGTTGGACAGGTAGGACCTGAACCAATTCAAGGCAACACCCCTGATTCCCGCCCACTGGTCCTGACGAGATAACAGAATGTCATGGTCCACAGTATCAAAAGCAGCTGTTAGGTCTAAAAGCACAAGGATGACACAGTCACCGGTTTCAGTAGCTAAAAGAATATCATTAAAAACTTTTAAAAGAGCTGATTCAGTGCTGTGGAGAGTTTTAAAACCAGATTGGAAAACCTCGAGAATACTATAATCTTCAATAAAACCAAGTAATTGACTGAACACAATTTTCTCAAGGACTTTAAAAATAAAAGAAAGCTTAGAAATTGGCCTAAAATTAGCAAAGTTAGTGGTGTCTAGTCCAGGTTTTTAAATAAGAGGCTGCACCACTGCATGTTTAAAATGATCAGGGACCCCACCAGAGGACAGACTACTATTAAGGAGTTCAAGACAAAATGGTCCTAGGGTGGGGAAAACCTCTTTAAAAAGTCAAGGAAGGACAGCATCATTAGGAGAACCTGAAGGCTTCAGATGAGAGATAATCTCCTGAAGAGAAGACAAAGTCATAGGTTCAAACCTATCAAAAACTGCACAAGCAGGGACACAAATGGAGGGATCATGGGTACAAGGTAAAATCTGATCTCTCATAGATTTGATTTTATCTATGAAAAAGTGAAGAAAGTTTTCACAAATAATATCAATGCAAGCAGTCTGTGGAGGATTAAAAACCAAGCCAATTGTTTTGAATAAAACAAGAGGGTTATAAGAGTTTGACTGGATAATATCAGACAGATACATTATTTTGGCTTCCTTCACGGTCTTTTGAAAACAACACCAGGAGTCCTTCAATATTTGAAAACATAAAAACAAAACAGTCCTTTAAAATGTGAACTTTATCACCTTAGCAACTGTAAAAATCCTTTCCTTCAGGAATAAATATTCTGACACTATAGACAGAATAAAGACAGATATTCTGGTGCTTTGAGTACATGACAGTGATATAAATCCAAACACTGAAATATTCCTCCAAACTTTCCCTCTGAACATTTAGATGTTAAATTATTCATTATGAACTCAGGTTAGATCGAAGTCCAAGTGCAGAAAAAGCTGCATACAAAAAAATTACACTTTCCATTTTTTTAAGCACGTTGGTTTATTTTAGTCTGCCTAAATAAAGCAAAACATGTTAAACAGCCTTATTTGCGTATTTGCTGGACTGTTTCTTTGGATAACTAGTCACTGTGTGTGTGCCTTGTTGTTTTTCCTGTCTTAGTGCCAAGCTGATACAGGATCAGGGTGTGGTCTGTTCTACTTTTCTGAGGGCTGTTTCTTGAGGAACCAGTGCTCCCTGCTCTACTCCGAGACAAAAATGTCACCAAGGCTGTGGTATTTGTTCAACAGGTTACCATGGATTGAGGGATGTGGACCTCTTGTCTGTTGATCACCTACCTGCGGAGAGGTGCAGGCTGTTTCGCACATGCTCCGCCACCTGCCGCACTACGGTGGAGTTGCCGGGCACGTAGCCCAGCTGGAACTTTTGAAGCCTCATTTTTGGCAAGCTCTCGACATTAAAGCTTTCGTAGATCGTGGCGTTCGGGTAGTTCTTAAAGTCCACCTTCTGACGAAGCGCAATCAGGATGCCCGAGAAAAGAAGGGGCAGAAGGATCTCCACCAGAGTGACCAGGATTTGACGTTTCTGTAGAAACACAGATACGTGTATTTGTTCAGCAGATTAGCAAGTTCAACAAATACTAAAGAGGAATGTCAATAAAGATAAAAAAAACATCATATAGAACACAAAGTTTGATGGGGTCTCCAAATTGATCAAACTGTTCCAGTTTTTATCAAGATTAAATGAACTTTTTCGCTGGTTTTGGCAGCCAACTTGTTAACTCCAAACATCAAATATTTTCTGCAACTTCCAAGGGATATTTTTGGTAAGAGACAAACACGTGCCTTCCTTTGCCTGTCAGCGGGGAGACTGTTTAGATCTCAAAAAACACACAAAAAAATCTTTTGTGCTCGTAGCGTTAATTTTTAAACAGGACTTTTAAGTTCCTTAAATTTCAAAACATGAAGTAGCTGAATTAGAAACCTGTCAAAACGTCCACAAGGTCGTACAATGATTGAAGGCCTTTGTTAACGGACGTTTTAGCTCCTAAAGAGCTAAATGTTCAAACGTTCCTTGTGAAGGAAAAATGTCAAAGGAGCAACAACCTCTCATGTTTTAGAGCCAACAGTTTATTTTATTGCTCAACAGCTGAAATGTTGTGAAATCATTGGCTGATATTAGTGTTCAGTTTAATGCAAGCAGCTATTC
>NW_013952467.1:833130-843287 GCF_001266775.1 Austrofundulus limnaeus
GAAAGAAAGAAAGAAAGAAAGAAAGAAAGAAAGAAAGAAAGAAAGAAAGAAAGAAAGAAAGAAAGAAAAAAAGAAAGAAAGAAAGAAAGAACTTTACTAACAGTTGATGAAAGTATGATCAAGCATAGTTTGGTTGAAAAGTTATTTGACTGAATTTATTTCACCATCAGGGTCATAACCTAAGTCACAACAATTTTGAAAAATTTAAACAAAACCAGTAAAGTTGTATGTTTTGACATTTCATGAAGGCAGCTGCTGTACGAGATATATTAAGCTTGTGACATAACACTTAAATGTACTGTATTACTTCAAAAAGGTGGCTGGATAATATCTAAAGTTGTTGAAGCAAAATGTTAGTCAGTTTTCTGTATTTATGATGTTCCAAATGCCAATTACTTAAATTATGTTATACAAGCTGCTGCTCCTAAACCAGGGCTATGTTCTGACAATATACAGTCTCAGACCACATCGGAACCTAATATAGAGAGAAAACACACAAGATTTATGAGCATCTTCCTCCAACTCACCTGCTGAAGAGAGTTCTTCCACACCAGCAGTCCAAATTGTCTGATGATAGCCATTTTTGTCAGTAAACAAGAAACAGACAAGGCAGATTTTCACAGTGGCTGGAGAAAGAAAAAAAACATACATTTTAATTTTGGGGTTAGATGTAAAATGAAAAACAGCTGGAAGAGATTTCTCAGTTTCCATTTGACGATAAATGAAAAAACAATGAAAAAGAGAAGTGAAACAGCAATCATGAGTTATTAAAATTATCAGTTGTCTTCAGTTTTGTAACTACAAAAATCAAACGAGAGAACACTAAAATGGTTATAAGGATTTAAAAGATAAATTAGGTCAATATATGTAAAAAAAATGGAGCAATCGTGGCTAAATTACTTATTATTATTACTCATAATGATGCCATAGAAATAAAATATGATTAAATATGATTGTTTGTGATAACTTTCAATGACTATTTTATACAGTTAGAGACACAAAATTATACTACAAAAGGTGGGCTAAAATTAATAATAAAAACTGTTTTGCATTAGTTGAGTCCTAGAGAACACTTACTATGACTTTGAGTTTTATTTTATCGTAAACATGATTTGTGACATGAAAAACCCCTAAAAATAACACTTGTAATGGCAAATTTTTATCTTGCTCCCATATTAAATTTGGAGTACTTTTACTTGTTCGCAATAAAAAAAAATAAGCTTAAAAAATACGTGCTTGAAACTTAAAATCTGCTATAAAATTGTTTGCTTTGGTAAACAAATTGTTAAAGTTGAACTATTTCCTTGTATTAAAAAACTTATTCTGATTGGTCCAAATGAGTCCTTCGGCTTTCCTGATTGGTCAGTCAAAGTGCTTGTCAATCTCTATGTGTTTTTTTCCCCCATAAACATCGGAGCTAAGGATACAACAAAGAAAACGGATAAACTAAAATATCGTGTCAGTCCATTTGCACGTCTGTTATTTAAAACCACTTCCAAAATCACTTCTCCCAACTAAAGTGTTGCTTTACATGTATTTTACGTGTTTAAATACCTTAAAAGCAAATGTTTCGGCGGATAACCTGAGGTCCCGTCTGTCTCCTCTCCACACACCAGCCGAGGTGAAAAAACAGTTCCTGCTTTATCGTCTCAACACCGGCGAGATAAACATCACCGCTAGGCCTCTTCTGTCATCAACACCATCGATGTTCGGTGGCATTTGGTAAAGCTAAGCGCGCCGCAGTCCAGCCTCGGCAGCTCGCTTGCCTGCTAGTAGTAGCGAGGCGATGACATTGCACCAAAGCCTGGATGGACGTCGGCTATATTGTCCCACAAAACGTAGCGAGCGACGAGCGTCAACAAAAGTCACGTGATCTGAGGAACACAGCTCGTCACGTGACCAAAACAATTTATGTTATGCTCTAAGTTATAGACACTGCCTCAGTATTTCTATTCAGCTGTGGACACAAAGGAGTTCAAAATAGCAGCATTATCAGCTGCTAATTAATTTTTTTTTAATTCACAAGAAAAGTCATCTCAGGGCAGTGTGCCATTTAGTTAGTTATATAAGGAAGCCAGCAGATTGCATCAAATTTTCACTTCATTGCAATCTCCCATTCTGAGCAGCACAATGGTGACCGTGGAAAGAAAAAACTCCTTTATAACAAGAAGAAACCTACAGCTGAACCAGGCTCAGGAAGCCTTTGCCTTAATTGGTTGGGGTCAGAATAAGCAGGAAAGAAACAATTAATACATATCAGTAATGATTTGAACAACTAAATAATAATACAGTGTGTGATGGGAAAGCATTAAAACGGATTCAAATTACAAAGTTTTAAACTTTTTTTAATTGAACTCAGTACAAAAAAATACATATTCACATTATGGAACATACTGAACTGTAAAAAAAAACTATAAAAGAAAACCTGCCTCTTTTTTTTTTGGAATGGAGCAAATACAATTTCAAGTAGTGGCATGTTTGTCTTAGCGCTATGTACATTTGAAGGGAAAGAAAACAAAACAGACAGGAGTAACGGTTTAAAATGTATTTACAGTCAGTCACAATCGTTTTGATGTTATGTCTTTGCCATCTGTATCCTGAATGAGACATACAGTTCTTCGAGAAGCTCACTGGGTAATAATTTTCCTCTAGTGTGTTACCTTTGATTTGTGTTAAAGACAAGAAACACAAATTCGTTGAAATAAAAATAATTCCTCAATACTGAATGTTCAAAGTAAAATTAGGAAGCATGGTACATTTCATTGCATTGCACATCTGTGATGATATAAAAGTGCTAAACTTGATTCAGTTTGGAGGAAAATTATGTTTGAGCTTCACATTACATTTGAACACTGAAGACTGCGCAAGAAAGTTGAAAGTTTAGCTTCTTGATTAGTGAATTAACTAACATCTGTGCAGAGCTCTTGATGGGATTAGTGTGCCACAGGTAAAAGATAAAATATGCTCATCAACTGCTGTATAAGTGGACTGCAGCCAATGCAGACTACAAAGCGACACGTTTCACAGCTCTGTTTCTTTAAACAGATGCCAGTGAAATGACAAATGACACCACAGTACCTTTGGCAAAGATGCAGAATAAAGAACAAAGCAGAGCAACAAGAAGGTTGACAATCATTTTTCAGGCTTCGGGTGCAAACTGTTCAACTAGAACGCAGTAGTCAACGTTTTTAGGGATCAATTTAATACAAGACTACTTCTTGTACACAGTGCATATCAGAAACTACAATAACCAAAACAGTTTTTTAAAACTATGACAGCTGCATTTTCCCACCTAAAAACAAACAAAAAAACAAAAACTTGAGGTTGTTTTTTCCAGCTATCAAACGTGATCTGAGATAGGTTGTTGTAGAAGGCTGAAATGCATCAGGCTCCTGGGAGAAGTCAAGTCATTTTCCAGTGGTTTTACAGCTGACTGTGAATCTCAGTTCATGGGAGGTATTTCTATCAGTCCCTGCCTGTAAACATGTAGATGAAATGTAACGTGATAGAAAGACAAGTTATTTCCCCGTTCATGTTCGTTTTTTTTCCCTTTCAAGTTTCAAAACTCCAAGTCTTTTGATTGACCAGTTCAGACTCACAGGTTTGGAGGAACCTTGAGAACAGACCAAAAGTGCTGCAAGTCTGAATCTGAGCGAGTGGTTTTGGTGGTCATTGGATTAATAATTCCTTCTCACAGGCTCAGAAACCCTGCACTGGCAGAGAACTCCTCTCCTTCCACCTCACCTCCACTGTGAGCTGCTGTGTTCTTCCTCTTCACTTGTTTGGTGGAGGTGCCCCTGGGCCTCTGCATGGGCACCAAGAGGCGGAAACCTGGCTGGACGTTAGCAGAGACGGCGCCCAAGGAGGCGGTGAAGGTCTTGAATGTGCAAGGCGTGAAGGTGGCTGATGAGGAGGAGCATGTAGACGAGGGGCTAACGCTCTGGACGGAAGAGTATCCTGAGCTACGAAGATCTGCAGACGAGGGGAGGGGTTGTTGCTGATCTTTGTTCGCCTCGCCCAGCGCTTCACAGAAGCTGTCTTCGTCGCTGGACAGAGCTCTGCAGTGTTCTCCTCCAACGTCTGCATCGCTCAGCGGGCGCAGTTTGATGGATATCATTGACGCTGTTAAAAAGAAAGTTAAAAGAAATGAGAAATGCGCACAAGATAAATAATCACAATTGTTATTGCTCCATATTTACTCTCATTATCCAAGTTAATAAAGATGGACAAAACAGCTGCTGAGTCATTTGTAGTCACATTATGTCCCATTGAAAGTGGAGCTCATGCATTATTCTCCTACTTTCCATCTAGATTAGGTCATTTACATGCATTACCTATAAGACTTCTAAGAATCTCACAGGAATAAATGTCCCCTTTGCCTTCTTTTTTCTCGTGCTTACAATCACCATCTTTTTCTCCCTCGCTCTCTTCCTCGTGGTCCCCCTCATAGCCGGAGCTGGAGGAGTCCAGACTCCAGTCCAGGATGTCTCCCAGCAGCATCTCCTCCTGATTGGACAGCTCTGCCGTGGGCGTGGTCACCAAACTGCCCCGTTGGGCCTGCACGCTGTCTTCGCGTCTCCTTGGGAGGAAGAGAGGTAGACAGGCGGAGGGTTTCAGTGAGTCACAGGAGCTCCTCACAGATGGCACAAAGAAAAACACCTTCTGGACAGGCCTGTTCACGGGTCTGTTGGTCACGACGCGCAGGAGATAATTAGGACTGCTAAATGAGCAAGAAACCCGGCAGGGTCAGTGGTTGCTTGACTGTTTAGTTTTGTCAAAATATTTTTGTCTTTCAAATCTAGTGGTTTAAGCAGAATAAAACCTATAGATTTCTGTCTTTACATATTGGACTGTGTTTAAAGCGAACTGGAGACCATAGCAAAAGGAACAAAATCTATTTTGAGTTTAAGATTCCTGATCTGGTCCTGTTGTGTATTGTAGCTTTAACAGCTTCCGTTCCTGGTCTTCTCTTGCAGTCAATTGAGTTATCTGAAATCATCGGACTGTTCATGCACGCAGCAATCAGCAGCGAACATCTCCACTGCCAGAGCCAATTACTAATGATTTTTTAACAAATGGTGTCCCCTGCATTGAAGCACCATAAACGGAAACCAAATATCACATCAAAAAAGTGGTCTGGTTTTTCACGTATCTATACATAAAAAATAAAGCATGTCTTGCTTTGTTCATTTTGGAGAAACAAAATTGTTCAATCAACACTTTGCGCAAGAAATCCAACTAGGTTATGGTAGAATAATTTTATTTTTACACATTTTGAAAGGAAATAAAGAGAATTTGTGTGTTGGTGGCTGGCTCACCTCTTGTTGGTGCTTGATGGGGAGGCCAGGAATGTGTGGATGTCTGCTGGTTGAGCACCAGTGGGACTGGGAGGGTCCATCTGAGGCTCAACTTCAGGAATCTCTAAGATCTGGCAGAGCTCTTTAAATTCCATCACCTTGTGGAGGTGAAGAAGTAAGATCAATGGCAAATTAGAGAAAAACGGTAACAGATGTGCAGAAAAACAAACTAGTGAACTTGAACCTTTTTTTATAGTGACAAAGAAAGAAGCGTATTTAATTAAGTACCTTTTCCTTGCTGATTTGCTGGTAGGCCTCATCTTCAAAGCGTTGCTTTACACCAGTCAGAGACATGTGTCTGTAGTCTTTGGGAACATCTTGACTGAAACTAAAGACAAATGAAAGAGATGGAAAAAGAAATTGAGTTGGATCCACTATAGCCACTGCAACAATACAATAAACTCCTAAGGACAAATCTTGTTACTTGTCCATTTGAAGATTAGTTTCTTGGGACAATGCTCACCTATTAAACTGAGACACATTTCTGTGACACACTTTGAATAATGCCTTCCACTGCAGATCTATGTTTTATGCTCCTTTTACGAGGCTATTTATTAGCGGATGATTTTTTTAGCTTCCCTTTTCTAATCAATATGACAACATACTGACACATAACCAATCAATAGCTGTTTTCCAATCGTGTACAGAAAAGATGCGAGTTTTACAGTCAGGTGTGAGTCACGGTACAGTAACAGAAACAGAAAATAAAAATCTCAGTTATTTTTGTATCTTTGTGATAGAATCCATTTGTGTTTCCAATCCAGAATCTGCTGTTTGAGAGCAACCATTAAAAACACATACAAATAAATCCACCAATAGGGTGGTATGATCCTGAAGAGTGCGGTTAGAATGTAACTGTTTGGTTATCAGTCCAATCAAAACATTTACACAGATGAACTTACCATTTGACATAAAGCAGAACAGAAAGCGGAACCAGGTCCTGCTTGGAAAAGCCTGTGTACTCGCTTAGCAGGGAGGGCCAGACGGGACCTGCGGGCATAACTCAAGATGAATATAAACTTTACACAAAACTAAAAATCGTAAATTTAGACAGCTTTATGCCTTGTTTGTGTTAGCATCGGTTAGTACCGTAGTGATGCAGTGCCCGTGTAAGGAGAAGTGCAGCGCAGGCCAGTTTGGCAGGAGGCGGCGAGGTGAGAGCGGAGTAGAGCAGCGACAGTTCGCAGACATAGCTGAACAGGTGAGTGGATCTCCTCTCCATGGGGAGCAAGGAGAGCAGCACCTTCCCATAATCCGGCAGCGTGGGGCTCTGAAAAGGGAAAAAAAAAAAACATGTTCATTAATCTTAAAATTAGACGACTTTATCACCACCTTAACAATGATTACTTACTCTGATTTTCCCCTTTAGCACAGAAACCACCTCTCCCATCATCCGAACCAAATCTTCATATTTGTATGTGTTGTCTGTGAGCCAAACAGCTTCACGAATGGTTAGGATTTCTTTACTGATATACCTGGAGTGAAGTGGAAAAACACATCAAATTAGCCTGATCATTTTAAGTAAGATTTTCTGCATAATGTAAGAATAAACTAAACATATGTCATTATAAAAGACTAGCTACATAAACAGTAAGAGCCTGACTAGCAAGCGTCCTCACCGTGTGCAAATCACCATGCATGCTATTCCTAATAACTGCAGACGGGCCTTGGAGACAGAGCGCAGAGCCAAGTAGCGGTCCACACAACCTACAGTCACATGTAGAGTCAGACTGGAGAAGTCCTTCATGGTGGTCACCTCCACAAGCCAGTCCACCAGGATGTACCTGAACAATGCAAGAAAAAGTTAGAAGAATAAGGAAAAATGATCAAAAATACATATTTTATGTAAATGTTGCTTGTAACTCTTAAATAAAAACTTTCACGTTTACAGTCAAGGCAAATACCATTGTATATTCTGATGGTTTTCTTAGAAATGTTTGCAAATGCTATAAATAGATTGTTCTTAAGCTTATGTGAACACAAAACAGTGACATGGTTGAGTTTTCACTGAGTTTTAGAACAGAGCATAAATTTTTAAAATGCATGCTTATTTTTTATATGCTCACTTTAAAGACATTAAAAACACACTGAGTCATCATTTCGGGAACATCACAGTGGAGTTTCTGTTCTTGTGTACCTCATGGTGTCTTTGATACCCCTCCTGAGGATACCCTGAGCACAGTGCTGCTCCACATTAGAAGAACTGAAAACCTGGGCAACGATATCACAGCAGGCTTTGGACTCCAAACCCAGTGGATTCCCACTGCTGCACACTTTGGCCAAAGACAACTGAGAAAGAAGGTAAAAGGGGAAAAAAAAATTCAGAATAATTTAAAGCTAAAATGACAACAACATGATGGAGTGCTGCACTTGTTTGCGCCGCATTTGGAGATTTTGCAATTCAGATGAGTCACGTTACTATGATTCAGTGTGGTGAGGGGGAAAAAAAAAGAAGTATGTCAGCAACTGTCAAGCCCTTCTGACACAACGTGATATCGCTTCAATGAGAACTAAGGGGAAAGATAAATGGAAGAAAAGCACAGGAGACAAAAAGCTGTCAAATTTAAAGTGTCAGAGATTTTATTACAAAGCCCAGAGAAAATAAAACTCCACGCTGACAAAGAAAGCAGACAGAAAAGAGGGAGAGAGCTAACTGAACGGATCAGTTCAATTTTTAATTCACACACACCTGTGCCTCCCAGCATCCTTTGCTTGCGTAGTCCCTGAGAGTTCGCACACACTGCAGGTACCTTCCCGGGTCTGCAATCTGAAATACAAAACATGCCTTTTATGTTTTCCTTCAAAACAGTCTCCACTACATTTAAACATTTCTGGATTCAGTAGCCAATTTTATAACAACGGTGCTGCAATTGAGTTGGTGGTGTCACAAAGGGAATTGAATACACGAAAAAAAGGATCCATCTTACAGCTGCTTTGCGGCTGTGCTCCCACAGCAGGTAAGAACTGAGGAGGCAGCCGGCCCGTGACGACTCCTCCAGCAAAGATACGCCATTCAGGCGTCTTTCTTCCTCCTGAAAAAAAGTCAGCAGAGTCGCAGATTTTTATGACGCATCTGATGAATGTTTTTGTTTCCCTACACTTGTAAGACGGCAGTAAACTGACAGTCTGACGAACACTGTTTCGGCTAATTATTAACGCTACTGACGTGTCAAACAACAAAGACCAGCGATGCTTTGAGTAATGGACTGAAACTAATACAACAATGGATAAAAGAAAGGCAACCAATCAATTTGTGCAAGCACAAAGATTAGCATTTTTATTCAGAGTCGTAGAAACTGAGCAAACCACACCCAGAAAGTCAGATTCAATCTCACTCACGTCAAAGAGAAGCAAAACTCTGGCCAAACAGTGTAACAATGGACCCCTCTTCTCCTGCAGAGAAAAAGAGAAAAATGAGTTTCTACACTTGAAATAGTTTCATGCAAATATCCTAGAATTTACAGAAAAAATAAAAATCATTGCTGCTGTGAGTGCTACGCATTAAGTCACCTGCAGTTATTAGAGGGATCCCCTATTAGTTGTAACATTAGACTTTATTTGATAAACATATATTTTAACTGTAAAATAAAGACTGTAAAAAATACTGTAGGCTGTTTAGTTTTGTACATTTTTAAAAAATATATTTTAACACGGACKGAGCCATTTTATTTACACACAAAGCATTCTGGGTAAAGGATGACATGGATAGGTCCTCGGTGTGAGCGAGCTATATCCAGCCTGAAGGTTAATCATATTAATCAATATGTTTATCAAATAAAAGTCTAATGTTACAACTAATTGGGGATCCCTTTAAAGATTTACTGTCTGTCAGTAAAAGTAAAGAGATGTTTTAGCATGCGTGTTTGTTTTCCCCATAAATTTAATGAAATGATCAGGAAGTAATTATTAGATGTACATATGCAACTGATTAACTTTTGGAGTGAGCCCAATTCAAAAAGGCTACCACAGCTATTTCACATTAGCCAACACAAAAATTATTGTAGTTCAGTGAATTTTTAAAATATTAAGCTAAATTTTGGTGCGGTCGTAGCCGAGAGTCATACAAGTCCATTGCATTCCTTTGAGGGATGTTAGGTTTTGAATTTTGTTTCAAGATTTCCCAAGAAGCAGCCACATTTACACTGATTTGGCAGCAGCAGAGCCTACCATGTCGTTATCGCACTCAGCCTTGAGGCGATCGAATACCACGGCCTTGCAGCAGCTGCCAGTGGGCGACCACGGCGGACGGATAAACACCCATGTGAAGGGATCGGCTTTGGGAGAGCGCAGGCTCTCCGCCAAACTGAAGAAGTGGGAGGCTTTTCGACCACATACATCCGCTCGCCCCTCATCACTCAGCAGCGCTAGAGGAAAGAAAGAAGGCAAGCGTGAAGAGCTGTAATCATTTCATCAAGATGGTTCGGTCTCCGACGTTAAACTGACACTCATTCAACCAGAGTAAAAGCGGGTATTTACTGTACACTGACTGGGCCAAAAAATAAGAGGGAAATAACTTCAACTTACGTCCTTCGTTGTACAAATAAGCAATGCCAAGTTTAACAGCAGCTTCAAAGTTCCCTTTTTCTGCAGCTCTGAAATGAAGCAAACATTTTATATTGAAAAGACATTTGGGAGAAATAAGGGCCCAGCATTTCTTGAAGGAATTCATGTCACCCTCTGCCTTTCATACCACAGTTATAGACTAAAATATAATGGTAAGAAATTAGAGTTGTAGTAGTTTTGGTCAAATCATGAAAACAGCAATTGTTGAGATGTCACAAATGTATATATATATATATA
>NW_013952467.1:844037-864445 GCF_001266775.1 Austrofundulus limnaeus
GCACACATGTATATTTGTATATAATCCACATACTACAATGATTATTTCTTATACATGCTATTGTGCTTCTTTCACTGTGTATATTGTATGTACGTGTATTGGAGAGACATCATCAGCCGGAAACAAATTCCTTGTTGTGTGTCAACATACTTGGCCAATAAAACTGATTCTGATTACATGTGCAGTTAGGTTTTAATCTCACACAGTGGGTAGTACTTGGAATATGTGTTGTAATTGACTGTCAGCTACAAACGCACCCTATTTTATCACTGTAAAATTGACTGAATTATAGTCATCTGTGTTTTTGAAGTTCAGATGAGTGTGACAGCCATCTTGGATTGGGTTGGCTCCAAAGATTAAGCACTTTTAGCATTTGTAGATGTACTTTCAGGAATGACTTTCTGAAAGTTTTATTCAAAAGGTAAATCAGTGGTTTATAAGATATTTTGGTAACAGACAGACACGCTACTCTATCTGTATTTGCCTTTCAGTGGCACACAGTAAAATTGTGTATATTTGTTTGATTCAACAGAACAAAATATACCTACCTTTCAAACAGCCATAAGGTGTTAGGGGATGGCCACTTTTCTCTGAAACTGACCCTGGCCCACACGCTGGAGTGGTTGTCAACAATGTCCCGCAGCTGAGAATGAACCTAAAACAAAAGCCAAACAGATTGGTCATCTGAGCAGGGGTCCCTGAGACGCTAAACCCTAAAAATTCCTGAGAAAATTCAGCACATGCATGTTACAGGTTAGTATGTTGACTCACCGCTCTAACAGACAGCAGGTCCTCGGCAGAGAGACACTGGAGGACGCAGAGAACTATTTCCTCAGGTAGAGACAGCAAGGTCAGGGCTGGAGAACGCTTACGAACCCGCTTCCGTGCTGGAACCGAGTAGCATTTTGAACAAAGGCAGTGGACAACTGGGGAAAAAAACAATAATAATATTAACTCACTCAACTAATGTATATTTAACCAGCAGATTTATGTGCACACACAATTATCACTTAACATCTAAGTGCAAAGATGGGAAACTAATTCTCACAGAGACGTAAAACAAATAATTGTACTTTATTTAAAACAAGCTAGTGACCATTAGGGCCACAACATTAAGTATTTTAAGGTAGATTAGAAAACAGTAATAAAATCTAACATAGTGCATTACAAAAGTCATAATAAGTTAAAAAATTTTAAAAAGAGGCATTGTCATTTTTCTTGATGGTTTTCTGATCACTAAAGTCCCACTTCAAGTTGAGAGGGAGAAACCATTTACTTTTCCACTGACTAAATATGTTATTTTTGTGTTTATTTACAAGAATAATTCTAGATTAAGATTCTCATATGCATAAGGAGAATTAAATAGAGATTTAGTCATAAATCACTGAAGTTTGCACAAAATATACCTGACAGAATCACTGAATAATGGAGCAAGTGATCAGACATATAACATATAATATTTAGATGAATAGAGTTTCAGCTCAACGCACAGCAATTATTCCTGTTTTGTATTAATAAAGAGCCTAAACAATAATGTAATAATCTGAACAGGCAAAGGAGATATTTTTGTGTATTTGTAGCATACCTTAGAAAACATTTTTATACAAAGTAAAGCAAACTAAGTAGGTGGTCTACTCAAAATACCTATATAAATGTCAAACTGTTTTGAAATAGTACCCATGTATTTAAGCAATGTGATTAAACTAGAAAATATAGGACATTTTCGTTGTAGTATGGCAAAGTTAACATCAGTGTACTGAGTATTAGTGAGCGCCCAAATTTCCCTCCTGTAGTTCAATAAAAGTAGCGTTTTCCTGCGACCTGGTGTTATTAGTTTATACTTAAGATATGTGTTATTAATAACCACATATGATATCGTTATCAATGTATAAAATCCATGTTTTTCCACCCAAGCCTAAATATTGACAAACTTGAGCAAATGTTACTACTACTACTGCCGGTTCATTGGATTCCATGGCCACACCAGCTAGCGACAGACAAGTTTAACAAGCTGAAACTTCGAAGCTACCATGATCAAATACGAGATGTGAAAGTTTTGTTTTGAATTAATTGTATAATTTATGTTGCTATTTAAGGATATGGTAAGACGAAAATGTACTTACCGCCTGCTTTCATTGCAAGTAGTGATATTTCCTTAACGCCGAACAGCAATTTCAAAGTAGTGACAAGCTAATATTAAAATAGGCTAAACTGGCGACAGTTTTTTGACTAGAGAAAGAATTGTACAGTGTTATAAGTAATGTTGTGGCTGACTAATAACTAAACAAGTTGCCTAAATTCAAATTCAAGCACGAGTCCTGAGTCCTGACTTGGGACCGCCCCAAATTTACTCTAGGACCGCCCGCGCCCACGGTTTAAACGCCACGCTGAATTTGATTTGTGAGAAGCGATGACGCCTATATACGACATTGCTCCCATTTGATTGGTCAGCATGAATAACAAGGTCAGCGATTGGACAAACGTTACAAACCGTAAAATGTCGGATGTTCATTGGAGGACGTGATGCCATTTCGAAGTACGCGCTTCACGGTGGGCGTACATGATTGGTTGACCTGAATACGAAAGCGTCAGCCATTCATAAAATAATTATGGGAAATGTAGTTTGACAGAAGCGTTGCGTTTAAAGGTACCTTGTTTAAAGAGACATGCACACGATTTGTGAGTATTGTTTTTCGTCCGTGCGTCTGTGTGCTGCATTTTAGAATTGCATTCCACCGAAAACGATTATGTTTTTGCCCGTGTCTCTCTCTGTGTATATCAGAATGTAATGTAGCCTACATATACAACTGTTTGAAACTTTCAGAAAATATTAATCAGTTGTGCATTTGCAATTTTGTGGAAAATATTAGACAACACATTTGAGCACCAACACATCCAAAGATCTCACAATATCATGAGATAGTGCAAAACATCATTTACAAGGTTTGACCAAAACAAATATAACTGTGTCAGTTCTCGATATTATTTGATCTTTACCTAAATTTCTGGTATGAAAGATTCAAGGCTTCATTTAATATTTTAAATTGATATTGGACTTCTGAGATTTTTAAGAAAGCAAAAGTTAAAAAGAAAAAATACTTAAGACAGAAAACCTTAAGAATTAGCCATATGATTTGTTGCTCTGAAAGCCTAACACATCTCAGTGATTATTCAATTAGATTTATTATAATTAATTATAATTAATTTATTATTAAAATTAAGACCTTATTGACAAAGAATAAAGTGTTCTCTCAGATGAATAGTGCCCTTCTTGATTGGTAGTCTTTTGAAAGGGGACACAAAAGAAGCATGCAGCAGGAGTAATCTTTTGTCCCTTTCAGGCTAATTATTGATTTGTACATCACCTGCTAATCCAATCTAATTGTCACAAACAAGGCTTTATCTCTATCATTCAATGTGAGGAGAAAATGCATGTTAAAAACAACATTTGATGTAATTCCCAAAGGCACTGTTTTATAATTGGGCACTTACACAAGTGATGGTGAACAAAGGCAACCGGTTTCTTTAATTTCCCAATCCACATATTGAGAAATGTATGTCTTGCTCTGGTTAACACTAAAGGTCCAGAGTGATCAAATTATCTTGTAGCTGAGTGACCTCAGTCAGGGCAAGGGCTCATGCATCCACAACTAGATGCAGTTTCCATAGAAACTCCAACCCATAGACCACATTTTCAGTAAAATCACAAAGTTAATGGCAAGGGGCAAGCAATTAGAAAGAACTTTTAACCCTAATAATTAAAGAAATTACACCACACTCAGTGTGGGGTCTATAATTTATTTATCGTAAGTATAATTTTACTGAAAATGTGTCATACCAGAGGAAGTAAATATACAGAGAGTAAAGACTAATTTTGCAAGGGTTGGCTCAATAAAGAAAAACATGCAGTGCAGTATAATTCCCACCCAAAGATGCAATATTTTATTTTCATTTTCATCCAATATAATGAAAATGATTTAAATTCAGTTTGCGAGACAGTGTTACTGAGTCATAACCTCTTCTCAACACATCTAAAGCCTAATCATCACATTTGCATGCATTGTAATGACACTGAGAAGACATTTTAATGTTATTTTGCCTTTAATGTGATTTAACTGTCTGGCCCAGTGTACACCAAAGGCACTCTTTGCAATATTAAATAATTAAATAAATAAGAAGCCAAACCTGCACATTTTTTCCTCTCATTTCAATGTTTAACATCCTTAAAAGAAAAAAAACTACCTTACCTACTTTTTCCTTTTCTGGGTCAGGGTCATTGGTGCCTTGAGAAGTTGAGAAACGGTGGACAATATATATATATATATACAGTATATATACTGTATATAAGCAAAATTTCTTAATTTTGAGATTCTGCACATCTAAATCCTCCACGTTTGTTTACCTACACAAATCAGTCCAATGTAGGTCACTCAGTACCAAAATTCAGATCTCCATGTAGCTTTAAATTGATTATATCATTTGTTTACATTGAATGCTTACCCACATTTCAGAACTGCAAATCGATTTAACATACTTAGCACATAAAGGAAATGCATTTGGTAGATTATTTATTTGTTGTAACAATGCTTCTTAGCAATAAATCTTGTATCGTTGGAAAGTCTCTTAAAGGGGCAATATCATGTAAAATCAACTTTTTTGAGTTTTATATCAAGTTATAATGTTATACTCTCATAAAAAACATGCTCAAAACCTTGCTTTGACTCATTCATGCATGTTTGAGAAATCCTGCAGCGTTTTTAGGAAGCCATGCTGAGGAGCAAAACGACAGGTGGGGACCAGAAACGCCCCTGTACGGAGCCCGTAAGGGGACATGGGAGATTTATTTTCTTTTGCATTCCCACACAATAGTCGTTTATCACTGTTGTGCCTGCCGTTTTATTAACAAACTCACATGTTCACCATTAGCGAGTTAGCCTACTGCTTTAATTCAGCTTCAGAATGAATATATCACACAGCCATGCATGGAAGTATGTCATATGTCAATATTTTAACACAGTGCAGCCACGCAACACCAATGTCAATTTCACAAACTTTTGGCGACACATCCTGTTTTGGTAACCGGATATTTCAAAATAAAAGTCTGATTTAATTCAGTTTATACAGAATACAAAACAATCTTTTGCGTGGGAACGCAAAACAACTTTGCGAGGTAACGCAAAAGTATTGAGAGGTAACGCAAAGATATGGCGAGGGAACGCAAAGGTATTGCGTGGGAACGCAAAAGAAAAAAATCCCCCCATATCTCCTCACGGGCTCCGTACCCCTGGGACGTGTCTTTAAGCTGAGCTTCCTCATGGCAGAGCGCACCCCCTCCCCTCTCCCCACACACCCCGTCCATGACTCCTGCAGGCTCTCGGGTGAAAGTGAAACCTAACTGTCTGCTGAGCTCTCAACATTACTTCTCACTCAGTGAAGCTCTTTTCAGATTAAAAATACCTTTGAGGAAATGTATTTTCAGATGCCAAGTAAACTGCATCATAGTAGCCGTGCGACCCCCCATACCGAAATGGACGGGACAGCCGCGGAAGGTGGTTCTTAAAGAGATAGAGGCCAATTTCAAGGCGTTTAGAAGTGATGAGAAGATAAGTTTATTTTCTAAAAAACATAAAACAGCCTTTTAATAACAGAGGTGACATAGATTCTTTATTATGGTAAAGTATTTAAATACTGTATATGCCTGAGAAACACATAACATTGGCCCTTTAAGTTCCATTTTAAATGGTGCTACATTTGTAAGGAACATGCATTTGTGGGATGAGCAGTAGAGCTGAGTATGTGGGTTGCATACATGGGGAAAAAATAGCCAAATCTTCTCTGCCAAACAGCTTATTTTGCTGTTACTATTGACTCTCGTTTTGAGCTGGTGCTGCCAATTAGGTGCCAGCCGTAAGATTTATCGCCAAAAAGCATTGTTACAACAAAGAAATAATCTACCAAACACAAAATGTCCTTACTTTTTGTGCTAAGTTTAAATGGATAACAAAGTTAACTTTTTATAAAATGCACCTTTTTATGTAGTCCATAACTTTTCTGTTTGGTTGGTTTCAAACTTTGCAGTAGTTTTAATCACTCTCTACACCCGTAAATACGACAGAATTTAAATGCAACTTCATCCCTCTGCTAAGATATCAGCTGGAGGGAGCCGCAGGCAGCGACTAAATAGTAACAGATTTGCCTTTTGCACAGATGCTGCTGATTGGACATTTGAATTAAATGCAAATGGAACCATAAGGCCCCAGGTGGCTTGAATCCAGCTTTCATAATGTCACGTTGCGCTGCCTGTTGCATCTCTAAACCAATGTCAGTTTTGTGTAACGAAAGTTTGACAAAAACCAAATAGTGCTGAATGCCTGGGTCTGAAGCCAAGTCCGTGGAGAAGCAGAGGCGGATGAGTTGCTCCCATCTGGTTTCCTGTGATCTGTGCTGACCCCTCGCAGCCCAAATGACCACTTCCACCCCATCTGCACTTTGCCCACGTTGGCCCCTCCACCCTGAAGCCAGACCTAAACTCAGTTCCCTCACTTACACCAGTTTCCCACATTGTGTCAGCAATATATTATTAAACAGTTTACAACGTTAAATAAGCTTCAGTTGAAGAAGGGAGAGAGGTATAAATTTTACTTTCATGTTAGTGAGAGTTTACCAGTAGAGGGAGTCATTTTTTCTGGTTGACGATTTGTTCCAAAACAGAAGAATGCTTAAAAAGTTGCTCAACTCTGAACAAATGAGATGATCTGAGAGGTGAGAGAGTAACCAAGACTAAGCCCGAATAACACTCTGAGTAATAAAAGACTTTTGTTGAAAACTTTCAAAAGCTATTCGGACTCAACTCTGTTAGCAAATTATCTCACAAACCACTGACTGGACTTCATAAAACCTTCAGGAAATAGTCAAGAAGTGATCGATCATCTTTAAAGACACAAACGTTAACATTTATTTTATACTGTACATATGTAAAGAGTTAAAATTTACATATAGAAATATACAATGCAAATAAAAAAAGTTATAGGTACATTTACAGCACCAAATATTAGAGTGCACAAAAACCGACACACTTTGTGTTACTGGAGTGACAAACAGCAAAGTCAGACAGAGTCTCTGTCTTACAATAGAGGGACATGAATCCCTGCAGCAGAGAGAGGTAGGTTTTCTCTTTACAATTTCAAAAGGCAGGAAGGAAATCACAGAACATCTCTAACCAACCACATCTATAGACACCATCCATAAACCTATACTGGCACAATAAAGCTTGATCGTTTGTAACTATGCAAGCAAAACATAGTCAGTGCGTAGCATACATGTGCGTTGTTGCACAAGGCAAGAAAATAAGACCATGTACCTCACTTTACTTTTTTGTGTTAGTGGTTTTTCTTTAATAAAATTATCCAATACCAGTCTCACAACTCAAGGCAATAAGTTTGACCAATTTACATTATTTTCTCTTTTAAACACAAACCAATTGATGAATTTGCTAGAAAAATAAAACATGAAAGCTACGAGATTACTTCTGTTGTGTAAATGAATCATGCTGAAACACCTTCAATCCGTACTCCTGACTGAAGTGAACAAACCTGCTGAAAGCTCACACACCATCAGACAGCAGAGCCAGATGGCCTGCTACGTTATAATCAAATGTAATGCGATTTCAGGGCTTCTCTCTCATCTTGGTGTTTGGAGGACACCACTGCTCCAAGCAGAAAAAAAAAAAACAAGGGGAGAGACTAAACTAATAATAGGAGAATTTCCTTTGACGTAAGCCATGAAAGAAATGTGATTTACAGTAAGCACGTTGACTGCCATCTAAAGATTCAAAATTTACCAAGTCCACTCCAATTCATCTGAAATGTTAGTAGTAATGCAACATATTTCCTATTAAATAGAAAGAAAGAAAAGACATGACTCTTTCTTTCTTGTCTCTGTTGAAACTAGAGTTAAGCTGACAAACAGTATGCAAAGATCTGAATACAAGCAGCTGAAAAAGAGGAGAAAAGTCTGAATAGAGCAAACAAAAGCAAGTTCATGAGCTGTGCTTTAAAGAAAGTCTTTGGCGTTTACTGCTACCCCTGCGTGTATAGACACATTTTTCTCAGCAAGCATCACTAAACCCCTGGGCTGGATCACTGCAAACCTGATTAATAAAAGTTCTTAATGATCCAGCGGTGTTAAAGCCGTTGGTGTGGAGATAAGCAGCATTTAATTTGTTCACTTTTTTGCACATTGCGCTCGTTCCTTCTGAAATTTTCATCTCATGTTATATTTAGTTACAGATGAGTATTTTAAGACACAAACAAAATGACATTGTGTATCTCATCCCGTGAGAACGCACTGACAGAAAGCTCCTATTCACAAATGAGCAGCTACATTCACTCTCTGTACTTAAAAAAGGACACAAAGTAAAGGGAAACCCCCGGAGTCCCTAAGAGCCCAAACTCTTAGAGTACAGCTTTGTACGGAGGAGATTTTCATCTTATCCCTTCCTCTGTTAGAGAGAAAACAATGACATTCTTTGTTTAAAAAAATACAATCAGGATTTTTATGAATAAAAGGAAACTACCATTTTAAGGTTTTAAACACGTCTGAGCTATAGCACAAAAAAACAAATGATTGATTCGGTCAGACTCCAAGGGTGCAGGATGAAATGGATGGGATCAGTGTGGAGAGTCCTGGTGGGTCAAAAGAAAAAAGAAGGAAGGGGTGTAGATTCACTGAAGTTCAGATGGAAACATGGGAATGTGACAGAGCTTTTTTTTTCCATGAGTGCTTGCTCAAGACACTGAGCGGGAGGGGCAACGGAGAAGCAGGATCAGACAAAATGCCCCTGCAAGTGGCATGTCCCCCACCCCAAGGCAGTGTCCTTCAATAGGACCCCCCTGCCATAGACACAAGTGTAAATGCTCGCACATCGACAGGAAGGCAGCCAGTCGATCAGAAAGTTTGTGCCTCGTCGTGGAGATGAAGCCACGAAGAAACTTCACCTGCTGCTTTTCTGAAGAGTTTTCTTTCTCGGACATGTGCAAACCTTTAGTTCTTCTGCATTCAAGGCCAGAAGTGTCACTTGCACTTCCTCAGCAGGCTCTCTGTTCCTGTCCAGCTCACCGACCATCCACTCAGATGCCAGCAAGATCCTGCTGGACTCAAGTTCCAAGTCCTGTTGCGTAAAAAAAGCTCCCACACACACATTGCTGCAGTGTCACAGGACGAGTGAATGACGTTGGTTTCGGACGCGGGGCGCGCTGCTCTTTGGGCTGGGTGTCGGGTTGCGGACTTTGGCCCATGTCTGGCCCTTATGGAGAATCACCTGTCCTGGTGAGAGGAATGCTGTGACTGACGTGGCTAATGACGGCAGAACTGACTCCAGCAGCAGTTCTGCATAGCGTGTTAGGTGTCAGCATGAGCTTTATGTGGAGAAGGCTGAGGGCCTTTCTGTGCAAGTAAATATCCATGTGGTGTAAAATGCATATTTGTTTGTATCCTCAGTGGTTGTTTTGACACAGGACACCTGCTGCTTGATGATAAAACATTGTGATCCATGTCTCCTGATCCCAAAACTGGTCCGGACTAAATAGATCTTTACTATTTTTGTTCTTCCACTCTCTTTAATGTATTAACCTCAGTTGACAGCAAAAAGCTCAGCCAAACTCTATGATATTGGAGGGGATTTGGTGTTGGGAGGCGATGTGGAAGCCTGTTTTTTTAGCCGGACTTTGAGTACATCGGAACACCGAGCATGTCCTTGTCTTTATATTCCTATAACTTTTCCTCCGTGTGGCTCACAGGGGACACTGCTCGGATGTCAGTGACTCTCCCTCCTTCTTTTTCCTCCTCTTCTTCTTGTGGAGAGTCCAACAGGCAGTTGCCATCAGCAGCAGCACGACGCCCATGACAAGTAACACCACGGAGACAACTTTAGTCTGTGGCAGGTCGTTGTACGTGTAGGTCACCCCCGTTCCCGCAACTCCGATGACCAAAGAGATGATTCCAAAGGGGAAAATGCAGCGATACCAGGACTTCTCCATGCCTCCGGTGGCTTGGGACAAACGTTCCAGAGAAGAGAGTACTTCAGGAACTTTGGCACCACTGGCTTCAAGGGATTGACTCTCCTGCCCAGAGTTCACCGGGGGTTGTGGCTGGCAAGTAAAATGGCCCGTTGTGCAGCCCATCCTTAAATGAGCGGGCTAGCGGATCCCAGCTGGATCAGCTGCGCTGCTTTCGGGGATCCTAATCAGCTCTGGCCTGTGAAAAGAAAAAGGAGACAAAGCAAAACAGAAACATCTGCGTGAGACTGAGGAAATTCCTCGAGGCATTATGTCTGGAACTTGCCACAGGAAGGCCTCTAAAGTCAGGGCTGAAATCCACTCACAGTGTCCCCTTCTCGTCTCCCCTCTCTGCAGCGTCTCCCCACACTGGCTGCTGGCTGTTCGGCAGCACATTGTACACTCTGCACACTGTAGTGCCAGGGAGTATATATAACTCACTGAGGGAATGGGAGGAGCAAGAGATGAAACACTGGGCTGTCTGCGCGTCATGATTGGTTCTTTTTGGGTGACATCAAACGCTGAAGAAACAAGAATAGAGGCTGAGGAAGCACAGAAAGGGGGAGGTGGGAGAGAGAGAGGTCTTTACTGCTCCGTTTCCCCCTCATTCCATATCACTGCATCTTAATTCAAGTTTTTTTCTTTTTTTTTCTAGGTGAAATTAAATCCTCCCAGTGGGAACTAAAAAGCCTGCTTGCGAGTGGAAATCTGTGCGCTTGTCCGTTTATTACTTGAAACTGGATACATCCATGGAGCGGTTATTCTTAAAATGAGGCAAAAAAAATAAAAGGAGCGTCACAACCTCCCACATAATTTATGACAGTCATGTAAACACCTGAAAAACGGATCGTGGCAAAACATCAGAGGCTCAGAGCCGTTGCCGTCAACGTGTAAATACACGGGTACCCACTCGTGATGGAAAACAGAGGCAACCCCCACTCATTTCCCACCCACGTACGCTACAAATATCAGTTAGTTCTTTCTGAATGAAAGACAACAGGGCAGTAGTTTATCTCACAGCATGTTCTGCTTGCTTTTTCATGACAATAACATCAACATAAACAGCTTTATTTTTCCAGATTTGCCTTTTTTCCTTAGTTAGGAAAGGACTGATGTGGAAATCTGAAAATCCTATCCCAATTTGTCTCATAGTGGTTTATGAAAATAAATAGGATGAAGGGAAAAAAAAGTTTAAACACGTGACATGACTATTTTCATAAAAAAGCAAAATCCTAAAAGGTCTAGTTAAATTACTGTTCATAGCATACTAACAAATCAGGGCAGGAAGAAAAAAAAACGCTATTTAATTACATTTTTTTACGTTTTTCTTTGCATTTATGAATCATCTGCATGACTTCAGCTTGACAACACATCTGCTCCCCATAATTAATTCAAGGCATTCTTCTTCAAAACCGTTAGAGCATGCATGGCACAAATTAGGAAATACCAAATAACCCTCGGTGAATGAAAGGCATGCTTCTTGTCTGAACGGAAAACCTGTTGTTAAAGACGCTGGAAGGGAAAAACAAAGGATTAGACTTGGTCGATCGGTGGGAGCAACCGAACAGCGCCTTAACAAGCAGCTCGCCCGGCTGAAGACACGAGCCAAAGACAAATAAAAGCGAGAAAGTGAGGAATGTGTTTGTGACGAGCGGAGAAGAAAGGAGATGTTCAAAAGCGACGGGCCTTTTGAGGAGAAGTGGATTCTTTCGAACACTGTTAGGTTTCTGTGGATTCCAACTTAGGCTCACGGGAATTTGAATAAAGAAACATTTAGGAAGTAAAAAAAAAGTGCAGAGGATGATGTATTTTAATTTACTGGTGTGAGAATGTGTGTGGCAGAAATAAATATTTTCCATGAAGATATTTCCTTGGATGCTTTCCCTCTCCAAAAAAAAAAAAAAGCTGTGAGAACAAAGCAACAAAGCCGTGAGACGTGGTTAACCTGGGCAGGGCCGGGCCACACTGGTGGGAGTAAAACAACTCTGCTGGTGAAAGTCAAAGCCAGGCAGCAGTGGAAGTGTTCACAGGAAGCCGGAGCTGCGTAGGCCCCACTTCCACTGGGACCTGTGTGTGGCGATGACGCGATCTCCAAAGATGCCTCCCTGCCTTCTCCTCACAGATCCGACAGGCAGACAGCACCGAGCGGCGGTCACATCCAGATGTGGCTGCAGTACGCAGTGGGGCATTTTTCTGGAACTGTTACAGTGCTCAGCTGCATTCATTTGTTCTCGTTTTGTACACAGCAGGCTACCCGAGACCGAAATAGTCCTCTCCCTTTTAAAAATCGTATTTTTGTTCCCTCTCTTTGGGGAAACGTGCCATTTCAAGCTTGTGGAGTGCAGAGAGCCAGGTCCCTGAGCACGTCGTCTCCGTGACTCAGCCGGCTCTGGGTGTGCGCGTCTCTGGGTTTGTGTGTGCGGCGAGGGTTGGTGCAGCAGAGCTCAAACACCCACGTCCTGCTGCGTGAACCCAGCGCCACCTGTCGCCCAGTCTGCCACAGCCCCTGCCAGCCACACGTCATCTGTGGGCATGAGCCTTTTAGCCCCCACTGCGTCTCACATACGCCCTCACATCACACTCGGAGCAGGCGAAACCGGGAATATCAAATCAGACACGGTATTGGGCCCATATGTCCAAACACGCACTCAGTGTTTGTATGCATTACACAAAACCATATGGGGGGGGAACATTAAGGGTATAGACTGAGTTCCTCCTTTGCGTCTTGTTTTGACACTAAAAAATGAACTGAAAGAGTGTAAAAGGCTGCTGGATCATTTCACAGCTCAAGCTCCTTAGAGACTCCATTTGTCAAACAAGCTGGAACTAAAGGAGAGTAACCCTGAAGTCATTATGTATCCATTCTGTTCTCAGTGAAAGGAATGAATCAGGACTATCATACTCAACACATGATTTCACCTCACAAGCTAATATTACTTACTCTTGGCATCAGTTGCTTTCACCATAAAGTAAATTCAAGTCATAATTGTGTGAAAGCAGATTCTAGTGTTTCCTGTTATTTTTCAGTTGTTGCTCATTCATGTTTTGGGTCCTATACCCCCCCCCCTTTTTTTTTACTTTTATAGTTTTTATATTTAACTTTATATGCAAACATTTTCTTCATAGAAACACAGTGATATCTTCCTTCATAACGCCATCTTTGAAATTTGCATCAGCATTCTGTATTTTTGTCTTGTGCTTTTAGTTTATGGCTAACGTTTTTCTACTTTTAGCTTTCAGCTACCATTCTGCTACTTTTAGCTGTTAGCTAGCACTTCTTTTATCTTTATCTTTTTTAAAGGGGAAATATCATGTAAAATCAACTTTTTTTTGAGTTTTATATCATGTTATAATGTTATACTCTCATAAAAAACATGCCCAAAGCCTTGCTCTGACTCATTCATGCATGTGTGAGAAATCCTGCAGAGTTTTTAGGAAGCCATGCTGAGGAGCAAAACGACAGGTGGGGACCATAAACGCCTTTTGGTACCAGAAACGACCCTGGGATGTGTCTTTAAGCCAAACTTCCTCATGGCAGAGCCCCTCCCCCACACCCCCACCCACACACACCGAAATGGGCAAGACAGAAGTGGAAGGTGGTTCTTAAAGAGACAGAGGCCAATTTCAAGGCGTTTAGAAGAGGAAGTGATGTGAAGATAAGTTTATTTTCTATTTAAACATAAAAACAGCATTTTAATAACAACTAAAGGTGACATAAATACTTTATTATGGTATAGTATTTAAATGTATGCCTGAGAAACACATGTTTTGCTCCTTTTACCTATTATTTTTGCTTAATTTGGCTCGTTTTAGCTTGAACTATTTCAGAAATTTGAGCAAAGTCATTAAGCACTTAGCATTCACGTAAAAAATACAACTTCCTTAGTTAATTGCTTGATTTTGACACACCCATCCATCCATTATCTATACCCATTTCTTCCTTTCAGAGTCACGGGGGTCACTAGTGCCCATATCCAGCAGTGATTCTGACACAGTCATGCCTAAATAAGCTGTTACTATTTAGTGTATCCAGGTCAGTTCAGGCCACTTTTTGGCACAATAAGAAATAATAAATATTTTTAAATTTTAAACTATTTTCAGTATTAACTGTGATGTATCATATTTGAGGAATAACAATCAATGAAAAAAATCATAATAGACTTTAATAATTTAAAGAAGCACAAACATAAGTTAAATGAGAATTCTTACTGAGTTCACACAGATCCACACTCTTAAATCTACATACATGTGGTCACAGACTCCCCACTATAACCATAAACTTTCCCAACTATATACTTATATAAATGTTGAAATTACACCAACCTATGCTGACTTTCCTAAAATAACACAGCTATATTTTGTATTAAATTGTCCCTCAGAAACAGTCAAGAAAAAGCTGAAACATGCAATGAAAAGGACATAAAACCATTTTCTCGGCTACATTTTTGATTTGACTCAGTGTTACAGCCTCATTAAGCGCATGTTTGTCTACATATTAGCTAATATGAATTCTTAAGGAGGATGCTGCATCTATTAGTCATAAAAAGGTAAAAAGGTCAGCTCCATCTGAGACAAAATGTGCATTTTTCCTTTGCAGGGAGAGGCCGACACGTTCCCCTTCATGTCCAAAGTGCTCTTTAACAAGTAACAAGCGAAATACAATGAGAGATTTCTCATATTTGCATACCTTTTGCTAAGCTAACCAACTGTTAACTCTCAGAGTAACATGCTTGGTGGGTAATCAGGCTGAGTCCAGGACTATTGCAGGGAAACGCTCTCCTCCTTCACCAAGCAACGAGTACATGTCTCTGAGCACACTGGGGCTGGGATGTGTGGCTCCAGGGACTATAGATGCAAATTGAGATGAGAGTGCGTCCAACAGAACCTGACACACAGCATAAAAGACAGTGAGCACATTATTCTGCGGTGCCTTTAAGGATACCACAAGAATAAAACAAATGAGCAATTCATTTGTGCAGTTAGGAATCTGATAAACTCTTTTATAGGTGCTTCAAAAAGCAGCTCCCACCTGTTCTATCTGAATGTCTTGCTGCAGCAGCGCCACCCTCATCCGCAGCCTCTCCAACTCTTGAAGCTCATCTTCGGTTCTGTAGGTTATAGTCAGGGGCAGGGGTGAAGTTATCCCGTCTCCCAACGTACAATTTGCCCCAGTGGGGCGAAGACAGCCTCCCTCTGGCCTCCATCGATCCCATGCCTTCCAGTCTGGTGGAAAATAAGATTATTTTTAGAGCGTCAGCAACCATACCCCCTCAAGACATTTTTCTACTCTGCTGCCTCAGCTTTAAATAACTGCGTCTTTGCCTCGAGAGATGGCTTTAAAGTCCCACTGTCATGAGCAGGGATGCTGGGTGTCTGATGAGGCCAAGGGAAGCACTGATCTGGCACCAAGGGTCACTGCGGCTCTGTTTTCATTTTCCACATGCCAACATGGGTGGGCTGCATTAGCTCGTTAGCACAGCACACTTGTCACAATCATTTTTCAAACTAAGGCTGTTAAAGTGCAATATGTCTAGAGTCTTAGGTGTATGATGCAAGATTGGCTGATCAAACCCCAGCTGATGTGTCTTGTATTAGAAATGACTCTGAAGTTCTCTTTCACACAGGTTTTAGCAGCATTAGAACTGCAACTCAGAAATACAGTAAATAAATACCTCTCTTTGAAGGTGATCAGATAATTTAAGGAGGTTCAACTGGAAAATCTGTGCGCCCTCACTTTAACTACATATCTGTAGGAGAGGATGTTTGTAGCATACTTTAGATTCTGACTCAGAAAAAGTGGTGAAAGAGGGACTTGTCAAATTGTAATCAGGAGGAATTCAGCATTGCACTTCCACTTTATATAGACCCCCCAACTGAATGATTTAAATGTGGAAAAAGAATCATTTAAACACATGGTATTTGTGTAGGGTCAAAAAGCTGACTTGAGGCTTCCTGTATCTCATTTTTCATGGTCAAATAAAATGCTTGCCTTTTTGCACTTGGTCTGCAAAGATCTGGAGCTCTGCTGCCGTCTGCTGCAACCCTGTTGGACAAGAGTGGAGGTAGAGCTTACCACCTGCAGAGGTACGTGACTGAATGCAAACAAGCAATGATGGTCAAACTGTATCAGCCGAGTAAAGAAACAAAATGAGTTCATTCATGTCAATAACTCCTGTAATAATTTCATAAAAATCTAAACTGTCCAAGATCTTGTGGTTTTTATTTTCTTGGCAAAATAAAGTCTAAACATGAATGTGTCTATCCATCTAGATCACCCTTACAAAGTCACTTCCTGCCAACTCTTTGTGCACTTTCCAACAAATGCCACATTTCCTCACCCACATACTTGTGTCATCACTATTTCACTTTTACAGAGCCCTCCGCTCTTGATTCTGAACGTTTGCGTGTGTAAAAATCTGTTCAGCCTATTTACCCAGCTCCGACTCCACGTCTGACGCCTGCCTGGCTAGAGTCTCTTCTGCGTGGCTGCGTGGTCCAAGGCTGAGCCCTCGTTCTGCCAGTCTGTCCAGCAGAGCCCTGGTCTGATCTGGACTACCACATGGCCAGTCACCGGGAAACTAAGGAGGTCGGGACGAGAAAGGCGAGCACCGTTGACTGAGTGAAAATATTATAATACATACAGTACAAACAGTTTAATTCCATTTGTAGGATTACTCAATATGGAAAACACAGGTCAGACCACTTTTACTGGCTCCACTAGGAAACAGAAAAGTACCGTGGCTCTCATTCTCTCCATAAAGCGACTCCTCCCAGGCACAGGTTTCCTCTGTAGGGAAATGACTTTGTCCCACAGCCTGTAGATGAATAAAAAAAATGGTACTCAAGTAGAAACTTTGTTTTCAAGAGCTTTTCTAATCTAGAATGGTTCAGCAACCTGTTTTGCTTGCTCCTTAAAGTCTTCCATTTAGTTGTCACGTCAGATTTTAGCCTGTCATAAAGCAAACGTAAGACTTTTTGTCTGTTCCATCAAATACATACAACAAAACATGATTATTTTTATGGTCCAACTGTGTAAAACATACCCATTTTGTTGAAGCAAAATGCTCAAACCAAACCCATCTGTGTCTGACAAAGACACGATGTTATTTGAAGACGGCGTGGAGGCAGCTGCAGCTCTGCTCAGGTCATCGTCTCTTGCCAGATTGCTTCTGGCTGTCTTATTTGTCGAGAGCGGGGTTGTGATCGGATCAGGAGCGGCAGATGCCGCAACAGTCTGCTGAAACTTCCTCGATGCCCGATGGTGCAGAGCCCGAGTTGATGAGGAGAAACGGTTTTGGATTGTGTTTCGATTATTTACGGTTTTAGGCTGCGTGGGTTTGTAGCTCGTCGAGGACCTTGAGCTCGGTGTGGAGCGAACTGATAAACCAGACGTTTTGTGCTCTTTTCTGCCGAGCCTAGCAGATTTCGAGGTGGTTCTAATGGTTGTTTGACCTTCATTAGCCACTGCGGATGAAATCAATACGCCTGTGGTTGGGTTCGTTTCACTTCGAGGTCCAGAGAGGTTGTTTGTGCAGCAGTCGTCTTTAGAGAGCTGTGAGCCAGTGCGGACCCGAAGGGCTTTTTCCAGGGCTCGTTCAAGCAGATCTATATCTTCCTTCTCCCCGGGTGAAGTGTCTACATGTGACAAGAGCAACACGAACATTTCCTGTTACAGTTCAGTGGTTTCACTAACATCTTTTAATTAAAAAGACAAAGGATCTTCTTTTTGTAATAATGAGACAAGACTGCCTATCTACATTAAAAAAAAACACATTTCACTGAGTTTTTTTAAAGAAAATTTGAGACTTGTAACAGTAGCAATCCCATCTATAAAAAAGACTGATTTTTATTATTTTAATCATTTCTGTTGTGTGTTTATTGAGTTTGTGTGTAATGCAATTCTTGATTTTTCCTAATATTGAGTAAACTATACAAAATTAGCCTAAAGCCTGCTTTCAATCAGCATTTCTCAGACAAAATATATATATATTAATTACCTGCAACAGCTTGTGCTTGTTCTGACTTTTCAGACTCTGCCGTGGGTTGTGATGTTCTGAGAGATTAAAAAATAATTAACTACAGTTGTTCTTTCAATACAAAAAATATCTAAATAAGACAATCGTACATAACAATTTCACACAACCTTTCTGTCAGAATCAACCAATTTCATTACCAGAAATAAACAAATAGATGCATCAGAGGTTTGTAAAAATATTAAATAAAAAATAATAACTTTAAAAAGGTAATGTTTTTATGCTAAGAAGATATATGAAATTTTTTAAACAAATACTGATTTTTAAAATGTATTTAAACAAAGTCACCCGACATCCTGGTGGACAAACTGGCTACCTTAGACTTCCCTCCCACAACTTCCACCTGGATTAAGACTTCCTTACAAATCAGTCTGCAGGTGCACACAGCTCCTTCACCCTGATGCTCAGCACTGGCTCCCACCAGGGCTGTATGCCACTATTCATCATCGACACCCGTCACTGCGCCCCCTCTCACTCCACCAACACAACCATAAAATTTGCAGATGACACTACTCTGCTGGGACTTATAGCTGATGGAGATGAGTCGGCATACAGGGACGATGCGTAGCAACACCACAGCGGTGGTGAAGAAGGCCCAGCAGCAACTGCACTTCCTGACAGAACTCAGATGGAACGACCTGGACAATAAAGCTGTTGGTAACCTTCCATCGCTCCGCCATAGAGTGTGCTGGCAAACCCCATTACTGTGAGGTATGCCGGCTCCGCCGCTGCTGACACGAAGAGACTGCATGTGGTGATCAGGACTAATGAGAACATAACAGGTTGTTCTCTCCCCTCCCTCCATAGCGCCAGCCGCCTGCTGCCCTCTGGCAGAAGGTGCAGGAGCATTAAGAGGCACACAGACAGACTCAAAAACAGTTTCTTCACACGGGCCATCTGGACTCTGAACACCAAACATCCTAACTACTTAATAATGTTTTTGTCACAGTGAAACATTGCACAACCTCTCACAACATTGAACAAGAAAGTGTGTACAGAAATTGACAGATGCCCCACAGGCTTTACTGTCAGTTTTTTTTTTATACCTAGTAAATTAATGGATAAAATAGAAATATTCAAGAAGAGGAAATCAGAAATTAGCAGCACAAAAAGGCACTGCTGGGATTCGAACCCAGGATCTCCTGTTTACTAGACAGGCGCTTTAACCAACTAAGCCACAGCGCCACTTATTGGTGCAATAACCAAGTATTAAACCGAACCTAGAAACACAACATTCATAAAACACTTCTATTAATGATAAAGTAGTTGCATAAAACAAATGAACAGGTACTTACATGCTGTGTAAAATTTCTCTGCAGTGTTGAATACTGTCATTAAGCTTCGCCTGTTCGACTTTACAGGACTTGATTAGTCGCTCGACCGCAGAGATCAGCGACATTGATGATGTTTCTTCTTCTTGCTCTTGTTGGCGGTATTACTTTCCAGTCGAAAAAAAAAAGGGAAACGAAATAGATCATTTAAACGCACTTTGTATAATCTACTAGTGCTTGTTGTGCAAATGTTACACCGCACAATATTTCTACAAAGTCACACATAAAGTACAAACCCGCTGTGTCTGCTGACCCGCGGATACCTGCCACAACTTAACGGATGCGGAAGCCACGTTTCTTCTCTTTCTCTCGATGATGAAACAGGTTTCAGTCAAATAATATCCAATATCGTGATGCACACGTTCGTGAAGTAAGTTGGCGGAACGGTGTCGGTATAATTTTATTCTACAGGCACATTATAAACTAACAAAACTCGAACCCAAGTTTTTTTAACTAAAGTGTCGAAAAAGAAAATCCAGTTCTCGCGAGAACACACACATTTGTAATTTCACAGGACGTTTCCCATGAGTTTCCTGTGTTTCCAACGTAAACCTGACTTACTTATAAATTATGTCTAGAAAATATAAATGGTACAAAAATCCTTACACTTTTTTTTATCCTCGCACTTTTTCTTACAACCTAAAAATTACAACAGATCCCCCAAGCAACAGCAGTCCCTTGCAAACCTGACAGTTTCCTTTTAACCCAGGGGTGGGCAATCCTGGGAGGGCCGCAGCCCTACATGTTTTACGTCTTTCCTGGCTCCAACACACCTGGTTCAGTCATTGATTTACCTTCCAAGTTCTGCAGTATGGAGGACCAAAACTGACATAATTAGAAATAAAAGCAGATTTATATGAACCACTAAAATAAATAAACATAAAATGCACCAATTAAATTTAAAAAGGAGAACTTTATCTCGTGTTTTTTGTTTGAAATGACTTGAATATTTATTTTTCCAGGTTATTATAAATTAGTCTATATATTTT
>NW_013952467.1:865616-877338 GCF_001266775.1 Austrofundulus limnaeus
AAAATATATAGACTAATTTATAATAACCTGGAAAAATAAATATTCAAGTCATTTCAAACAAAAAACACGAGATAAAGTTCTCCTTTGTAATTTTAATTGGTACATTTTAAATGTATTTATTTAGTTGTTTATTTATATAATTCTGCTTTTATTTCTAATTATGTCAGTGTTGGTCCTCCGTACTGCAGAAGCCTGATAATCATCTGTTCATTCATATCAGGTGTGTTGGAGCAGAGAAACAAGTAAAATCATGCAGGGCTGCGGCCCTCGAGGACCAGGATTGCCCACCCCTGTTTAACCTATAACCTTACAAGCACAACCAGTCAGTATAATTATAACATAGCCAATGTTATTATTAAAAGGCTAATGAAGGTCTGAAGAGCATGATTCTTCCAATAATGACCTTTCTTTTATGAAAATATCAAATTAGGTCAAAATAGTGCTGTTGTTTTGACCACATTGAACACCTGCAAGATAACAAGACGAGGAGCAATAAAACTGGAATGAATCAGAACCCGCCCCAGTTACCTCATGAACAGTCATCACAAAAGTGGCATAATTTTATCAAATATATTTCATTACAAAAATGTTCAAATCACTCATCTAACCTTCTAAATTGCTTATGAAACAGTGACGTTTGACAGAATGAGGAGGATTGGGCACAGTCACCACACAATAACCAAAACTAGCAACAAAAGCAACCAAAATCCAACTAGAAACAGAATACACTTGCAGTATCACCTTACATGTCTTCAATGACACAGTGAAAAAGTCTGAGCCTCAGCCATGGCACAGTTTCAATCACACATTTAGTTCAAGGCATCAGGAAACAGAGGTTGATAAATAGAGATTTATTGGACTAAAATACTACTACATCTATAAATCCAAAAAGGTTTCTTCCTTGTCCTAAAATTAATTACTTGCACACAAAATGTAGTTCTCAAAGAACTTTCTGTGTGAAGGTAACAGGTTGCTGGTCCCATTCGAGGGAAGTGAATCATGTCATCTTCTCCGCCGTGTCAGCCAACTTCCCCATGGTTCAGTTACAGAGGAAGGAGCCAACACCCACCATCCTTGTTGCCCTGCAAATAAAGCATCTGACACTACAGCCGGTCACCAGACTGATAGCAGGCAGGCACTGACAGTCACACAAGCACATATGCATATAAGCACTCACACAATCTCTCTCTCGCACACACTTATGACATACAGGCAGCTTTCAAATGTATTCAAGTACACTGACAGATAAATCTGTTCAGCAACGATGGTGTACATAATTCATGAACAGCAGGCATTAATTATTTGTGCACAAAAACAATTAGAAAATTATTAGATGACATAGATCTGTTAATTCTAAAGTAGCATGCACAAATTAGTTTATGAAGAAAGACATTTTTTTAGTTTATCAACAAAGCAAAAGGTTAGACAAACGGTAACTATTTTTTGACACTTTATTATATTATTTATGAATTTTCACAGTCCAATGACTCTATTTTAATTGTATCTTGCATTTTCTTTAGCTTATTCAATGTCCAGGCGTATTAGAGCCACGTGTAAAAACTTTTTTTAAAATTGTTGTTTACTTTTGAAATTGCTCTATTAATAGATTTTAATTAAACAATAAAATCGTATTCAATCTGTAGGGATTGGTGCACACAGCTCCTTCACCCTGATGCTCAGCAGCACTGGCTCCACTCTTTTGCCCCTCTCCTCTCTGCCACATGTTGAATACTTTTGAAAATTGTGCTTTTACTCCTTTCAGACATATAGGATAATTTTAATATAATATGATCATTAGGATAATAATTGGAATAATAGGACCAATAGAGATAAAAAAAATTAACTATAAATAAAAAAAAAGAGTAAAACAATGATGAAAATTATTAAACGAAACGTTTTTTTAATTAACCGCTGCTACATACATATTGCATCATAAAATTACTTTGTGCCTTTATTCAACAATTTAACCACTTTTGGCGCAGTATAAACCTGCTAATAGCTACGATGCATAAAACTACAAACACTTCCGGTTAAGTGGTGCGTGATCGTCAGGACCGGTAGAAACAAACGGAAGCGTACTGTTGTTCCGGGGGACCTTCGCGTCCTGGTTTAGTTTATTTAAAAAAAAAATCGCTTATTAGTACCGGGGAAAAAAGGTTTGTTGTTTTTAACAATTTCTAATTGCGTTGCCGCCTGTTTGGAAAATGAATATTTTTTTATGACTAAATAATCGTGACAATCTACCATTATATCATGTGGTTACTTATCAGATAAACGAGTTTGTTAGCTTGATAATGCTGCGTAGGCTAGCTTTTTAGCTGACTTAATTCTCGTCATAAAAAGTTAGCTGTGGTTGTAAAGGATGCTCATACCGAGTTTGCTGGACATTACTGGCATCTGTCGCTTTTGACAAAGATTGACTTCACATAATATTATATATTTTCAGTCAGGATGACTAAAATAAATAGCCAGCTTTAGAGCATAAAGTCTTTGTATCTGCTAGTTATTTTCTGAGACTTCTGGTAAAAACTAGAAGGCCTTTGTTTTATGAGCTGCATTTTATTTAGCTGTTTGGATATTAAAAAAAGCTTGTGTAAACCAGGTAAACTATAGCTTTTATCCAAACAGAGTCGTGTGGTCTTGTCAGCTTAAAGCAGGTGAAATCAGCTGGTGGATGTTTACTTTGATAATCTCAGTGAAAACAATGGAGAGCAGTAGTCTTTGCTGCCTCCTAATGTACAGCCTTAGCTGTCTAACTTGAGCTGATAAAGTTTTAACTAAACATTACCATTTGAAATTACTCTGATGTTAATATTATTTGAATTCAATAGCAGACATTTGAAACGTGTGGCCTGATTGCTGTAATCATGGGTTACTTATTTACTAGGTTATGTCCTGTTCTGTACTGTTCTCTCTTTGTGTGATCAGAGCTTTGTTTGAATTCCAGGTTTATTTTTTCTATTAAATAAAATAAAATAAACCCAAAATATCATCAACGAAGATGGAAACAACAGCAAGTGTATCCAATGGTGCAGGGCCTGGATATGAAGAAAAAGAAAACCCTCTCAGGTAAATCTCTCTGTTGTACTTTACATTTTATACTAAAGTAAGGTTGCTAGGTAATCATAGTTCTGCGGTTATACAGGTTACACAGTAAGCTTCTCACTTTTTCCTCCCCCTTACAATATTTGTTTTCTTTCCCAGTCCAGAAGACTTGTCCGAGATGCTGGCAGCAGGGACCAAGAAGGTTCATGAAAAGGCTGAGAACACACAGTTTGTGAAAGATTTTCTGAGGGGACGTATTCGCAAGGAGCTCTTCAAGGTCAGAATACAGAAAAGTAAAGGCTTGTTAAATTTCAGTATTAAAGATGCTGGTCGCTTTTATTGTACCTGCATCATATAGCAAGAAAGAACACTATCGCTTGGAGGAATTGTGAGTGGTTCCTGACAGATGAGCCAAGTTAACTCAGACCTGGACCAACAGAAGAACAAAGCTTTGGTTTGTTTGTTTGGTCACTGGTTAACCTGACTCATCTGATTACTCTGCAAACTGAGTGCACTTTCACCCTTTATCTGCTGTTGATAAGAGCTTTAACTAGTTACTTACCCACCTAAGCTACATATCTGCCCTTTAAAGAATACTTTATAAGATTTGTAAATAAGTTTCATGATCGCATAACTGAAGCAGAGGTAAATAAAGTGAAAGCGAAAACTAAACTGAGACATCAGAATATTTATAGGAGAATTAAACAAGAGATAAGAATAGATTTTTCCAGAAGTACTTAAAAAAAGGTACTGTTAAAGATAAATATTCCAAAAGTTTTTGTTTCTCCAGCTTGGTGCCGTGGCGCTTTACTACACATACACTGCCATGGAAGAAGAGATCGAACGGAACAAGGACCACCCCCACTTTGCCCCGCTCTATTTCCCTGCAGAGCTGCACCGCCACGAAGCTCTGGCTCGTGACCTGGAGTACTTCTACGGCCCGGAATGGAAGAGCCAGATCAGCTGCTCCCAAGCCACCCGGCGCTACGTGGACCGCATCCGCGAGGTGGGCCGAGAGGACCCGGTGCTGCTGGTGGCCCACGCCTACACCCGCTACATGGGTGACCTGTCGGGGGGCCAGGTGCTGAAAAAGGTGGCCCAGAGAGCTCTGAAGCTGCCACCCACAGGCGAAGGTTTGGAGTTCTACCAGTTTGACGGGATTCACAGTGCCAAAGCTTTCAAGCAGCTGTACCGGAGTCGTATGAATGAGCTGGACCTGGACACGGAGACGAAGGAGAGGCTGGTGGAGGAAGCTGTTAAAGCCTTTCAATTCAACATGGAGGTGAGATCCCGACTGATGATTTAATATGGAGTTCTACTACAGTAAACGCTTCTTCTGTATGTTTGGATCAATTACCACCAAGGTTATAATAGTTTTGGATTTTTTATTATAATTTAGTTTGATTTAGTTGACATTTTTTCCTTTTAATTCAGTTAGTTTTAATTAGTTTTTACAGTGGATTTGCTAGTTTTTTTGCATTTTTAATGCTTAGTTTTAGTTTAGTTTTTTTTTTATAGTTTGAATAAACATATCTGCCAAAGCATCCTGAAGCTTGTGATGTTCCTGTGAGTTAACTAGCCAACAGCTATTTGGTCACTAGTTAAAGCAGTTCATTTAGCGACACCTTCCTAAACTGTGTGTAACTCAATTTTGTCAAAAACCTTGGGTGATTATTTTAGGACAATGACAATAGTTGTCTCCAACCCAGTGCTACCTGTTTGTTTTTCACAGGACTGAGAGAAGCTAGCGTGTCAAGACGGTCACAGTTAGCCATCTTGTGTGAGCTTGATTCATGCAGTTTTTCCCTTGAGAAGTAGTCCACCTGTTTTATCACCTTTTTCCACTACAAGACACTTGCTTTGTTTTTTCTCGCAGTCATATTCAAAGAAATCCCAAAGTGGACGTCGCCGCTTTCTCCCAACTTTTGTTGTCGTCATTTAGCAGGCGATGCTGAGCAGCAGCAGACTGTAAACAAGTGTTGTTACGGACCACAGCTAATGTGAAACTACTTGATTTGACAAACAAAAAAGATCCACATGGCTCAAAATAAATTGACAAACACTAAAATTAAGGATATTCTATAATTTCAGTTAGTTTTGTAAAATAAATTATACAGTTTTAGTTAGTTATCTTTTTTTCCTGAAGACAAGCTTTTTCTCCTGTTTGTTTTTACAATCCAAAACCTTCACATCTTGCTGAGTTTGTCCCGCCTTTTTTTATGAAATTGTTTCACAGGATTTTCCCCTGACTGCGTTAAACACAAGCGTAAGAGAACATCTACTTGTTGTTTCTTCTTGCAGGTGTTTGAGGAGTTAGAGGAGATGGGCAAAACAATCCAGGAGGACGTTTTAGACGCCGGCATCCCCGCTCACGGAGAGATGGGCGGAGACATCAGCAAATGTCCCTATTATGCTGCTAAAATGGGTAAGCACCGTTCTGTTTTTAAAGCCCGAATTCCAGCCTTGCTCCTTGTTCTCTAAACTCACGTCTCTTCTGGTTCGTAGCGGCATCAGGTGGAACGGCGTACTTCTGCCGGCTGGCCATGGCTGCTCTCAGCCACCCGACAGGACAGGTCCTGTTTGCCACCTGGTTTGCTGCCCTCGCTGGACTGGCTGCCTGGTATCTGATGTGATCCGGCTCTGACTGTCACAGTCTGAGAAGGGACACTTAAAAAACAAAAAAGACTGGGGAAAAATGTCCACAAACTGACCATTTTACACAAACATTCAAATCAAGCCTGTGTGTTTTGATGTAACGTCGTGGTTTTAGATCCAGGCTTCAAATAACACAATGTGTTGGACCTTTATAATTTTTTGTTTTTATTCTTATTGAAATTTCTCTACCTCCAACACAATATCCTTCCATTCTGTTTTTTTTTTAGTTGCATTTTAACATTAATAGCACCATTTGACTCTTTCAATAAGTAATGAAGTTTTCATTTTAGGAAATAGGATAACCAAGATATACTTTTATAATACAGTATCCAAAAATAATCCATTTTAAACAGTTTTAAAATGTACTGTCAACCAAAATTGCACTTGGAGAAACATCAGATGTTTGTCGCAGGGCTTTTAGTGTGTCGTAAGGCTTTAAAAACATATTGTTCCAAACCCAACTGGAAATAAGCTCCTAAACAGCTGCAAGTCACATATTGTTTTCATTTCACCCGGTACACTGTTGCTGTGTGTATATGTGTGTGTGTGTGTGTGGGTGGGGGTAAAAATGATTGAGGTCATGTGTATTTGTCATGAAATTACTCAACATAATGGTTGTCACAGATTTTCACTGAAGTGACATTTCCTCCCCCCAACGCTGTAATTGACCATATGATGGTACATTAGCTTCTGAATTCATGGTAAACATATGAAAGTGTTCTGCACAGAAGGGTTTTGTCAGTCAGACGGCTCTATCTAGGTTTAATACATTGACAAAACGAAAATATGTGTAGAAAAACGTACTGTACGATTCAGTTTAAATCTGAAAATTGTCCCGTTTCATCATTCATATCAAGCCACAAATGTTTCCAAGGTCAAATGTGTGTACTGTGAGGCTGGTGATGGAAATCAAAGAGCTTTTTTTTTATTTAAGTACAGGATGAACAATACAACTGATAGTGATGAGTATAATTATAACTTCTTCTAGTGCATGTTCTCTTCTACTGTTCCTCAGTTTAGGAATTATGTGATAGCTTAAAACCTACCCGTTGGTTTAACTGTACGGTTTATTTCTCAAGTTTTACTTACATCGGTTCCTTTAAAGACATAGTGTTAAGAGCTAATTGAAATGGGTGAACATATCTAGTATTTAGGTTTATTATAAACCTCTAGTGTACAGCTTCAGTTTAGCTTTTAAAATTTAGTTTTTCTCTTAATAAATAAACCATATATTATCCATACTGTGCAAGAAAGGCACTTTAGTTTTTTCCACTTTAAATAAAAACATTTTGTGAGGCCTGCTGGTTGCAGTGTGACTGCACTTAAAGTTTAGCAGTAAGTTTTATATTTATTTTGATGAAAAGGATGGCGTCTTAATTTTTCCTTAGTATTTTATAAGCAGTTTTTTTTTTGGCAAAATGTTATTTATTTTTCCGCCTGGTGCTTTTTGCTGTGCGTTAACACAACGCATGTGCTCACAAATGAATGTGCATTATTGTCATTTTCTGCTTGATCGCAGGTGTGGAAATGGAAGCAATGGTGTATTTTTTATTTGAGTCTCAGGTTTAAATAGAGTGCACATGATGAAATGAAACGGGGGCTGCAGAGATCCTACTGTAGTTCTGTTTTAGTTAGTAACAGCATGATGAGTGAACGTTTCAGTGCTTTCCAGGAGTGCAGTTAGTTCAGGCCACGAAAAAAAAGTTTCAATAGTTTTGTGTTAATTAAAAAATTTGACCGTTTCATTTGCGCCATTCAATTATTCTATTAACTTGAAGCATTATTTATGAACTAGTGCATTTTTACTGTATTGTAGTGAAAATGTAGTTTTATTTTTGTGTTGCCAGCAATAAAACATTTTTTTTTCTTCATTCAAAAAATGCTGACTTGTGTTTATTTTTGGACTAGAATAAAGATTTTTGTAAACATGCAAGCTTTTTCTTAGAAAATAAGCAACTGTTAGCCTATAAATTTTATTTCCAAATTTTCAGAGCTTCTACAGAACAGGGGTGACAAACTCAGTAACACGAGGGGGCAACAAATCTAAACTTGGTCCAAGGAGGGCCACTCTGTCAATATTTATTGAAAAAACAACTTATTTTATATAGAAATACAAATTTCCTTTTCCAAATTGTTTTATGTGGCTCAACTTTTCAGTTACTATTTCTTATAGATACATTTCATCACTATGTAGAAAATCAGGTATCACCCCCCCCCCCCAAATCTAATTGTTTTACGTTAAAATATGAGAACACAGCAAAAGATCATTAAAGTTGATTCTCTGCTGTCCTTTCCACACCAAAATCAAAGATCACTGAAAAAATTCTAACTTCTTTTTTATTTTTTGGCTTTAAAATTGGCCGTCTGTTCTGACAGGAAGGCACCAAATACAGCGACAAAAATAGAAACCATAAAACTATTTCATTATCACCTTTGGGGCCGGGTAAAATGGTAACGGGTTAAGATTTGGCCCACGGGCCTTGAGTTTGACACGTGCTGTACAATGACACAGTGGGAATTTAATTTTTGATTTCACAGCAGCCATGCTAAAGTGGTCAAACTGTGTTGGCAGAACAACAATAAAATTAAACCTAAAAACATGGAATTCAGAATATTATCTCTGTTGTGATATAAAACTGTTTAAATAGTAACATATTTGAGTGTTAATTCTTCAAATTACATAAAAAAAACAGATGTTTTCCAGGCCATAACTTTATTGCAGCTGTATGGCTTCCTTTAATATGATACATGAATGAATTCTCACAAAAGCTGATGTACAAATGTGATTAAGAAAAAAAAAACTGAAGGACAAAAAGACATCTTGAACAGGTATTTAACTATTGGTGGTCACAGTTCAGGAAAGCCAGACCTACATCTTTATCCTCCAACATTAATACTCACGTAGTCTGAATATTTAATCTGTTTCACCTAAAGGGATGGAGAACAAACGAGAAATTCTGGCCTGAAGACAACAGTTACATGTAGAATTGACTTAACAGTATTTAATCCCAATTAAACTTTACTCTGTAAGTGCAGTGTTTGTCAGTACAATAATTAATTTCTCATTTATAAATTCTGCTAGGACCATTGCTTATGTTTAGGCATCAAACAGAAACCATCTTACAGAGAGTGCTTTTCCAAGTCTTTGTTGTCACACTGTGTACATTTGATAAAAACTGGCACGTCCTCTTCTGTAGATCCACTTTGACAGAGAAGCAGAGCAGACAAACCTTCAGCCTCTTTAAGAGGATTTTGCAGAACGGTGTGTAACCTTTCATCCAAAAACTCCTCCAGGACTCAACCAACAATGAACATTTCTCATTCCTGTCTTTTTTATCTTTGCGATGGTGATGTCCTTGGTTTACTCTGCCCTCTGACCTGCTCAAGAGGCCTCAGTTTGAGAAAGATCTTTTACCTTGAAAGGAAACAAAGAGCAACTAAGAACTGCTGGTTCACTAATTCAGAAAACGGCTGGACATAAAACTGAACTGTTTCTCAATTAGAAAAATGGATGAGTTAAAAAGAACAGTACCACAGAGCTTCACAAGCACACACACACACAAAAAAGGAAGTCTAAGCCAAACATTGGGGAAAAACAAGCAGTCCTATCTGGTTACTAACTAATCTAGATACCGCATAGCTGTAACATAATGACCCCCGCACGCACAAATGCACCAGTACTCAGAAGTCTTTATTCCTAATAAATGTCATGCTACTAGGTGCATCCCAAAATTGTAGTGGTTTGGGTGGGTCTTTTTTTTGGGTGGGGTGGGGGGTCATTAGTTGACCTGATGGATAGGCCCTCATCAGAGCTAAACAACAAAAGAAATCTGAAGATTCTATGTTGAACAGTTTCTGAGTTATAAGCATTTTTGCATGTCCTGACACCCCCTCTTTGAAAGGAGCCCCCGCCTCAAATATGGGGTTTATTGTAAAACCGTTGGCTGGCGCAGTGTAGGTCGGACTCATCTACAGTCCTGCCAAATTTCATGTTGATTGGTGAAGCCGTTTTTGTGCTACGGTTGACCAAAAATCACTGAACAATAAATAAATAAATAAATAATAAATAAATAAAAATAAATAAAAAAACAGTACGAAAACAATACGACTCCCGCTTACGCTTCGCGTACGGGGGTCGTGATTAAATTTGGAGAGGAAGTTCCCTCCTGTTTAAACTGTCCTGCTTTTCTCTGCTTCAAACTGCCTGCTAATACTGCCCAATACTGCCCCCACCTGATCAAACATTAGTACTGCATCAAAAACAACATCCCTTTGTAAAATCCAATTTTAATTGAATTCAGTTAAAATACTCTTTACATCGATCGACTGAAATGTCAGAATCTCACGTTTCCCTCGTCCAGTAGATTAGAAATGTATAACAAGTCAATAAAAGGCTTCGGATAATTAAGTAAGAAAGACGTGTTGGGTTTTTATGCTGGTACCTGTTTTGGTATTAGTGACTCCGTTCACTGTTCCCTCCACGTCCGTCTCATCCTCAGCATAACTCATTAAAAGGTTTCTCTGTCTGTCTGTCAGAGTCCTGGAAAAAAAAATAGCATTTTATTTTTAGATGATTTGCGGAAAAACTTTGAAATCCTCATCTGGAAAATATCACAACCCATTCCTGTATTCATTTTTATAAAGCTTTCAGTCTGGTGAATGTCTTGGAGTCTTACTTTGGTATTTTTACTTTTACATGGACATAGTGATCGCCAAAGCCATAGCCACTAACACGAGCAATTCCTTTTCCTATCAAATGGATCCTCTGGTCAGCCTGGATACCTGCAGGAATCTGAAGGAAAAAAAAGAAGCAGTCTATTTTTAAACTGTACAAGATTGGAATCTTTGTCTTTAATTTGAGTAAAAGACGTGACTGCAGCTAAACTTACGGACAAATTAAGTGTTTCATAAAGTCCCTGTGTTTTGGCTGAGCCACCCAGAATGGCCTGAGCCACAGAGATGAACAGATCAGAGTGAATGTCCGCACCATCCCTCCTGAACACAGGACTCTTCTGGACCTGGATAATCACAAATGGCACTGAAGAGTTAAAATTTCATAAAACAATATACCATGCACTGTTTTTTTTATAGTACATCAATAACTTATGTCACAGCTTAACATTTTAAATGAATCAACACAAGATCATTTCTATCTGTTCTGACTTTGCAGACAGATCTGCAGTGGACACAAACCCGAAACGTGATGAAGATCTCCTTCTTTCCAACTGGCATTCTGACGGTCTGACCATCCTCCACTCCTGAAAGACAAAAATAACAGTTTAAAGCCTTTTTTTCTTAGTCTGGCAGTCATATATTTAAATATAAATCCCCCAAAAAAGGAATTAACATTACTTTTGTAATTTATCTGGTTCTATAGCTGAACTAGATTTTTGTTCAAAAAAATAAAAACACATGAATTTAACAAATACTGTACAGTTAAAAAAAATTGTTTTCTGCTTCATCTGTGCAGTCTATTTTCCCTGATGCCTGGAAGTTTGCTCAGATTACTCCCATTTTTAAATCTGGTGACCCAACAGAAGTTTAAAACTATCGGCCAATTTCTGTTCTTCCTATTTTTTCTAAGTTACTTGAAAAAACATTATTTAATCAACTACTTCAGCATCTAGAAGCTAATAATATGCTAAGCAATAGCCAACATGGTTTTCACACGTCAAGGTCAACCATGTCAGCATTAATTTTATTCACTGAACAAATACGTGCTGCTTTGAACAAAGGTCAAGTAACTGGTGCTGTATATATTAATTTTCGTAAAGCGTTTGACACAGTTGATCATTATACTCTCTTACAAAAGTTGATTTCTTTTCAACTTTCATCATCTGCAATACAAATGTTTTCCTCTTATTTGACTGATAGGTGTCAGGTTGTGAAACATGGAAGCTCTGTGTCTGGGTCTCTGCCCTGTTCCATGAGAGTTCCGCAGGGTAGCATACTGGGCCCATTGCTTTTCCTATTATACATAAATGACCTTCCAAAAATATTGAAGTATTCAAATATTTTAATG
>NW_013952467.1:878200-882537 GCF_001266775.1 Austrofundulus limnaeus
ATTTCTGAGTGTTTTCTGTGCTGCAGAACAGGAACCTGCTGTAAAACAGCAATTATGCCGAGTCAGGCTTGATTTTTAGTAATCTTTTCCTGTTGAATCAATAAATCAAAATCAAATCAAACTAATCCTTAAGATTAATTTCATTAAAGCAATAGATGGTTGATGAAGAGATTACATTTGCGTATCAAATCTACTTCCAAGGTTCACGTAACTACAGAATGTTTGGAGTTAGAAACAGTTTTTGGTAAATAAGTAAAATTCAAAATCAATAAAGGAACCAAAATCTAAACTTGCTCAAGAAAAGAGGAGAGATGTAACAAATCAGTTTTTTACATGTTTACAAACTCCAGCAAGACTTAACTACTTTATTAAGATAACTTGTAAATGGACAGCTGCAGTGCAATTATAAAAATGTTTTAGAAAAAAAAAAACCAGGAACTACCTTTTTTCAAAATCTAAAACATGTTTATTGTACATTTATACCTAAAACTTGTGTACAGTATTTTGTTAAAGTTTAAGATCATGCTTCAATACAAACTTCCAGATGGCATAAATACTAGTAAACCTTACATATTCAGAGGAAAAAAATTTTTTTAAATAGTTTGGAAAGAAAGCTGAACACAGTATGACTGACCTGCAGGCACAGGAACCATCACAGTCTTCCTCTGCTTGGTTTGTCCAGTACCCCTGCAAGTCTGACAGGGGTTAGAGATGATTGTTCCTTTGCCACCGCAGCGACGACAAGTGGAGCGCATCACAAACGGACCTGTATTTATTGTTTCCTTAGAAGTGGGAGAATGCATGTTTAGAACTACAAAACAAAACACACTTTGAAAAATATATGTTTGGGCTCTTACCATGCCAGAACCGTTGCAGTGGTTGCAGTGCTGGACCTTAGTGCCTGGCTCGTGGCCTTTACCGTCGCAGTTTTGGCACGATGACTCTACATTTAGCGAAATCTCTTTGTTGACTCCCTTTGCTGCCTGTGTGAACGTCAGATCCATGATGTACTGCAAAAACACAGAAAAGACCAGAGAATAATCATTCAAACAACAACAGCTGAGCTCTTAAGTAAAAAAAAACTAACAAAAAGCAGGTGTAGACATAAGGATACCTGGTTGTCCGCAAAACATTTTGGTTGTCCAAAAGAATCTCAAGAAAAATGTAATTTAACCAATAAATTGTTCTGTAGACAAAGTTTATTATATACAACTGTTCTCAATCAGCCAGGTTGACAGGATCTGCGTGAATAAAACTTCCTCATTCTCTTCTTTGAAATAGATTATTTAAGGCTCAGGGAGTAAAGCAGCAAAAATGTTGCTAATAAAATCTAGAGGTTCCACAATATTCATAAACTTCTTTCTGCTCATAGGTCAAACATTTTCACCTAAATAGGAGTATACTGTGTACGTGACCTTATTAAAAGTTACACTTTAGTGTTCTGTTCGGCTTTATCAAGTTTTTTTCTCCCTTTCATTTTTACAAATGATGGACACCCGCGGTAGAGAACTTTATTCAAGGTCTTTTTTTCTTGGTTGTCCACCGGACAACCAGGAGACAGGATCTGGTTGTCCGAAATGAAAATAGGTTGTCTCGGACAACCTAAACAATGGTTATGTCTACCCCTGCTTTAAAAAGGTATTGTCTGGCTTTACTTTTAATGTTAGATACATCTTACGTACCTCCTGTGGCTGCTCAAATATTTTGTTGTAGTCTCCAAAGCCTCGCCCTCCTGAGAATTCTCCAAATATTTTACGGAAAAGCTCCTCTGGGTCCACGCTGCTGGCGTGTCCATCCCAGTAGTGCTGCCCTCCTTTTGCCTGACCAGCACCAAAGTCCGCTGAGCCGTACGTGTCATACTGCTTCCTCTTTGTTTCATCACTGAGAACCTGAAAGAAGCAAAATGCAAAAATAAACAATTTTACTATATATAAATTAAAAAATGCAAGATCTGTGTGCATTAGAGCTTTGATGAAGACAGAAAACAAACCTCATAAGCTTCAGCCAGCTGAGCAAACTTTTCCTTAGCTTGTGGGTCGTCTTTGTTGGAGTCAGGGTGGTACTTTTTAGCCATCTAAGAGGCAACAACAAGACTGTCAAATGCTGAGAAACATTTCAGCTAAAAATTAGTGCCAAATGTCTGTCAGGCATAGGGTTGGGCAAAATTGTACTATGTGCAATTAACCCTCAGAAAAACTTAAATTTTTTGGCACTTGACTATTAATAGGATTAATGCTGCTAGGCAGACTGACAGGAGATTTCCCTGGTCAGTCCTGGTCGATGATCCTCTCCGCTTCAAATATGACAAACCTTTTTCTTTAAAGTTCTGTAATTTATTTATCATAACTCCGGTTTTACTTGGTCTATCACAGTTTAAAAGTTGTTGTATAGCAAGTAAGTAAGTAAGTAAACTTTATTTCTATAGCACCTTTCACAGACACAAACATCACAAAGTGCTTCACAGAAAGCAAAAAATAATTAAAAAACAATAAAACAGATCACAGATATAAAAACAACAATTAAAACACAATAAAAAGCACTTAACTAAAAGCCTGTCTGAATAAAAATGTCTTCAGATGTTTCTTAAAAGAGTCAGTAGAATCTGAGCAGCGAAGGGACAGARGGAGAGCGTTCCAGAGCTTTGGGGCCACCACCTGAAAAGCTTTGTCTCCACGGGTTTTATAATGGGTTCGAGGGACCACCAGCAGCATTTGATTAGAAGACCTCAAAGTCCTGGATGGACAGAGAGGCTTCAGAAGGTCCAGGATGTATTTGGGGGCCTGACCATGAAGTGCTCTGAAAGTTAAAACTAAAATTTTAAAATGAATCCTCAAATGCACAGGGAGCCAGTGCAGAGAGGCTAAAACAGGTGTAATGTGGGCTCTCCTGTAGGTCTTTGTTAACCTCGCTGCAGCGTTCTGCACAGACTGAAGCCGAGTCAAGGAGGATTTGTTTAGACATGTAAAAAGACTGTTTCAGTAATCTAAACGAGAAGAAATAAAAGCGTGAACAACCATCTCTAGTTCCTTCTGTGACACAAAAGATCTCAGCTTTGAAATGTTCCTTAAATGATAAAAACAGTTACGAACTAAAATTTTACAATGGCTGTCAAAAGACGTAGAACTATCAAAGACAACACCCAGATTTCTGAGACTATTTTTCACTGAAGGAGTTAAAAAAGCAAGGTGCTGCCTGATTACAGGGATTTTATCATCAGGGGCRATAATAAGAGTTTCAGTCTTGTTTRCATTTAACTGCAGGTAGTTGTTGTTCAGCCATATTTTGACTTCTGACAGACAGTTACTGAGTTCAGATAGTTTGAAGAACTCAGAGGGTCGAAAGGAACAGTACAACTGTATGTCATCAGCATACAGATGGTATGACACATTACTGTAACTTTTTAAAATAACTCCTAAAGGATACAGGTACAATAAAAAGAGGATTGGACCCAAAACTGAACCTTGGGGTACCCCACAAGACAGCGGTGCAACATCAGAGTAAACCTGATTCATAAAAACAGTAAAAGACTGTTCAGATAAATAAGAGATGAACCAGTTTAACACAGAGCCAGAAATACCAAAATGATCTCTCAGTCTGTAGATAAGAACAGAGTGATCCACAGTGTCAAACGCTGAAGTTAAGTCCAATAAAACCAGTACAGTGTAGTTTCCAGAGTCAGCTGCCATCAACAAGTCACTTGAAACCTTTAATAAAGCTGTTTCTGTAGAGTGCAATTAGCGAAATCCAGACTGAAAAGTGTCCATAATGTCATTTTCCTCCAAACAGCAAATCAATTGTTCAGCTACCATCTTCTCCAGGATTTTTGATAAAAATGATAGTTTGGAGATCGGTCTGTAGCTTTCGGGCAGAGAAGAGTCTAAATTAGGCTTTTTTAACCGAGGACAGACAACAGCTGTTTTGAAGCAGTGGGGTACAGAACCAGAATCAAGGGAGTAATTTATCAGTTTTACAACACTTGGGCCAATACAGTTAAAAATATCTTTAAAAAGAGAAGAGGGCAGGACATCAAGGGGGCTAGAGGACATTTTCATTCGACCCAACAGTTCTGTGATGTCCTGAATTGTCACTGGGGTGAATGAGGACCATGTAGCCTGAAGTCCGTACTGTTGACACAACTTCGAACAGATTTTTATAGACAGCAAATCTTTCCCACTTGAGTGATTTAAAATGGTCATGTGACCAGGTTATGCAGGCATCTAGGGACTTCAGGGGATTCATCATCCATCCATCCATCCATTTTCTTCCGCCTATCCGGGGTCGGGTCGCGGGGGCAGCAGCTTCAGAAGGGAGGCCCAGACCTCCCTCTCCCCAGCCAC
>NW_013952467.1:883472-890840 GCF_001266775.1 Austrofundulus limnaeus
ACTCTGAATCCCTCCCGGATGACCGAGCTTCTCACCCTATCTCTAAGGGAGAGCCCAGCCACCCTGCGGAGGAAACCCATTTCGGCCGCTTGTATCTGGGACCTCGTTCTTTCGGTCATGACCCAAAGCTCATGACCATAGATGAGGGTAGGAACGTTTCAGGTTTTTTTCAGGTTTTTACGAGGGTAGGATTCATCATCATATCAGCTAAATACCGCAATTAATCGTGATTCATTTTTTTTGCCAATATTGCCCAACCCTAGTCAGGCAGGAACTAACCTGATAATAGGCTTTCTTGATCTCTTTCTTGTTGGCAGTACGTGGCACCCCAAGAATCTGGTAGAAGTCCTGCTTGCTGTTGGAGGGCACACTTGTGTGAAAGAAGGTTGTGCAGATGACATGGGGAGATTTGAGGCCTGAAAAGTTTCCAGCAGAATGACAAGGTAAGCAGAAGTGTTTATAAATCTGAAATTCACTGTTTTTATTGTTGTAAGGTACATGTATAAAAAAACTAATTAGTTTGAAGTTTGTATGCGACTTAAACACTAAAGATTTCTGTAAAACATTAGTGCTAAAATGTGTTATCACTTCAGAAATAAAAATACTTTAAGTTCTGGAACTTTTAGTGGTTTTAAATTGATTTTTAGGCTTCAAGAAGGTACTTCAAATCCTTCTTTGAAGGTTTCATATAAGAAACCATGTGTGGGTTAACACGTATTTACAGTTCAATAATCAATTACGATTTAGACATGGTCCCTAGTTTTTTTTTTTTTTTAAAAAAAGTGTATTTACACTGAGAATCACAAGTTCTGATAGTAGCGAGTCTTTGTGCGTCATTTGAAAACTAGTGTAGCCTAGCTTAGTCTGGGCTGATGCGTTCACCTGAGAGGCCCCTCAATGTCAACGCTTTTCCTTCTCCGCCGCACACCAGGCTCCCTCCACGCCACAGCTTTCCCACTCCAAGGGAAGAAAATTGTCGGACCCCAACATTGTCAGACGACAGAACGGAACCTGCAGCCCTTCGAGGTCCAGAAGACACGACGACTGTTATCCAACGTGAGGAACAGCGTGCAGTGGAGAACGCCATCATTCCCACCGGTTTGGGACACACTGCGCATGCCCGGAACCGAGTGTGCGTCACCATCGATTTTGATGGGTGTCGCTTTACGCAATGAGTAAAATAAATTTACAGTTTATTCCGAGTCTCTTTCCCCCCTTAAATAATAAACTCTGCACGTCATCAAATAAAATTTAAAACGAACAAAATTGTATTGAAATACCGGTTTGCTTCTGGCATCGGCTGACAAGTGATACGATTGATTTTTAATCCAGGGTTGCACGGGACGGATTTCGATCGGAAAAAAATATAGTTCCCGCCCAATCGGGCAACTTAGTTGCACAAAGCGAACGAACACCGCGCGGCAAACCTGAAGCTGTCAGCTTGAGACAGTACAGTGCAGCTCAACAGAGACACCCGGAAGGCACCAAAGTCAGTTCGAGAGGGCAATATGAACCGTTTTAAGACCTCCAAATTTAAAAACACCACTCCGAAAATTGCCAAGAAAGATGTAAGTAGTGTACAAGCTTCTGGGTACAAAACAAGCTGTTTAGCTAACAGTAGCACAGAGCTACTTTTGGTAACCGCCTTTCTGTCTGCCTGCATGGATGTTGAACTTCCTGCATCTGGAATCCTATAAAAAGAGGACGAAAAATATGTATTTATTGACGCTTAGGAGAAAAAGCTCTGCTAAATGATTAAATGCAAAAGCTAGTATTGATTAAATGTTTAATCTATGCCCACTATTAGTAATATCAATATGATTTTCACGTTGCTTTAAGTGTTAAGATTTGAAAAGATGGGCAGCATCAGCCAAAGGAAAAAAGGCTTGAATTTTAGAAAAGTAGATGTGAGTGGTAATATTTGCAAAGATGGCTTATCTGATTGTTGCCATTGGTTGCAAGAGTCGACATGTCTGGACCAGACTTAAATGTCTTGCATCATTTTTTGTCACCCCCACCCCCTTTAAAAGCTCTTACGTCCAAGTTCCAGTGTCTGCACATCCTATTTCTGATACATTTAATGGAATTACAGCTTTCACTGAAACAGTTAAATGCCTGGCATTCACTGAAACAGTGCGTGGATGGTCTTGGTATTTCTCCAGCCTCTGCACAGACAGCAGGTGGTGCTTTGCTCCTGTCAATGTTAAACTAGCACTTGATGTGTGGGCCATCATTTCAAACACTGTGCACGAGTGAAAATAGAACAAGGGCTCTGAATGTTGATGTAGGCACAGGCGAATAGGGAGATGTAAATGTACTTGGCTGGGCACTTTTGTTCGCACATTTAAGGAAGCTGTATCAAAATGAATAAATCCAGCTTTCATTTGGCAGATACAGAGTATGGTTGGGCATAATCGTATCGTGTGCAATTAATCGTCAGAAAAACATTAATCGATTTATTTTTTGGCACTTGACGATTAATACGATTAATGCCAACAGGAAGACTGACTGGATATTTCCCCAGTCAGTCTGCTCAGTGCTCCTCTCCACTTTAAATATAACAAACAAAAGTTCTCTAATTTATCTATCAACACAGTTTAAAATTTGAAGTATAGCCTGAAGTCTGTGATTTTGACACAATTTGAAAACGATTTTTACGAAGAGCAAGTCTTTCCCACTAAATTGGCCATGTGACTAGGACATAAGGGTGTCCAGGGACTCCAGGGGATTAATCGTCAAATTAATTGTTATTGGCTAAAAACCACAATTAATCGTGATTAATTTTTTTTGCCAATATCGCCCAACACTAATACAGAGTTGTGTTTTTGTTTTTCATTGCAGAGGGATAGATGTAACTTGTTCACATTGATTAAAATGCATTTGAAAGTAATAATAATAAAAAAGAAAATAATCCATCCTTTCTATCAGTTTTAAGATTTTTGTATCAGGCTATAAAAACATTTTTCTGGTTTGTACAATGTTTATTTTGAAGGCAAATACAACCGTATTACTTTGTAATTTTTATGTAACAAAAAAAATCATCAAATGTGAACTCAGTGTTTAATCACTAAGCATGTTTTAATGATTTAGCATAATACAATAGGTAATACAATCATTAATCTGTAAAAATTTAAAGTAATAGTAGATTTGCTCATTTGCTTGGCATTATTGTCTTGTTAAATGACCCACTTTGACGCTGCTTCAGTGTTTGCAGTTGTTTTATGTCCAAAATAGTCCTTCATGATTGAATCAGGGATTGTAAAGCTCTGCGATCAGGCCCACTCCATTATTTCTCCCCCACCATGCTTTACAGCTAATGTAAAGACTTTGTGCTGTGTTTTGCTAACGTTAACCGGCCTCGCAGCCGTGTTTAAAAATGCAAGCCCTATAGGGACTGCTTAGAAATGCAAGGTTGCATAAAACAAAGCACAACCCCATTAGTCTGTTTGACTTGTGAAATGGCCCCTGAAAGCACAAAGTTCTGTTGTTTTTAGTTTGTGAAGGAGCAGCTGAGCAGTGGTTGTTGGAGCGCGTTGCACAAATGCTCGTGCCGCTCTTTCCGTTTTCATGTTGCGCAAGAAGTTGAAGAGTTCTCTGCTGCACAGCGGTAGGATCACTTCCACTTCCTCAGCTCTTCAAGCACGGTGTTTGTGCACTCAAACAGATCCTTCCTGTTTATTACTGTTGCCATTACTGTTAAAAACAACTTTGTCCAGTGTGCTCATTAACATTCTGAACCCATATTTATTATTCAGTTTTTGTTGTTGTTCTCTGTTGTAGTGGTCACCCTGGGTGGAATAAACGTTCCACCTGCCTTTGAACTTGACCACGGAAGGCCTCCTTTAAAGAACAGAACTCTGTTCATTTTTTATGGTCATAACATGTTTTCTTAAACAATTAAGGGACATTTTATTTCATTTTATTCTCTATAATCAAGATAATAAACAAAATAGTAATGTTCTTTATATGTTTTGACTTTACATATTTTACTTAAGCAAAAGTTATTTCTTAATTAAAGTTATCATTTTAAAGTTAAAGTTATATGCTTAACTGAATGACAACTTATGTTCTTCTCACTATAATCAGAGAAAGAAAGAAAGTCACAAAAGATATCATTTTAATGTTTATTTTGTGTGTTAATCAACCATTATTTGAATATAAGGTGATTATGTTTTTCTTTTCAATTCAACTATAAAAGTGTATTATTTTCTACTTATGCCTAACAGAGGTTGGTGTGAGAAGTTTCACCAAAGCTGAGAGTTCACAGCAACAGCTTTGAGCATGTAAAACAGTTGTTTAGTCTAGGAGGCAAACGTTCCCATGGGAACTTTCTATTCTCCTATAACTTTCTGATTCACACCTGTTAACACAAGGTCGACCGAGAGACGACTCTCTCTCTACCTCCCCCTCTTATCTTTTCTATACTAACACGGGCAAAAGTCCGTCAGTCCTCTCTTGTCTCGGTCGACAGCAGTTCGAGCAGAGTCTGGCGCGGGTCAGACTCGGGGAACTGTCTGGTCTCTCCAGCAGAGAGCAGAACATTTGTGGTGAGGATTTTAGCTCATGAGCTAAAGAGCTAAATCTTCTCACTAGCCTAACGACGACGCCAGTCGTGGGCTCTCCCAGCACCTCTCTTTGAAGTTGAGACTACAGAGAGACGCTTTTGTTTTTAATCTGAAGAAGCCAAACGACGGAGTGGCAGATTGACAATGAACCGGACCGGCCCAAAGATAATCAACTTCCTGAAGTCGAGTCCAAAGTAGTCCTGAACGGTCCTAAGCGGGTCCCAGAGGTCTGAAACCTGGACACCTTCAAAGCTTACCTGACTGACGTCTGAAAAGGTAAAGCTAAACGTTGGTTACAAAGTGTCGAAGTCCTGGCTGTGTCATCGCTCCATCCTTCTGGCTTTTTACAGTGTTGATAAGATAAAATCTAGTTCACTCCCCATAATAACCACTTTTCCTAACTAAACTTAACTTTTACTTCACTCTTACTAAGAATTTGCCTCAACCAGGTTTATTTAACATCAAAGAACCTTGTTGTGTCATATAAGTTGTCAAATTAACGAGATTTAACCCTTTTTAAGAGTTAATGGTTGATTTAAACTTATGTAAAGCCCTTGTCCTTCTTCCAATGAGTTGGTATGTAAATAATTGTTTTGTAAAATAAATATCATTTATTTTTAGATAAACTTTATTGACTACGATACTCATTGTCAAAGTCTTGGTCATAATAAAGGTGATGGTTATTATTATTAGTATTTAAAATCGAAAAGAACCCGTTTCCTCGTATATTAACTATATTAATATTAATCGATATTAATTAGGTTAAATATGAGAAGTTATGTTGGAAGTATTCCTTACACTGTGATCTTTTGCTCAATTTCTTCTTGTCTTTAAATCCAGGGGTGGATCAACAATGTTCACGCTGGCTCCTTTTCCTGTCAGGGGAGCCACATCAAAGCAAGCTCCAAGCTGGTGGCTTTCAATACCGATCAGGCTGGTATGGCACCGAAAATATGTTTGAACAATAACTTTAACCTTGGATAATTAGATGCATTCACTTTATGCTTTTAGCCCCCTTTGTTTGGTTTATTCAGTAAACATTTTGGTAATCGCTCAGATCAGTGTGTTTTTCTAAGAAAAACAATTTATATCCCAGCAGATTAGATTTTGGATGAATGATGCCATGTTTCTGTGAATTGTGTGTGTCTGCAGGTGGAGGTTTGTTGGGCCTGACTTCAGTCTTGCCTGGCTCAAACGATCAGTGGACAGTCGCACAAATTTCCTGCCATTCTGGTTGGTTTTTCTTCACCCGCGTATTCCAATTCATTGTTTTTATCGTGCTCAAGTGGAATATAAAGTTTTACCCTCGCCATTTGATGAAGAGCATGACACGTGTCGTCATTTCGTTATTAAAAATCTGTTCAGTGGTTTGTGCCGCTCGCTGAAATTTGCTGAAGAAGCTAAAGCGGAGTTGTTAAAGCTAAAAGCAGCGAACCCTCACTTTATGACCTCGGAGCCCTTTGCTCTAGTCTGCTGCTTTAAAGAAGATAATGAAAGAGAACTGCAGATGGTTCCTGTCTAGTGAAATTAAGGCAGACAGCTGTGACCCAGATTGACTCGTAAAGTTTTCTTTTCTCTCCATCAGATCTGGTGACTGATATGGACTTTTCTCCTTTTGACGAGAGTCTTCTGGCAACCTGCTCTGCAGATGAAACAGTCAGTAACATAATGTCCTACTTTCTGCCTGATTTTGCCTTTCCTTGTCCCATTTTGTCGTCTTTTCCTGTTATTTTAGTTTCCATCCTTCTAAATGTTGTTTTCCGTTGAACTTTTCGCGCAACGTAAAACCTTATTTTTAATATTTAACATTTAACAAAGTGCTGAGTGTGGATCTTCAGAGTCAGCAGCTCGGTTTACCTCACCGACCTGCACAAACACATTGCTCTTTTTGTCCCACGCACACAGAAACACCCAGGTGAGCCGCAGTGCACAGTGACTGCAGAGATGCCTTTTTTAGATCTTCTGCCAACAGAGCACATTTCTTTCCCCAAGCGTTTCATTCTGAACAGTTTTTAGTGACTTAACTGTCGACATAAAGTCATTTCCCCCATCTGATCTAAAAAAAATCATAACCTCACATTTTTTACATCTGTGTAAAGAATTGTTGAACCCATCTTCAAAACCAGCTGAGTCAGCTGCATCGTAAACATATGTGGAGGAGAGGAATTTCTCCCTCGGGCGAGGACCACTTCCTGTATAGAAGAGAGAGGGTTTAGAGAAAAGACCTTAATATTCACATAAGACACTTGTTATTTGCAGGTGAAGCTGTGGCGTTTGTGCGATCCAGAGCGGGCGCAGACCGGCGGTCCCGAGGTGACCCTCCGTCCAGGACAGGGCAGGGTCGAGCTCGTGCACTTCCACCCCACTTCCTCCGGCCTGCTGGGAGTTGGCACCGCTAAGTCTCCAATGGTTTGGGACACCAGTAGGCAGGACGCACCACTGGCAGGTAACTGAGAACGGGAGCGCATCTGTGTTTCTGCACAGAGTTAAAACGAAGTAACACAAAACGTTCGTCTTTGTTGTTATGCCGTGTCTGTATGTGCGACATTTCAGTCTCTGTCAGTTAATCTTCAGCTCACATTGTGCCACATTTTATTTCTGTGTGTAACGTAAAGTTAGATTTGGACTGGAAGCGTTTCTTTTCTTTTTTTCTTTTTTTTTGTAAAGAACGCCTGACTGACACTACCTACATTTTACAGCCCTGTGGCTCTGTCTAAGTGCTGGAGCAGCAGAGGTAATGTTTTGATTTGCAGTTTTGTGATCCCAGTCTCCTTTGACTGGCCATAGGACTGAGTCACTGTCC
>NW_013952467.1:890942-900866 GCF_001266775.1 Austrofundulus limnaeus
CCTCCTCACCTGTCACAAACACCGTGCACCTCCTTCAGCACCATCCCATGACAGCTGGCCTGGCTGCTGCTGCTCACTGCTGATTCAGCCTCTCATCAGCTGCACCCCCCCCCCCCCCCCCCCCCCCAACATTGTTTCATTGCTTAAATTTTTTTTAAGTTTTACAGAAAAAAAAATCAAAGCATAAAGTTGGTCACCAAGAAAGGGCGTGTTGGGTTCTTCTTGTCTTTTATTTTCACATTTCTAACAAGAGCACTCTTGTTTTTTTAATTTATTGTGGCGTCACAGAGAAACTGAACTCTTCACAAGCTGTGTTCACTTATTAAGTTTTTATTTTTTTAATATATCATGCTTACAATTTCAATATGTCCAAGCTGGAACTTGTTTTAAAGGGGACATATCATGTAAAATCCACTTTTTTAGTCATTAAATGAATTCTGTTGTGTACTTGGAGGCTGTAGGAGTGCAGAAAAGCTGAATTTAGTCTCTCCTGGTGCTGCGTAGATATCTTTATATTCTGTTTGATTCATACTTTTCAACCTGTTCCGTTTTCGATGTTTTCTGAATTATTATGTCAAAAATTATTTGCATTGGAACAGCCACATAAGGTCTGGACTTACCAACTACAATCATGTCATCTTTATTCTCCTCTGGCTCTGGGTCGGAGTGTGAAGCTCTTTGTTTGATTTTAAAGAGACAGCCTCAAATCGAGTTTTTCTGAGACCCGCCTCAGAAAAGGGGTGAATGAGGGGCTTGTGGAGTTACAATAAGGAGGAATTCAAACCAAAGCATTGCAGTTCCACTTTATATAGACCCCAACTGAATGATTTGAATGTGAAAAAGTAGGATTTAAAAGCATGATATGGATCCTTTAAAATCTAAATTACACATACGTTCACTGTTGTGTTTTCTCTGTCCTTTATGCTTGATTTATGGCTTCATCTGTCCTCATTTTCCTGTTGTAACCTCTTAAAAATGGTTGTGTTTTTAGTCCTGTTTATGTGCCGTCACTATTTATTTACTATGTTTGTCATCATGCTTTATTTGAGAATGTTTTCAACTGATTTCTGCATTTTTTTGTGCCTTTCTAACTTGAATATTGTTGTTGTTTTGTTTGTTTGATCCTTTGAAATGGTCACTAAAATGATCATCTGTCTGCAGCTTTGGAGCAGCATAGCGATCTGCTCCAGAGTTTGAGCTGGAAACAGGATGGATCCCTGCTTGCATCCTCCTGCAAGGTGAGACCAGCTCACATTGTTAGTGTTTGAAATCTGATGTGATTTCTGCAGCTGCTTCTTATGACCACTAGGTGTCGCCACTACTTTACTTTGAGCCCTTAAGAATATTTAAACAAAATAACAGCAAGGTGATGCTCGTAAAAAAATAATACTAATAAAAAAAGGGTGGGAATCTCATTAAGCTGAGGATTTGGAATAAGTGAGCAATCATTTCAAAAGGAATAAAAGAACAAACTTGGATAGTACTCCCATGTAAAATATCTAATTACCTGTTTGTTTTTTAATTGAATCATATTGCCAGGGATTTTATTAGAGGCCCTAGAGGGGTTTTCCTCATCAGATTGGAAACATTACTTGCTGGGTAATTTGGGAAGTATTAATGGAAACTGGCTCCGTGTGAAGGTTTGATATTTTGCAACCTTTAATTTTTCTCATCTCTGTGGCCTTTGAATTCCTCCTTCCCAGCGTGCATCCCTTTACGGCCCCCCTGATCCCACATATTTTTGGTTGCAAAGCATTTATTGCTCTGGAGGAAAAGTGCATCTTTATGGCAACGATTTTTCCATGAAGTTGTTACGTATCGAAGGTGTCTAAATAAGAAGAGGGGGGAGTTGTTTGGACAGGAGTTTAAGGGAAATTTACGAGTTGTTTTGTAGGAACAACCAGAGACTTTTTTTAAAAATCAGCGGAGGTTAATATAACTTTTTTTACTGCCTGCTGCCAAAAGGAGAATGCGGACAATTATGTTTTAGCTCTTGTGTGTGTGTGGGTGTGTGTGCCTGTTACCAAAATATCTCATGAACCTCTGTTTGAATGAAACTTGCAGGAACTCTTAGAGTCAACTCAATTCAACCAACTGACCTTAAAAAAAACACTGAAACTGCTTTAATTTTACACGTACCGTCCTAAAATATCGTAGCTGTCCCTAGTCTTTTCTTTAGACAAGGCATGATGAGCAACTCAAGCCAACAACTAAATAACCTTTGACACAAAACTGTTCCACATTCACCTACCTAATAGGTATGATTGTTGGTTCAGTCCCCCTTGTTTGTCTCTGTCTGACAAGCAACAAATTATTCCAGCCATCTCAGGCTTCTCCCAAATCATGACATCCTTGACAGGATAATGGTCCTAATCAGAGCTACCGACCCTACCATCAGCTTCAACGCAGCCTGAAAGAACAAGACACCTGAGAAGAAAAGTGTGTGTTTGGTTGGGGGGGTCTGGCCTTCGAGGTTTCAGCCCAGTTGGTATCTGGTGTCATTTAACCAAAAGGGCCGCCTTCACTTTTTCCAATCCAAGTTATTAAAGCAAATAGAGCCTGCCAACATGTGGGTCCAATCCCCGGCTCCTCTGTAGGGTAAACATTTGGGCGCAGGGCTTGGCTGGGGGAAGATGAAGGGGGGACCACCTCCCGAAAGAGCAGTAGTCATGACAGGCCTCATTTGGGCCTAGAACAAAGTATATTTATGACACACGTGGAAAGAAAAAAAAAGGGGGCATTCTATTAAGAGGAGCAAAATCCACAGAGAGAGGGAGCAGGGATGACGGGGAGCTTTAGTTTCTGTTAGTTATGAACAGGAGCAGTGCTTTCTTCAGACTGTAGGTGTTGTGTTTGAGGTCATCTTTGTACAACTCCATTTCTGAAAAAGCTGGGACGTGGTGGAAAATGTAAATAAAAGCAGAATGCATTGATTTGCAAATCTTATAAACCCATATTTTATTTACAATAGATCAGAATAAACATACTGAAGGATGAAACAAAACGAAAAAAAAAACTTAAATACTTAAAAAAGGGATGACAGCAACATTTCTCAGTAAAGGTGGAAAAGGGCCAACAGAAGGTTGTAAAAGGAAGTAACACAAAGAGAGCCCACCTGGCCTACAGATCAAAAGCCTGCTTCTCTGATGGTATGGAGGTGCATTGGTGCTTTTTGCATGGGCAGCTTGTAAAGTATATACAGAAAAGTGATTTGATTCTGCAAAACATCCAGCAAAAAAGACCAAAACTGTTGAACAGCTTGGACATCGGACAAGAATGGAACAGCATTCCCCTCCAAAAACTCCAGCAACTGGTCTCCTCAGTTCCTAGACATTTACAGACTGTTCTTAAATAAAGAGAGCATAATTCACAGTGGGATACATGGCCCTGTCCTAACGTATGTGAGATGGATTGCTGCCAGCAAAATCAAAAAGACTTTCTTATTAATTATTATTTAAAAGCTAAAATTTCTTAAATTTAACAGTTTATATCTTAACTATGTTCCCGTCTGAATAAAATATGGATTTATGAGATCTGAACATCATTACAACCTGTTCTTTATTCACATTTTACACAACATTCCAACATTTTCTGAACTTTGGGTTTACAAACATCCAGCGCTCTCCGCCGTGTGACAAATCCTCGGTGAAGATGCTGCGGACTCGAGCTGCCCTGCGCGTCGGGCTCTGACCTCAGTAACCACGGGTGACTGGGAACAGCAGCCCGGCAGCGCCACGTGTTTGATGAGTGCAGCGAGCGAAGGGTCCCAGCGCCTGTGTGTGTGTTTGCGTACATCGTGTGAAAGTTGTACGCAGCAGACGTGCGGTGAAAACTCATTAACAGCAGCTTGAGAATGAGGCTCCACCTCTTTGATTAAACAGCTGCTGGCTGAAGCGCACACACATACACACATACACACACACACTTAGAAATACAAATGCACAAATCTAAACGCACCTATCCAGGGCCTCCCATCTGTGCATTTATGAGTGTTGTGTCTTTCTTATATGTGTTGTTGTTATCAGATGAAGGAAGATTATTTGTTTGGGTGAGTCTGTGCACACATGCGGTCACTTGGTGGACACATCTGTACGTGAATAGCCCCTCATTTGTGTGTTTGCACAGCCAGATAGTTTCCTCCCTCTTGTGTTGTTTGCACTGTAATCCTAGCACTCTGGATCAAAGGCATCACTTTTTGGATTCTGGATGATGTTTCGTTTCTTTGTGAAAGTTGCGCAGATGGAAAAATGAGATGTCTCTTGGGATGAAAAAAAGAAGTCCACTTGCTGTTGATTCAGTTCGCTAAGATTACCAGGTGATGATTGAATCTACACCAACACTTTGAAAAACGTGTCTCTGCTTTAATGAGGATAATCAGTGTTTCTGTAATTATTTTATGATAGGATATCATATTTAATGATAATAAGACATGTAGTTATGAATTAATTTTTTTTCGTAATTATTTTGATTATATTTTTTTCACTTTTTGAAGCAAAACTGGCACAAATAGGCTTTGTCTTCTTGGCATGAGCTATATGAGAACAGTCTAGCTTGTACTTTTAATTGTAGTTCCCTCAGCATTTTACAACATTTTTAAGGATTGTGAAAAATATTTTGTCAAAAAAAGAATTAAAAAAGGTTATATGAACATTCATACATAATAAAAAAATACAGTAGTTTTCAGTACTTCCAGTTGGATGCCTTTCGAAATAAGATGAGACGAAATGAGAAGTCAGTAGACTTTAGGGTTTTAGCCTTTTTTGTAGTGCAACAGGTGGACTCTTGCCCAAAGGTCACACGGAGGAGATGTGTTTGTGTGTTATTCCTGCAGACCTCTGTGAGCCTTGGGTTTAGTATAAGGTCACAAAGGCCTGATGAAGATGTAGCTGTGGGGCATCGTGTTCGTGGGTGGGCTGCGCTCACTAAGCCAAATAAAAGAGCACTTTATTTTAAACCTCGTGTTTGCTATGCATGTAAAAAAAAAACAAATAGATGTCTTTAGTGATTGTTTAGAGGATCAGAATGAAGACAGGCTTAGATCAGTCTGTGTTTGAAGATTATAGAATAAACTGCTTCTATCAGTGTCAGACGTGATGTTTGAAAAAATATTCCTCTCAGATAAATGTTGTCAAGATTCTAGTTTTTTTCTGCTTCACCTTGTCAGGTTCAACCTTCTGATTCCCTCTGACATGAATGTGTTAAATGTGCATATGGTTTAGTCTAAGTGCTTATAATTATTACCTGCTATCAGCTCCATATGTCAGACATGGGCTGTGATCTCAGTCACACAGCAGTATTGAGTGACACGGCTGCAGACACCATCGTCCCCCACAGCCTGATCCCATTAGGCGCCGTTTCCTTCCAATCACACGGGAGCCTCTCTGATTGGCTGCTTTGATTGATGCCAAATGTGTTTTGGTGGTCCAGGGTCAAGGCGAGCGAGGCCGCGAAGAGGTCACTCGATGTCATTTGCTAAAAACAAATCAGCGCAATTTTGCAGATAAATGAGGAACTTTTGCTGTTTTCTTCTCTGAAATATACGAACGTGGAGGGACTTGGCTTTAATGTTTCAGCTGTCTGTTTAGTTCCTGTGAAAATACCTCCGCTAACTGAAAAGCCTGTGATTCCTTGCACTTTTATTTTGAAGGAACTTGAAGACCCCACAGTCGCCCATGCTCACTGACCCCCTTTGTGTGTTAAACCTCTTATTCCTCAGCTGCTCTCAGACGTTCTCGCTACTTAAGTTCAGTTGCTGTTTATAAAAATGTACTGAAAATGAAACTGATCATAAAACAGTCCTCAGTCAGAACAAAGGCGCTGAAATACTGAGCTAAAAATTGCTGTGGTAGTAACAAGAGTCACTCCCTACATATGAAACGACTAAAAACAGATCATTTGTAATAACAAAAGCATAATTTCACTTTTGCATCATGATTGAATCAATGCTTTCCTCGTGTTTAAAGTTTGTTTTTCTGTCTGTTTGACTAGGATAAGATGCTGCGAGTGTTTGATCCCAGAGCACAGCTGACACCTGTTCAGGTAAGTCTTTTCCACCCATCATTTTCTCGATTGACCCATGACCTGAAAAAGTTACGCACCAGTACTCATAACTATGGTGTCCTATTAAATTATGTTTTTTGTGTTTTTACAGTAAAAGATGGTTCTTTTATTTCTTAATTCCATAAAAAGTACAAATATGGGTAAAATGAGCTCTGATTTTTGACCTCCTTCTGATTATTCACTCTGAGCACAGGTTATTTATCCATGCTGCATTTAGTAAACATGTTGACAGTATCCTTGGGAGCTCACCACTGACCATCCAGTGACTCATCCTGCATTGATTTATGAATGTGCAGCTCATGGTACAGTCCCTGTTTCTCACGGTACCCATCGCAATCCAATATAATGTGAGCTACTCCTTTTTTTTTTTGCCTTAATGTAAATTTCTCAGCAGTGGCCACCAAGCGTGAGCCAATAGGACACCGTCTCAACTGGCAGCAATAAGGTTGGGCATTTGAGTGTTGAAAAAATAAGAAGAAGGGGTGTGCTTAGTGCCATGAGAGTCTGCTCGCCATCGAGCAAATATTCTCACACATTTCAGAGGTGGACCTCCCAGTGTGTTTTAATTACAGCGATGCTCAGCCTGCCTCGTGGGCTCCCTGGTTTGTAAATATGAAGAATCCTAGAAAAACACTACATGCCACAGCATATTGAAAATCACATCACTGAAACGCCTGGAAGGTACTTTAGCTTGTATGGCAGCGATTGTGTGTTCACGCAGTGTGTACATGTGTCAACTCCTTTATCTGTTTACAGTACATTCTCAACCATGCATATTTTATTTGTTTTGGAAACGTTGGGAAATTGTCCTAAAGGCGTGCTGACTTTTCTGTTTTCTGATCATCGCCAAAGCTGTTGAAGTCCCTTTACCACACTTCATTCTCTGTCTAACATGAACTGGGGTAATTCAAATTAAGTTCACCTGAAGAGGCATGAAAATCACTTTGCTGCTGTCAAAGGTTGAATCAGATGGATATGTCTATGTTCAGCAGCGATTTATATGGGGCGCCCTGTAGGACGTAAACTATCTTTTCTCTCTCACACACTTCTATAGACTCTGTCACACACTCACAAGACTATATTTGCTCATACATACTATTAAAATATCACACACGCATACAAATAAAAGCATGCACACAATACAACAGTTGCACACACATACTATTAAAATGTCACACATGCACACTGTTAAAAACATGCACACACACACAACACAGCAGTTGCACACACATACTATTAAGATATCACACATGCACACTATTAAAAGCATGCACACACACACAAAACACAACAGTTGCACACACATACTATTAAGATATCACACATGCACACTATTAAAAACATGCACACCCAACACTAAACCACCTGACACAGATTGAATGAGAGATAATACATGTGTGTGTGTGTTAATAATACTAGTGTGAATGAGAGATAATANATATCTTAATAGTATGTGTGTGCAACTGCTGTGTTGTGTGTGTGTGCATGTTTTTAACAGTGTGCATGTGTGACATTTTAATAGTATGTGTGTGCAACTGTTGTATTGTGTGCATGCTTTTATTTGTATGCGTGTGTGATATTTTAATAGTATGTATGAGCAAATATAGTCTTGTGAGTGTGTGACAGAGTCTATAGAAGTGTGTGAGAGAGAAAAGATAGTTTACGTCCTACAGGGCGCCCCATAGATTTAAGTGGTTACTGATGGCAGGGAAAGGTGTTTGAGCTTCAACAGCAGCTTAATAAAAGTTTAATAAAAGTTTTTGATCCTGCGAGACAGAATATGTTCAACTTTTCAACTGGACTGCATCAATATAAACAGTTATTGTCATGCGTTGTGGTGGTTATTGGACCCAAAGTGCAGACAAATACCTCTTGACACAGTCGAGGCAGCAAACTACAAAAACAGAGCTCGTAGGTTCTGACACATGAAGTGTACGATGCAGAATCGACTAACAGAGAATATAAAGACAAACTAATAAACCCAAAAACCCAACACCTGTGCAGAGACTACTAGGATCAGGTGAAGGTGGGCGTGGCAGAACTAAATTGAACTGAACTGAATCAGAAATAGTAAAACAGAACCAAAATACAGAGTGAATAAAAAAAAATGAAACACTGATCTTAAAAAGAAATCCTAAACAGAAAACACAGATCGCTATATGCTGCTTACTCTCTAACAGATTTAAAAGAACATCCCTGTGCATAATTTCGTAAACTATAAGAATAGATTGCAGATTTGTAAATGTCATGTTTTTATTTGTACTCATGGTGCTTGAAGAGTTTTGTAAAAAGAAAAAAAATACTTTACTTTCATGTTTGCTCAAAATCTTTTAAAATATGCTTTTTCTTGTGTTTCCCCCATTTCTAAGTCGTCTGTGTCAGTTGTGACAAAGGTTGATTTAACTGGATCACCCGAACAGACAGACCCTTGATCCAAGTTAACCAGTTTTTGGCTGCCTTTATGTTCCCCTGTCCTCTTCTTTCCAACGTCTCTGATTAATCTCTTTGCTCTCGTTGCCACAATGAGGATTAAACTGAGCAGATGTGAGTCAGCACACTGCCCTCCTCTCCACACAGCACATGACTTATGACCACAAATCATAAAAAGTGAAGCCGCAGATCAAAGTTATTAAAGGTTTGCTTTGGCCACTGGGTTTGTGTTCTCGTCTCTTAGTATCTCTGAAACACACAAAGTCCTGCAATGAGAGGCTTTGGTTTGGAGGCCTCCGAGAGCAGATTGGGAATACCTCACCATGACAGCTTTCAGATGTGCGACGGAGGATCAGAGACCAGCAGAAACTCCTATAAGCATCCCATCTGTTGACGAGTGGCTGACAGGGAGCGGGTGATGAATCCAAACACGCTTAAAAGAATAGTTCAGCCCAAAAAGTTGTTCAGTACAATAAAACGCAACGTAAGACAGCTCTTCTCAAGTGGTTACAAGTCGATTTAGCAAAGTTTTTATCGCGCATGATTTGAAGAACATTCAAAGCCATTTCTGTGCTTTGCTTTTCGATCTGTTTGTTGTTAAAGATCGTACGTAATGACAGGGAAAGGTCAACGTGGCCACAAAGAAAATTGAGAGTGGCAGAGAAATGGCCTAACCTTTTGAATTTGCAATCACACTGGGAAGTTTGTTTGGCTTCTTGCAAGAGCTGCAGTTATTTATTCTCATCACAAGAAGCCACAACTCATCTCTGATAATATTTCTGAGGGAAAATACATTTAGAAAGCTGGAGTTCATTAGATCGAGGCAGAGATTCCTCTTTTTGGGGTTTGAATTCCCATACAGGATAAATATAATTTGTACAAAATAAAAAAAGGTATGTTTTATGATTGTAAACCCTAAAAAACCTCTTTAAGAAGTAAGTTTAGTGTGTCACATCTGGTCAAGCAGCAAACCACCAGTGAGTGTGTCCACTGTCCTGGTTCCACCCGAGGCAGCAGATTTGAGTGGAGTCAGCTCATCCCTGCTGCCAGCTCCCAACTGGGTTCCCCACTAGTCAGGTGGGGGTAAATATAGGCCCTAATTGCAGTCCTATTCCTGCTGTATTTATGGGAAATAAGACTGCACGGGGAAATTAAAGTCTCGGAAAGACAGAAAAAGCAGTAAATACTGCATCTGTAATCAAGGCAAGTGTTTTATTTACATAGTTGGCACACAAGAAGAGAGATTGTCTGTAGATGTGGCGTCCCTTCTCTTTCACCACCACTGATGGCAGGTTGAAGTAAAAATTGCAGTTTAGTTTTGTGTTTAGGTATTCTGTTTTTTCTGAATGTCTTTTTTCCCCATCGTTTACTTCATCCCGGCTCAGGCAAAATCAGTTAAAAAGGAAACTTACCGTATTTATTCAAGTATAATAC
>NW_013952467.1:900946-915074 GCF_001266775.1 Austrofundulus limnaeus
GGGTAGTATTATACTCAGATAAATATTTTTACTTATGTATTTTAACTGAAATATCAGCTTCATTCAGTCCTGAAATGAGACTGTGTCATTAAAAGCAGTTGAAAAGAGCTCACCTCTGACACTCCTCCGTGCTTCAGAGCGAGATAATAACAGATCCAGGCAGGTGACATGATGTAAAAAAAGAGGAAAAAGGTATTCCTGCACCTTAGTAATGATAGCGAACTAATGACATTAGCGTGTGACTGAGCCACTCCTGGAACAACAACAAACACATGTTCATCTGTAATGGCTGCCATCTACCGGTGTTCTGAAAAAGTTTGTATCCGTGAAAAAAAAGTTTCCCCACCAGAGGGGGCGCTCACGAGTAGGAAGTAATCTGCTTTTCCCCCACAAGATGGCCCAAATCTCATGTGAAGTCTCTGACTTTTGTGTTGGCGCCTCCTGGTGGACTATGTGTAAAATGCCAGAATTCATATGATGCTGTTACAGCTGATATATATATATTTGTTGTCAAAATACCCTTTAGTACATATGTTGTTAAAATAAAATGAACAGTCCAATGATCATTTTACTGATATGTAAAAAGACTGCAAAGACTGAAAAATCTTGAAGTGTGAATGAAATTGGAGGTAGTTTGAGGATTAATTTTTTTATGCTTTTTAAGCTCAAAGGGGGGGGGGGGGGTCGTATTATACATGAGATTGCATTATACACGAATAAATACGGTAAATCTCTTCCTAACTCTAATCCTTGGAGTAAATACACACATTCTAAAAATGGCAAAATGGTAAATAATCAGGTACTAAACATATAATTACTATCATTTCTTAGTTCTTTTCTTTCTGCAATAACATCTTTAATGTGACCTTTTTAGATAAGATTGTTTTTGCATCTTTCAGCCCTTTCTTGCTTTCTTTTACTGGGCCACACGACTTTGCAGAAGAACAGGCATATCCTGACCCGATCCAAAAGAGACACGTGCCTTTGTGGACATTTGTGTCTCCTTTCCACTCGCCAGCATCTTTTGATCTATCTCCAGCGTCTCTGGATCCGCTGAGTGTGTGGCTCGGTACTTCAGCATGTGCCTTTTGTGTGTGTGTACACCATGTGTGTTTCAAATTACAGTGCTGAAAATACCCCTCATAGTTCTGGGCCACTACTGGCCGTAGAGCTGTCGATCTGCGGTCGCTGGAAGAGGAGGGCGACTGGAAAAGGGAATAGTTTGCTAGACTCGGGGGGCCAGATTGCTGTTTTTGAGCCCAAGCTTCTGCTGCTCTGGGTGAAATTAGAGAGCGTCGTGGGCTGGAATAGGTTTAGATTTTGATGAGGGAGTGCTGGGCAGGGCCAAGAAAAAGCACAGTGGTTTCTGTACTGTACCATCTTCTATACCCTGCCATAAATTACATAGTCTGAACTTCCTGGTAGGTGTGTTCACAATTCCTGTGTTGCTCATTTCAGACATCATAAACTAGATTTATGTTGATATTACTTTTGCATTTGGAATCATATGGGCTGTATGTATTTAGAGGTGGCGGTGGATGTTATACGGTCTCAGGCTCAGATTTCGTGTTGCGTCCAAAAAGAACTACTGGCATGCCTTGTAAACTAAGATTCTGAGCATATGTGTGGATTCTGGTTGGCAGCACAATGAAAGCCTGTGCTGCAGTACAGTTAACTTTATCTCATACAAACATAGAGCCAGATGCATAGATGTGAAGAAGCCCTTTAGCATGATTAAATGGGTACAATTCGGTTTATTTTGCTGCATTTTTCCGTGCCGTTCAAAGGATGGCTGAAACAAAACTGGAGGATAAAAACCTTCAGCAAATTATTTCTACATGTTGATTGTTGGATTTATTTATCCTATTTCAACATCAGCTTCATGTACCTGTTTTTTATCCAATGATGTAGCTCTTGTTAAAGAGATCGTTTGAAATGTGGTTTCATATAAAAGTTATGAACAAGTAATATCTTTCCTGTTATAGAAAGATAGTTTATAGAAAGAATTTACTTGAATTTTTATAAAATCTCTGAGATTAGGGGTTTTAAAACAGCAGTAATCCATCTTGGTGTTTGCCTAACACTGACAAGCCATTAGCTCATCAGACCACTCTGAGTTGATGAGTTTACCAACCAGAACAGTTCAGTTTGGAGAAAAACGTCCAGCTTTTCATGTCTATGATAAAAACACTCCGGTTTAGTTCTTTTTGCATGGACATTTTGACATCAATTATTAAAGGTATTCTAAACTCATTAGCACATATATATACAAAAATAAGTACTGTTTTTTGTATATATTATTGATGTCAAGATTGATGTTAATATCCTGTAGTGTATAAAAACTATAAAACACTATATTTAATTCTATTATTATTGCTACAATTGATAATGTCACATAGCAATATTCTGTTTCTGTAGATTGATGTATATATCTGCTGCTGCCACTAAACCTGAATTTCCCCACATGGGACAATAAAGGCTCTTTCTATTCTATTCTATTCTATTCTATTCTATTCTATTCTATTCTATTCTATTCTATTCTATTCTATTCTATTCTATTCTTCTAGTGTTTTTGTCTAGATGTTTTATTGCTTTGTTAAAGCATGTTTCTTGTTGATTTGTTGTTTTAAAGTGAAATGCTTTGTTAATGAAAACAGCAGAAACCAGACTGCCATGTTTAAGTATTGAGTAAGAGTCACCAAAAACCTACAAATAAATGAGAAGTATGGTCCAACTTTAGGACTTTAAACCCTTAGCTTACTGTACTTTTCAAGGTTCACTGAACAAATTGGATGTGTTTATTCCAAATTTACTTAGTCATTTCTTAGTTTCAGTTAGTTATGTATTAAAATGTATAATGCGAAAATTGGCTAAATAATTAGTAATGTAAAGTTACTGATTAACCTTGTTTAACACTACTGGCCAGTTTTTGCTAAGTTCTTGCTTAATACATGCATTTATGTATAATCCTTTATGTGACTAAAATAATTTTTCTTGTGATTGTTATTTTTATTTAAATAAACAGCATTAGTCGACATAGAGATTTGATTTTAGTAAAATTATGTTTTCTCTCAAAGTAGTGTTCTGGTTCTGATGGATGCCTTTTTATATAAGTGTAGTCATGTTATTTTAAGACCACTCTCTATGACAAATATAATCATCGAGGTTTTTAAAATATTTCATAAAAATGTTTGTCAGATGCAAAAATGTTTCCTAGTTTTACAATTACTCAGCGTTTTGTGGTCCCAGCAAATCTTTTCTTCCTCAAGGCTTTTGCAATTTTGATAATTTCTGCATAAAGAAGCTTGTTTGGAGTTTGAAGAATGAAACAGACACCACAGGGATGCAAAGTCAACAACTGAGCAACGTGGAAATAAAATGTCTTCAAGGAATCAGCAGTTTTGGCCAAGAATATGTCTTTCGATCGTTCAGTGCAAGTTTGAAATTCCAGCTAAACAAGATGCACAGTTTAACCCAAGACTGAGCCTTTTCATATTAAAATATTCACATATGTTGTTAATTTGGCTGATAATGTAATAAACAAATGTTGCCTTGAGAAATTTTATTTGACTTACGCATGTGTGTCTGTGTGTGTTAGTGAATTCTGTCAGTTTTACACATAATTACCTACAATTTAGTGTGGATGCAGTTCAAACTTTGTTCCAACACATTCTGAGCCCTAACAGACTGATCAAGATCTTTGAAGTTGTATCATTACATACAACTTTGTTTGTTGGAAAAATATCTCATGAATAAATTTTAGTAAAGATAATTATTAAATCTACATTTACAGTTGATTTATTTTTAGAGTTAATCCACAAGTTGCCACAGGTAATCCTCAGTAACCAACACAAAAATGTCTCAAACTCGATCAGTTTTACAGATATTGAGCTAAAAATTTTCGTCTTGTAATATTAAATGAGATTAAACATAACGTTATTTACAAGACTGACCAAAACGGCTGTAGCACTTTCTTTTAACAGCAAATGATCTCAGTTTGAAACAATGGTATGAAAGGCTGCAGGCAGTATGCATCTTTTGAAGGAAGTTTAAAACAACATTTTACTGCGGGGTGAGTTAAGCACTGTCAGTCTCAAGTGTTTTTTACTATTAAAAGCAACACCTCCCAGCATGCTCTGCTGCATCGAAACCATTCAGATAAAAACAAAGCTGCCATTGAAGTGGGATCTTTGACTCCATTTGGGCCGATAAAACTTTAGAAATTGCTGTCAAAGTGCGATGCTACATGGTTTATTTTACTCGTCAGAGTATAGAACTTTGTTTATGAGTACTTTCATGGATCAGATCAGTGTTTTTCAGCCTTACATGTTCCTCTGACATGTCTCACTCCTGTTGCTTTTTCATTTTGTATAAACTCACCTTGTTTCCTATCATACCCCGCACTTCATCACTGTATCTCCCCCCCTTACACACACACACACACACACACACACACACCAGACCCTGCTGGGATCAGGACCAGGTAATGACCGGTGGTTAACTCAGCCCAGATGTTGCGCTGCCCCCTGTTTTCTCCTTCCCTGCTCTCTTGTTCCATCTCTCAGCTCCCTGCGTTACTGGCTGCCGCCCCGCTGCCAGCCTCAGTTTCAGGGAATCGGGAAAACTTTTTCCTAATGAGGAGATTTTTATACTGGCAGTTAAACTGAACAGTGGCTTGAAATCAGGATTTTTCAGTCATCTTGTTGCATGTGGTCCGTCTCGGTTGTGATTGATGCGTCTGTGTTGATGTTTTTATAACTTACGGTAACTCCTTGAAGCCTTTTATTTTTAAGCAATGTGTTAAGGTTGCAGAGATTTTGAGTTAATGTGCTATTTAGATTATATTTAAGAGAAACAGAGGGATAACTTAATGAAAGCTGGAAACATAGTTGAAGAGGTCAAGAGAATGAAGTAAAGAGTTTTTAGCTGTTTTAATAATGGACAGGCATTTTGTGGTTGTTGGTGAAGATTTTTTATTCTTGTTTTAGAGAAGAGGGATGAAACTGAATGCCAGCTGGCATCAAGCGAGTTCTTTGCTCACATGTGTTTGTGAGCAGAGGCCTCATTAATGAGTTGGCTGCTCTGAGGCTCTTATTTTCCAACTAATTAAGTCCCTACACACATGTGGATCACACCTGGAGCCAAGAACTGCTGGTGATTTCCACTTTGTGCTGATGGCATCTTAATACTGAAATGCTTGTTTTAAGATCTGGGGTATTGTTTGGGGTTGGTTTAGTTTTGTATAGTAATTCTGAGGAGTTGTGTACAGAAGATTTGAGCAACTAAAGCTGCATTGAGCAGTGATTTTCAGTTAAAATTGAGAGATAGCCACTTAAGGAGAATTTTCTCTAGCGAAGGTCCAAATGTTTGTGTTTAAAGTGGGTCCAGATCCAGACCATGGTCTACAATGGGACTTTGTAATAGAGAATGTATTTTTAATATTTTGCAACTTTTCAAGTGTGAATAAAAGGAAACTGGTGTGAGTACGTAAAAGTTTTGTAAAGTACTCCAAAACCTGTCTGTATTTTAATTTCTGTGGAACAATATGGCTGCTGTGGAAAAACAAGAGGAGAACCTGAGATGCAGATGAGACCGGTGGGAAATAAAGGACAACCTGGAGCTTCATCCGCAACTGACCAAACTGAACTTAAGAGGGACGTATCCTGCAAAATCCACTTTTTCTAACCGTTAAATGCATGTTGTTGTGTACTTGGGAGTCTCGAGTAGGGCTGCACCGATTAATCGACAACTAATCGATTATTAAAATAATCAATGACTAATTTAATAATCGATTAATCGTTTCCTTTTTTTGTTCTTTACTTTATTTTTCTCACCAAACTGCTTTGACACCTTCCACTGCCACGTCTGCCTTTCTGTTCTTGACACACATGCACAGTCGTGGTAACTGGGGTAGGCCGTGGACGTCACAAGTAGGGGTGCACAGATTAGTTGAAATAATCGATGACGTCGATTATGTAAATTTGTCGACGCAGATTTTTTATTATCGATTCGCTGTATTACATAACCACCACGTTAATGTTCATGCAATTCCATTTCGGTACCTAAATGCATCATTGTGACCGTATTGGCATAAGAGTGGTGAGTTTTTCTTGCTTATCCTGAACGCAACATCGCGCAAGAGCGTAATGACGTCAGCAGCCGCTGCTTCAGTTCAGTCTGAAGCTTGAAAACAAGCCTCGCAGCTCCTGGAGTAAAATTCACCGAACAGACCACCTCTGAATTATCTGGTGGATTAATTATCTTGTGAACACAACATTCGCTTGCTCAAAGTAAATAAAGTACCACCACTTTCTTTATTTCATCCACCATTAAACAGAGACCGGTGTTAGGTCGAGCCACGTTCCCAGTTCCCCCAGCGTCTCAAACAACAGAGGAGCTTCCCGACACACGTCTGACCTAAAGAGCACAAGCAGCCAACAAGTGTTGGACGTGTTCTGGATGTTCAAAACGTAGCTTAAATACCTTTTTATTAATTTTAACTGCATCCTCTTTTGTTTATATGATTTAAACATATTTGCCTTCCATGGACCTCCATCACACATTTTTTCTAGTGGGGAAATGACATCAATAAAAATACATGGAGCTGGATATTAATTTGTGCAATAAGACAAAACAGTCTTGTTGTTTTCAACAGTTTTCACCTTAAAGAAATAAGTTACACAACTGACATTACAATACATAGAGTTGGATGTTGTCTTGATATTAGTTAATTTTCATATATTGAGAAATATGTTAAGTAAAAATAATAAATAAATGTTTATCATAGTTTTTCCAGAGTGACTTGAATTTTGCATGATTTAGTTCATTTGAATCTAGAGTGCGTATTTTGGGTCCATGAAAAAACGATTACAGAAAATATTACAATATTAAAGAACTTTCTTATTAATTTGATGAAAACATTTTAAATTTCCAGTGCACTCACATCAGAATAACTTATAGATTTGTTCTTAGAATAATCGATTAATCAAAAAAATAATCGTTAGATTAATAGATTAGAAAATAATTGTTTGGTACAGCACTAGTCTTGAGTGCAGAAAACATGAATTTAGTTTCTCCTGGTGCTGCGTGGATACAGTATCTTTAAATTCTGTTTGGGTTATATTTTTTAAACCGTTCAATATTTCTATTTTCAATGATGTTTTCTAAACTATTACATCACATAATTTGTGATGGAACTTCTAAATAAGATCTTACCAACTAGAATTTGGTCATCGTAATTCTCCTCTGCTCTGGGTCAGACTCTGGCTCCATCATGTAAGGCTGGATGGATATCTTTTAATTTAATTGTAAATGAAACGTTTCTGCACTGCAAGATAGCAGCAAACCCCTGTGTCAAACTAGAATAGAATAGTCTAGAAGCCAAAGGGGGCAGGGTGTGAAGAGCCTCATTTGGATTTAAAGGTACAGCATAAAAATTAGTTGATCTGAGACATATCATAGAAAATGGGTAAAAAGAGGGGCTGGTACATTTAACACAGAGGAATGCAGACCAAATATTGCAGTTCCACTTTATATAAACCTCAACTGAATTATTTAAATGTAAAAAAAAAAAGGATTTAAAAGCATGACATGTTTACTTTAACCTTTGTTTATCCTCATTTGCCAACTTAATTGCTCGTGGTTTTGTTATAACTCGGTGTGCAAACATTCATCTGTATTAATTCTCTCATAAGGTTGTTGTCATTATCCGGATTAGATGGAAAAGACCATACACTTATGTAAAACTAATAAAAATCATTAGATTGTGAAATGATAAACAGTAATTATGTCATTAGAGATAATTTCTTGAACTAATTAAGTAATAATAAAATTATACTTTGTTAAAATATGATAAATCATAGCCATAAGTCAGCGTTGACAAGCGGTATAAACATTGCGTTTTTTTATGTAAATATTAAGATTTTTTTTACAACCATTTTCCTCACTCAGACAATCAAAAATAACTAGAAATGCTTGTTTTATGTTAAAAAATGTGTATGCACTCGGACTGGAAAGTTTGCTGCATTGCTCAGTCCTGTGAATGGGACACAGGTGTGTACCTGCGGGGGCTGTTGTTCCTGTTTTGTAATCTTTTGAATCTAAAAAAAAAAGGTATGTTTCTGAACAAGTAGAAACCCTTTGAGTTGACCTCACACGTGTCTTGAAAATATCACATTCCTTTCTAACAAAAGCCCTTTCAGGTCATCTTTTGCTAATTGAGCCTCTCTAAAGACAACAGGCTCTGCTGTAATTTGTGGTTTCATGGTGAAGCTAAATAGATGTTCTGCCTCAGTTAAGTTGTTGAATGTTGAGGGAAACTTTGGGGGTTTGTCGTACCTGGGAATTTTTTTTTACAGCATGAGCAGCGCTGGGAGATGAGATGTTTGTTAGCATAGTGGAGATGAGGTCATTAATCAAGCTGTCGCTCACCAGTTGCACACTCTGTTGTTCCGTACAGTATAACAGAGGCTGGTTCTTGGGCTTTAGACGTGGAAATAATATCCTTATTTCATTTCATATACTTGTTCTTTTACTGGCTGCTGTAGAGGCGAATAGATTATGTTTTTGCACTTGTGTGTTTTTTTATAGGGTTAGCAAAATATCTTGTAAAACTTAGTTTTTCAGGTATTGAGCTAAAATTTGGTGTGATGGTAACTGACCAGCGGGTTCTGACGTTATCAGTCCATTAAATGGACGTTATTAGCGGTTATCAGTCCCATACAATGGCTTCAGACTGTCCCGACAATGCCCCCTAGTGGGTTAATATATCAATGACATTGAATGTGTAAATAAGAAAAACATTTTAATAATTTTTTTTGTCCAGGGGGTGGGTGCTGTTTTCTCTGTGTTTTCTGGCTGTCTGTGCCTGGTCTTAGTCCTGGCTCTCCCGTTCTCTAGTCCGGCGCTCTACCCATTGCCCTACGTTGGGCCTACAACAATGGTCTACTTTATCATAGCCCATGTCATTTGCTCTAAAATTAACCTTAGTGGCTTTATGCCTCATATTAACCAGATTGCATAAAAAACCTTAGTGGCTTTATGCCTCATATTAACCAGATTGCATAAAAAACCTTAGCGGCTTTATGCCTCATACTAACCAGCTGACAATCTAAAGCCATTCTATGGGACGGGGGGACCCACTAGTCAGCACAGTCGGGACATTCTGAAGCCACTCTATGGAGCTGAAAACGACTAATAATGTCCATTTAATGGATGATAACATCCGAAGCAGGTGAACTGACAGTCATTTGGAACACATACTCCAACTCTAACAGACCAAGCAGGACCTGAACATGATATAATCCTGGTCTAAACCTCTGCCATCAAATTTGGTACACAGTCATTCCTTCTATGCTAAACCTTTTATATCATTGTGATTGAACAAACACCTGCTGCTTTAACTAACACATTAAACAAACTAACTCTCAAATGCTTTAAATTTATTCAGTAAACTTTAGTTGTGATAGGAGAAAAAAACTGTTTAAACTGTAGAGTGTTTTCCAGGATTTACCCCAGCCCAAAGGAGTCCATGATTACACATAAATGACATACAAGAGCGTTACTTGCCTTGCACGTGTGTCCTCATCGAGGCTCTCTCTTCACGTGCTTTATACAAATGTGTAGGGGCGCTTTGAAGATGTAAGGACTCTATGATGTGGTTTCAGTGCAGAGGAAAGTCAGCCATCTGTATCCACTGCTGCTAAGAAAGAGCCATAAGTGACAACAGGAACAAGAGGGCTGCAGAAACTGTGTCAACAGGCATACTTAGCTGTGTGCTCCTGCTCTGTCTCAAACACCCCTCAGTTCCAGGGCCTCCTATCTGTCGTTTTTGGACTGAGTCTGGTGAGCAGATTCTCATCAGAGTGTTAGGATTTCTTGCGGTTGTCAGCAGCATCATTCCTTCATCTGTGTTTAGTGCCCTTTCCTGCCCGACCGATTCCTGCTTTCATTTAAAAAGACAGAGCCACTAAATGTACCTCCAGAACATTCACTGCTGGAACATCAGCCACAGTAACCATCAAGAACCCAGAGATGACCAGACGTGCACTTCAGATCTCTGTCTGGCTTATGCTTTTTCCAATGGACCTTTTTATTTTTTTTGGATCTTCATAGAACTCAATCAACCTGTTAATCATATTAGTTCTAGGAACCGAGTATCTCTGTGCAGAGCTCTGATTTGATTTTTGGTATTTTGTTTGTGTTTTTATTTTTATTTTTGTGATTTATTAACACTTAATGTATAACAGACAACTTGAGGTTACACTTTATAATTAAGGGAGTATTTTAGTTCCATAATAACAGGTTTTACAACTTGTTTTAGCAAGCCAAAAGTGATTTCAAGTGTGAAGATTTACTTCTTTTTATTTGTCATATTTAGCTTTTATTGTCATTTTTTTCTAGTCATGATTACATTTTTGTCTACAACAAAACCAATTCTCTCACAATATTTCTGACAACACTGCACAAGTCAGCATGCGAGACTTTTAGGAAATACAATGCACTTGTCGTTTGTTGGGATGTAGGATAAAACTGAGGAGAATCTGCCGATCGCTTTAAAACTGATGCACCTTGTCAAAGTGTACGACTTTTTTTTCCTTGATGAATTCCCCATTTTCATAAATGCTACATAAGTTATTCACATTAAGAACATGGGGATGTGGGGATAGAGAAGTGAAAGGAAAAACTGACAGAAACGACTTCTGGTTATCCTATTCTGGCTGAATCCTAAATATAAACTTGGGAGGATTCCAGCCTGCAGACCCTTCCCGCCCGGGATCTGCAAATTTCACTTGGTGTCTGCTGAGTAGATTGAGCCTCCAAGCTGTGTTCATTGTCTTTCTGGCTGGATTTTACCGCACAGTGCTTTTTATTCGCTGACACAAAGAAAACGAGATGACAGAGAAACCGACTGCTGGCGAGGCATATATGAAACTGATATTATGGTAATCAACAGTCAATGAAGAACTTGTACTTTATTGTAATTTTAGCTAGGAAAACTGTTTTTATTTAAATATTTCCACAAATAACTATGCTTAGATTCAAACTTTTTAGTCATTACAGCTGCGCTTACAGATCAACCGCCTTATCATTCCTTTAGGTTACACTATACAGCGGGTAAAATAAGTATTGAACATGTCACCATTTTTCACCAGTAATATATTTACTGAGAAAAATGGTGACGTGTTCGATACTTATTTTACCCGCTGTATGTTCAGCTTCAGCTTCCACACGTTTATTCTCGTCTACGAAAAAGACCAACTATATAGGAGGAAGTAATGAAAAAATAACAGCTTGTGGCTTTTGGACTTTCTGGAGAAATGAACAAAATGCAATATGGTTCCTATTAATAGAGGGAAAAAATAGCAATAGGCGACAGAGGAAATGAAAGCATGTAATGGCTGGTTTGATTTCCATCTTCCAGCCCTTCAGTTCTTGTCTTCTCCTCTCACTAGTTCCAGATTTCTCTGGAAACAACACAACAGATCGTCATTGAAGCACTGTCTAAATGGACCATAAAGTCAGAACAGGATATAAAAAAACCCAGTAATTAGTGAAACGACTTATTAGCCATGGATGAAAAGACCATAAGGGGTTCTGTATATGGGTGATGAAAGATACAAGGCAGCAGCTATTGATTAAAGGAGAAGAATAAAAAAAAGTTTCTGTTTTGTCATTATGTTTCTGTAACATCAATCATCTGTTCAGAGCATACAAATTCATTAAGATATCTGAGCTGCAGCTGGAGCTGTGTGATGTGGTGCAAGCTTTGTATCTAAAAAAAAACCAGGTCATAAAAATGTCTGTCTCTCATTTAACTCTAGAAAAGTATTTGATGAGGATAATGTTCAGCTAGTACCTCACCAAATTTTGCTCAATATCTGTAAAACTGAGTTTGCTGAGTTGTGGCCATTTTTAATTGGGTTGACTCCAAAAGTTTATCACTTGCAGATGATTACTTTTTGAAAGTTTTATAAAAATCTACTAAGGTTCAGGATATGTTTTGTGAACAAACACAGATTCCTCACTTCCTTTCATCTTCAGCTACAGGTAAAAATTCAGATTTGAGACCTAGCATTCTGAAAAGAGAGCTTGTGACTGACGCCTTATCCTGACGGGAGGTTGTCAGACGGAATGAAGCCACAAAAATTATCAGTTAATCTCTGCACCATTTTCACTACAAAGATATCTGCAGCTCCACTGAGCTAAACCACAGAACAGCGGGAAGACAGACGAAATGTGAGTCGGTCAGAGAGATAGAGATTGTGATCGTTCCCACATGTGCACACGGACACCTGATATCCATCCTGGTGGTTGAATCAACATTCTCGGCCAGGGATACAGATGTGCACACCGTCTGTTGGAGTTCACGTGTTAAATAGCTGAAGGAGAAGAAATGATCCTCATTTGTTTATATTGAGAGAGGATATTTAATAGACCCATAAAGTTATAATTGGCCAGACTGCTGCTGAATGCCACTTTCTTGGATCTGTGTCCCAGCCTGCCAAGTGTTTAACCTCCTGGTGAGCCCTTTCGGGTGTCAATTGAGGATTTGCTTCATCTCAACCAGCAGTCTGTTTATCGTCTCTTTTTATTCTCTCCTACCATTTCCCTTTTAATCATTATTAATCTCGTTTAAAGCTTTTGTTACGTAATGATGTGAAAAATACTTTCCAACATCGTTTAAGGTGACACCTGTCTTGGTAATCGTCTTTTCCAAGATATGATGTAATTTCCTCTAGTGTCTTTACTCAAGCAGGTGTAGTTGATTCCCTACATTTCCTGTTCAGTTTGTCATAAATTATTTTTTTTTCCTTCTCTGTCCATCTGTGTTATTCAAATCAGCTTGAATCCTCCGTTTGGCTGCTAAGGAAAACATCGGGCTCATGTTTCCGTCGTTTCTTCCTCTCCGTCTTCCCTTCTGTCCCCCACTTTCAACCGTGTCATGTTGGATTTGTTGCATGTCTGCATGGTTTAGTTGCAGAAGGTGAGGGGGATGTGAGTTATAAATAAATGTTTGACTGCAGCAGAAGGATACTGCTTGACAACATTCATACACACACGTAAGAGGCCCAGATGCTGTGTCCTCTGGTTGGCCTTGATTGGTGATTATTTGCTATTGCTACTTTATGATCTCAGAAGTTGGAGTGTGATACTGGGTGAGAAAAAAATCTTGGTCAACAGTCTGCTGCAGGGCTTACAGCAATAGCTGTGCACACATCGGTCAGCACCATAGACTTTAATATATAGATCACTAGACTGAGCCTCGCCCATACCGTCCACTGGTAGCGTCTGTGACAGCATGGAGGAGCAGAAATGGAAACCAAACAGGGCAATAGCTCACAGCCTCCATAGAAACTAATAGATAAACAACAAGCTGAACCGGATCTGTTTCACAGATTATCTGTCATATTTTTACAATAAATTAATAATTATGTTAATTTCATTCAACAATCATGTAAAACAGCAGATTTATACCAGAAAAATATATAATTTATAAGTAACAATGATCTAAACCAGACCTGAAGTCAGTTGAAAAATGATGACTTCAGCTAGTAATAAAGTATATTTATTATTTCTTCTTACTGTCTTAAAAAATAAGAATATTTATATTTACCAGTCAACAGTTAGAAAATGTTCTCTGGTTATAGAATGAAACTTGTCTCTATTATCTAACCATCTTCTTAACAAGTCAGGTTCCTCTAACAGAAACCTAAAAATACTCACATTTATAATATTATTTTACACTCTGTAGGTCTAAAAATTAATAAGAGGACAAATCAGCTGTAATATTTAATAGTTTGTTAAACTGTAACATGATTCAACAATGCTACACTCTGTGTATACAGTATGTTCCACAAGCTAATATCTGCTAACCAGTTCAATAAATAACAGTGATTACATCGACTTTATAAGATTATTTTAATTTTAAACTGTTAAATTACGTTCTGCTCAGATCACATTGAGCTAAATAAGATCAAATCTGCTGACTTGTGTTGTGAAATGAGACGTTTTCCTGCTTCTCTTCTGTTAATAAATCCATAACACAAACAGCTTTTCTGACATTATTTAAAACATTATAAATTATATAAACTGTAAAATATTAATAATAATTGGTTTAATATTATTA
>NW_013952467.1:915084-916352 GCF_001266775.1 Austrofundulus limnaeus
TGTAGGTCTAAATATTAATCAGAGGACAAAGTAATATTTAATCATTTGTGTTAAATTGTAGCATGATTCAGCAGTGCTACATTCTGTATGTATGCTCCACAAGCTAATATCTGCTAACCAGTTCAAAAAATAACAGTGATTATATCGACTTTATAAGATTATTTTAATTTTAAACTGTTACATTATGTTCTGCTCAGATCACATTGAGCTAAATAAGATCAAATCTGCTGACTTGTGTTGTGAAATGAGACGTTTTCCTGCTTCTCTTCAGTTAATAAATCCATAACACAAACAGCTTTTCTGACATTATTTAAAACATTAGATAATTATATAAACTGTAAAATATTAATAATAATTGGGTTAATATTATTATTATTAATAGTTTTTATGATTTCTACATCGTCAGTCCTTTTTTTCTGCTCTGTTGTCAACATGTACAGTAATGGGAAATCCAGAGTCTTGCTCGTTTAGCGTTAGCCGTTAGCTTCTCCAGCTGATCACATGGTCACCAGCTGTTCTATATAAACTCCTTGGTTGTGATATAAAAGTAAAAATGATGTTTGTGTTTGTGACAGAAAAAACAAATTAAGCTAGATTAAAATGTTCTGTATGAAGTAYAAAACACAGATTTGAGTGATCATTAAAAGAACAAACAGGACAAATAAAAATACAAAATGTGTTAGAAAATTACATTTTTTTCAAACCTTGTGTTAAATTGTGATTTTATGTTTGTATCCTTAGTTTAAAATGTAACCAGACACAAACTGACTTCGTTAATAATACATTTTTTGAGCCAGTCTAAAGTCATATTTTATTAATAAATCATTGAAAAAGCTGCACAGTCTGAGCGACCAAACTAAGAGTTCTGTAAGGTTGTAGGATTATGTTTGGCAGCTTTTTTGCAGCAACATTTATGATTGAAAAATAAAATATAAAAAAAGATTCCAGGGCTTTGAGTTCTTATCTTAATTAAAAGTTGACAGCACCTCGTTAATTTTGGACTAATTGCATTTCCTGGTGATGCTCCTTGGGTTAAAACATTATGTCATTAAAAACACATGTAATTAAATGTGGTTTGGCACTTTTTACTTTTTGCCTCTGAGTCGTCTGCCTTTCTTCTAAACTTATGAAGTAAAATGATTTGAGCAAAACTTGACTTTTAGACAAAAAAAAGATCGAAATATGTCACCAGCATGTTTAGTTTCCATTTTTTAGTCGAAACATTCTAAAGTAAAGACAAATTTGAGTGAATAGGAAAGTATTTATAT
>NW_013952467.1:916362-927495 GCF_001266775.1 Austrofundulus limnaeus
TGTGTGTGTGTGTGTGTGTGTGTGTGTGTGTGTGTGTATGTATGTGTGTGTGTGTGTGTGTCTTTAAACACTCAAACTGCTAGCCAGGAATATGATTCAGCATGTGGCTCCTAAAAGCAGCGCCTCTGTTTCACAGGCACTAAGCAGTTTAAAATAGTCTGAGCTCAACTTGTTCCTAGTTTGGTCCGAATGCCAGAAAATTCTCCTGACCCTGGAAGGAAATCAGCCAGTGGTACTGGTGATGAACTGCTCAGTGGCAATGAATTCTTATTTTGTTTACGCCGCTCCAGCTGCGGCCGACCGGCTCTCCTGCATGGACTTAATAAGGCTCGGTTACCTGCATCAGACGTACAAGTAGACTGCAGAATAAAAAATGGCTCCCCGTCATGCCTGGTGTGTTTATTCAGTTCAGGACTTATTGTCAACTGTGTCAGGGCTTTGGAGGTTTTTGTAAATCCTCCTAATGGAAAAAATCTTTTGGGAGCGCACCAGGAGCTAGAAAACATCTGTTTAACAAACACACGGTATCAGTTAAAATTCAGCTTTGGACAAAGACGTATCATCCCAAAGAGAGGTGCACAAGTGGAAGTGCACATATGATGTTATTATTGCGTGGATGTGTAGCACACTAATACTAAGCTCCTTCAAGGCTGATCACAATAAAATTAATTTGAACCACCAGTATAGCTCACATATACTGGTATGTATTTTAGGTATTTCACTGACCGGAACAGTTCCCACACAGGAGTCTTGGCTTAAGTTCTACGTTTCGAGAAAACCACAAAACTTGTTTTATTGTCTTATTTCTTTGGATTTAATTTATACCTCAACATAGTTTACAAGCTTTCTTATTTGTCCTGAAACTTAAATAAGAAGATATTAACGGATGTTATGTCAACATGTGTGAGTGCAAAGCAGAAGTAAATATTTAGCATAAACTTTGAATTGCCATAAAGTTAGATTTTTAGGTTTAAGTCATTTATATATGCATTAATATCCATTTGCACATTTTTTGTGAGGATTATGTTTCTTTACACACAGACTCCAAATAAAGTTCCTTCAGTTTCAGTATATTATGATGAGTTTACCTTTCATTTGTAATAAAAATAGATTGTTCAATTTATCTGCACTCTCACCAGTAACAATAAATTTATCTAAGGAGTAATTCCTTGACAATGCTTCATATTACTGGGTTTATTTGCACATGAGAACTTTATTTAGGCTTTTAACAAAGAGAGCTTTCAGGGTAAAATCTGTTTAATGTCCACTCAAACTGTTTTAAACATCTGCAGTTTCACATACAACTCCGCATTGTTTGGAAAATGTCGTGGTTCTGCTGCTTGTATGAAAGCTGATTACGTCTGCTCTTTGTTGTGACTTCCTAAAGTCTTATATAAAGCTTCACTGAAAACCTGCTGAGGAAACTACTGATGCAACTTCAACCCCATTCGATAGTGCAGGCGAAAAAAAATAAACTGTCTGAGAAGAACTAAGATGGTTTATGTTAATGCATTTTTATTAGTTATTAATTAGTTCCTAATTTGTGGTTAAACATAATGATAAAACATGTGAGTACAGCCTCTGGTCACCATGACACCATTCCCAATTTATCTTTACTAAATAAACAGGATTATTGAGTTTAATAAACTGATGCATAATACTTAGCTCAACTCAATGCATGCTCTTAAGGTAATCTGATTCTATTCAGTCAAAATTGTATGTTTTCTTTTTAAATTGTAAGCCTTTGATCTTCCATTAATATTTGCCCACAAATCACTTGAGAATTATTCATTTGCAGCCGTGTCCAGACTGAATGGGCTTTATGAGAACATGAGTTTTTATGCTCTTAGTCCCTCATCTTAAAAATCTAAAGAGTTTTTGTTATGTCAGCACATACTTACAAAGATAACATACTATTATAGCACCCTGTGGAGAAGGGAGTGAACTCGTAAAATTCCTTCGCACTAAAATAAATAAAACATGCAGCAGCCCAACTGGCTAAAACAAGAACCTCATCCCTCCATCTTCTTCCATCAAGAAAGCTGCTGTTCCTGGATCAAGCTAACACTTCGTGTCTCATTCGTTGTGCTCATGGATGAAAATAAGTAGCACCTGGGGAGGATTTGGGAGCAATGAAGCGCTCGCTCAATACAAAATTGAGAAAACCACATCCTCTGTTTCTCCCTATTTAGCATTTTGTTCTCAACCCCCTAGACTGGGACTGTGGAGACTTTAGAAAAGAGATGAGAAGAAGTTTGGTTTGAGTTATTAATAACAGGACCTACGTGTTGCTTCCTCCAAACATGTGCAAATCTGTCAAATTGAATTTAATCACTCTCCGTGGCTCTGTTTCCATCCTTAGACTGTAGATGCAGATTTAGCAAAGTTCCCAGCAAACTCACTGAGTCAGGTCCCAGTTACTGTAAAACCTACAGTAAATTCAGGGGTGCAATACTGCAGCTTAAAACCTCCCCCATTTGTTTTCATAGTTTGTTGTTTCTGTGGACAGTTAACGGTTACACAACAATCAGTCTGCACACTCTGGAGATAAACTCACAAAACCAGCTTTTGTCTACTTGGCCTCCACAACCACTGTTTCTTCAACTTATTGTGGTTATAAAACAGACAACAGTAATTTTGGGAGACAAAGTGGGATTAGGGGCTAACGGCTCATGTTCCGTGGAAATTTCGTTGCCATCCCCAAGCCTTATGGGCTAGCTCAGTGCAACTCAACCAGTAAGATGCTGCTCTGAGATGTGACATTGTTACCTGTCCTAAAAAAACATGCAGAAAATGAGAAATATGTGTTTTACTTCTTGACAACTACAGAACAATTGCTCATCCGAAAGTCGTGTTCATCTCGCTTTGCTGTTTTTGTTCCCAGTTACTGTGGACACTTGCACATTGATGGAAAAGCACAATGCATACTGAATTCCATTCAAATGCATGAACTTTTGCACTCGAGTTTGTTGTTTTTTCCACGCATTCCTCTCATTTCAACACTCCCGTTTGTTTTTAGTTACTACCTTTGACAACGTGTGTCGTTTGTGTTTGAAGACCACTAATTAAACCCCACCTGATGGTGTTGTTTTGACATATATTCGCCATGGCAGCAGAGTAAGAAAGGGCTCAGTAGTGTGTCAGTTGGTAAACCAAGATAGACTCGAGGCAGAAGTCACCCGTTCTGATCCATCAACAGTAACAGGCACTCCTTTCATGGGACATGTCCTGTTCTGTTTAACCACAGGGATGACAGGCACCTGGGAATTTTGTCTGTCTTTCTTCTATCTCTGTCTTTTTCTCCTCTCTGCACATTGTTAACGCATCACTCGCCTCATTAGCTGAGCTATACCTAAAGATTAGGTTCTGCTTGGATAATCTCCGAAAAACATTTACCTATAATGTCTTCCTGTCATGTTGCAGAGCTGATTCATATGTTTGTTTTATATTATTTGTCCCACAGAGTGCCAAGTGCCTTCAGAACAACAAGGATTCTCGTATCCAGTGGGCAAAAGACGACCGCTTAGTGACAACTGGCTTTGATACGGTGAGAACTTCTCAAAAAAACTTGTTATAATAAAGTGGACTGTCTGGTTTTTCAGAGGTGGTTTCATACATACATTTTCATTTAGAGCTGGGCAATATGTCTGAGAGATGAATCACAGTATATGTGTTAGATATTTCTCGATGTCAATAATTATTCATTAGTTTTTGTTTTGAAATAAGGACCAGGTGCCTCATTTATAAAGGACTACGTAGAATTCATACTAACAGTGAACGTATGGCCAAAAGGTTAAAATAACATACGCCAAAAAAATTCAGATTTACAAAACCGTGCACACACACACTTTCAAGCAATTTCCCCTTATAGATCACAGCTGCACCTCAGAGTTTGCACACAAGGTCCCACCTCAGGTTCTGCCCTCCACACTGCCCAACCATAAGCAGTCAATGCGAAGTGCCTCATGCATGGTAAGGTGTACTTAAATGAGTCAGCTGATCAATGTCAAAAAAAGCGATTGGCCGACTGCTGCGTGCGTGCGCTGTTATCTGTGGTTGACCAGAGGAAGACACGTAGTAAAGAATAAATTGAACTGGCATCAATAAAGGAAGGGCTGTTGTTTTTGCTGTTGCATATTGAGGACTTGAAGATTGTGACCCTTAATTATTAGATTTTTCAGTGCCTAATTTTTATTGTCAAAGTGTACTGTTATTTTTTTCATAATTTTTTTAAAGTAAGAGACCTCATTATACTTTTATTCCAAAAGAGTGCTTCATAGTTGCTGTTTTGATTACACACTCAATGACCACTTTATTAGGTTCACCTGTTAACACAAATAGCTAGCTGACCAATCACATGGCAGCAACTCAGTGCATTTAGACGTGATGAAGTTCGATGAACTTTCCTGAAGATCAGCAGTTTCTAAAAATGTCCATCCTCCACCTATAACCATGCCACTTTTAAAGTCGTCTAAATCCCCTTTCTGGTGCTCAGCTTGAACTTCAGCAAGTCATCTTCACCACATCTGCATGCCTAAATGCATTGAACCACTGCTAATTAGCTATTTTTGTAAACGAACAGTTGAACAAGTGTTCCCAATAAATGTGGAAGTATGAATTTCGGCCTTCCTGTGATTCCTCCGTCTTGTTTTTGTGAATGAGCAGATGCGTAGTCGTGAGGTGAGACTTTGGGACAGCAGGAAGCTGAGCTCTTCAATCGGCACAGTGTCTCTTGGTACTTCCAATGGGTGAGTCCTGTATTGGTTTGTAACCATCACCCCCAGTTCAAAAACTGACCTTTCTGCACTTTAATGTCCATGCGTCAGTGAGAGTTCTTGTTTGACAGCACAAAGTGTGTCTCTATGTAATTTTGTGTTTCATTATACAGAATATGTGTGTAATGTATGTGTGTGAAATAAAGTGTGGCAGGCCTTCACACACTGTGATTGAACAGTTATATGGACCTCCCAGAGTTCTATGTCTTTCTACATTCCTGCCGTTTCCTGGGTCAGACACACACACACCATGCACACACACAGCCCACTGACTTGTGTCTCTGCTGAGATGAGGCTGTATGAGTGCGCGTCCTTCTGTCCATGGCTTCTGCAGAGAGTCGGGAAACGGCAGCAGACACACTGACACCTCTCCTCAGAGCTCAGCGCTCGTCATTTCTTCAGTCGCTCAGTTTATTTTTCCTAACACGGCTGCTGAAGACCGGAGAGCAGGAGCATGGCGGGCTTCCAGAGAGGGGAGGAATGAAAGGATGGAGGAGTGGAGTGAGGGGCAGAAGGGGTGGGAGAGAGGAATATTTGTCAGGTCCAGTTCATGCATTTTAGTGCTGTTATAAACAGGCCAGCAGGCCAAGGTTTTACAAACTTTTGCCAGCCAGATTTTGTCAGGCCACGCATTGTGTTGTGGTGGATTAAGTGAGTTCATTGTGATTTTTTTTTCTTAAAATAAAAAGGCACTCTTGTATACAAATATTTGCTTCTGCATTGCATCACTAAAATAGGTCCAACACACCAGATTCCATATCAATATTTCGGTGTTTTAAACTGGGCAGATATAAATTTCTGGATCAAAAAATGCAAAATTTTAGATTGTAAATTCATCTAAATACTTCAAAATTGTTCTATTAGACTTTTTTTTTACAATTTACAAGATATTAAGGAGTTGACAAAGCTAGACGTCAATTTGTATTTCCATTTCTTCCTTTTGACTCAGGCAAACGGTTGCTTTCAGTCTGTTTCTGCAGTCATCACATTTTTTGGTGCTGTCATGCTTTTTATGAAAGTCAAGGCTGTATAATGCTGCACATTCCGATGTCACTTCTTATTACAAAAATATTTTTGGTGAAATTCATACCATATGTCTGGAAAAATCCTCTGGGTTGTCCTCTAAAGCCACAGAGGAAAGTGTTAATTGTCTAATTTTACAACAGAGTTGGCCTGTGGTGTCACTGCTTGTAGGCCGAGGAATGTTGAAGTTTACGAAGAGTGTGTAGCTGCCCGTTTCTGTTTGGGTGAGAATGGCACAACAACAGCGTGAGACTTTCTGGTCATCTGAAAACAAGTTAAGTCTTAATTTAGTACCACCTTGTTACTCACTCACTGTGCGGCATTCTGAATTTTCCTATTTCTAATCAAGAGGTAATTTATTAAATTGCAGATTGTGTAATGTGGTTTTGAATTTAAAGCTGCCCTGTGCGTTTTATCACTTGTTTATTTAAAACACAAGGATTTTCCGTTGGATGTAATTTCATGGGTGTGTGCACTCCCATCTGCTCTGCATCGGTTGTCCTGTTTTAAATCACCGCAGCCGTGCTATCATGTACTGAGGTGGTGTGTCAGAGAGCTATCACTCACAAGACCACATCACCAGATGCCTGCACATCATCATTGATATAATTGAAACAAGCAACCAGATATCAGATTAGATGATGCCATTTTCTGATTTTCTGTTCTTATTTCTTACTTTTCTGACTTGCATTAAGATGTCTGTAATAAAGCTTTTTTTTATTTTCTGCACATTGTGGAAAGGCTGGCTCCTTTCCTAATATCTTTAGATTGATTTTTTTATGACATTGCTAACTTGACAAATAGGGTGCAATAGTTTCTTTCAGTGGCAGTTATTCAGGTGAGAGCTGTAAATTATGGGGTTCCACAGGGATGTTCTCTTGGGCCATTAAACTTTTTATTCTAATGGTTTACATTATGGTATGCGCTTAATGCAGAAAAACTGTAATGTATGCAGTTGATTCCACATTATATATGTCATCATCAACAACAGAAGAATTAAATCTAAAACTGAGTTAGTTTTTTATTATGATTTATTCATTTAATTTAAAAACAAAACAAATTCACATACAAAAAAATACAAATCAAATAAAATGAAAGGTAGCAGAAAGAAGAAAAACTCTTAAATCTGGCCCTATTTAAAAAATATTAACAATAATAATTTCAAACAATAATAAAGTTCAATTAAAAAAAAAAACTTCAGCTCCTCAAACAGCAGCTCTTATAAATAAAAATTATACAATTTCATATTTCTTTAACAAATTCATTTTTATCATTCTTTTGAACAAAAATTGAGTTGAAATCCGCGGTGCAGTGGATCAATTCACATTAGTTTTATAAGTTGTGAAAATTAATATTATTGTTTTGGGGTCAAACATCAGACAAAAAAATCAAATTTTAAATTTAAGTGTATATTTTTGTTTATGTCTTGCTTTGAGTGTTTTGCATTCCTTCAAGGAAAGACAGTTTTTAATTACAAAAGATATAAAAGTTTTTTTTAAATAACATAAGATTAAAATATCATGTTGGGTCTGTCGTTTTAATCATAGTTCATTCAGTACTAAACTGAAATGGTAAAAGGGTGTTACAGTATATTTTACTTTTTCCTGCCGTCATGAGGCTGTCCTCAACTTCCCTTTGGACATGTTTTAATTCCTTATTTCTGGTTTATTGTCATGGTAGATTTTCCGTGGATAATTTAGTTTTTCGATCAGCCTCACATGGCTCTTGTTTATAACCAAGCAGCCATGGAAAACACTGTAATATAAAAAAAATACATTTATTTTGCCCTTTATCTATCCTTCCAACATATTCAATGCCATTCTACATAAATCAGGAAGCCATTTCCTCCCTGTCATTTTAGGCCTTGAGGTGCATTCAAAGATAGATATGTTATTTTTTTTTTTTGCCTGTTTATAATTAAATGGGCTGCAGTAAAAATGTTGTGTAATTGGAGCAGCGAGCTGGCTTGTATCAGGTTAGCAGCACTTGTCCACAATGTTCAGTAGGACTGTTTTCTTTGGAGGGTCACAACACAAAGAGGCCTGGTATCACGAGCCAGTTAGACGGGGCTGTGGGTGGAATATAATGTGGAAGGATAATAACCGAGGGGAAATGTTTACTTTTGGGGTTTAAAAGAGACCAAAAAGTGACGGATGGAGGGAGGACGATTCTAAGAGGGGCGTTTGAGCGATGGAAAGGTTACTATTACTGCAGGCCCATTTTCCATACAAGTTGCAGATCTGATCATTGGAGAAGAGAGTGGAACATTTGTGTTTCTCTCATATTCTCCCCTCTATAAAGCAGAATTATAATAATGAGTTTAATTAGGCCTCTAAACCTGCTGCAACCAGTGAACTTTACAACTGGGTATGATTGCAACCAGCTTGCTGTGTAAACGCCTAAAATGCCGAGATGGTTATCCATGCAGCACCACTTTTTAAGCAGCTACAAACTCATTCACAGTTAGCACGTCTAACTCTGGTTGATGTTTGCCTGTGTTCTGGCTTGTAATTATAGCTTAAAGCTGACAACCAGCCCTCCATGGGTCACATGGTTAAAATTCAGCATGACAAAATGGTAACCTCAAAATGGAAATTTCTGGTTTTGACCCCGTTAATTGTCCCCAGCCACTACTAATGCTCTTCTCTTCAGATCTTACACACACACACACACACGCGCGCGCGCACACACACACACACACATGTATCTTCTCTAACTTCTAATCATAACAAACCTTGACTTGGCTTTTTGCTAGCGAGAGGCTGATTAAAACAGATCACTGTGACCTGACGAGTGTCCAGGCTGTTGAGTGGAGAGGACAGAAGATGGTCCCAGGAGAGCCGGCCTCTCTGTTTTCCCGACCCGATCACAGGTTACACAAAGAACGTGCCCTCTGAGGTAAACCCCGCTGACAGCCTGAGCTGTCGGACGACGGAGAGGAGCTTGGAGGCGAGTGGAAGGGACTGCCCCAGGTGTGATGTTCATTCTTGCACTCCTCATCGACTTTCCACAACCTCTTTGCTTTTTGTTTTTTCTCTCCTTTTTGTTTTTGTAGGTTGGGTCGTGCCTTAGTAAGGCCCAGTTAGTGGGTGTAATTGAGCCGAGCTCTCTTTAATCAGATGAATGGAGAAAATACACAGACTTTTACAGAACAGTCCCCCTCTTTCACCCACCCTGGCCCAGTTTCTTTAAAATCAGTCCCAGATGAAGGCTTTCCTGTGGGGATTAGGTGCAGCTGCAGCACTGCTAACCATAACTAGACCCACCCCCCTCCCAAAAAAAATTCTCTTTCAGGATTTGAAATATAGTTGAACTTCATTTTCTATCTGACTTTCTAAGTAATAAAACTAAGCTTTCTTGTCGGGGGAAATGCTTACGGTGTCAGGGAAGGCAAAACTTCAATCCTTAGGTGATCCTCAGGGGTCGAGTCGATAGTTCAACTCCTGCGCCCCCTCTCCATGGCAACCGTGGGGGATGGGATTTGGCAAAGATGTGACCGCACACGCTCCGTCAGCGAACCTGAACTCAGTGTTCTGACTGTTGAAACATAGTGTCTGGAATCTGTTAGTCATTTGGGGTTTCACTTTGTGATTCAGTACGGAGGGACGTTGACCAGGAAAGGAGGATGAAAAGGGGTGGGAGGCAGCTTTGAAATCCCCTCGTATAATTTTTTAGAAAGAGATATTGTCTCCTTGTGAGCATTTATTGGCCTTTTATGGAAGACAGTTTATTACCCAACCATATTTTGTGCTGAAAGACGTTTTGATCGAACACCTTGCTATTACCCAGAAGACTAAATAATCTGTTATTCTAGTTTTATCATTTTTAAATTACAGCTGTAATTCTTCCATTAATCCTCAACTTACCCCCTTATACCAAAGTCTTGTGTGTTTCCCACTTTTCTTTTATCACTGCATAAATAAAATATAAGCAGGGAGCTTGGTTTTTTGATGGTGCAAGGGTCTGCAATTCAAATTAAGCTTTTTTTTTTTTTCAAAGAAAAACTTAACTGTGCAGAACTGTTAAAAAGCACATGGAAGTATGTGGAGCATTTGGCAGGGGACCTTCAATATAATTCACAGAGGGTTTTGATTTTATCCCGCAGGTATGTGCGCAGCACTCCGGGGATCAGAAGGACCCTTTTGTGTGAACTTACCACAGAGAGAAAAATATAAACTCCTTCCTCTTTCTTCTTCCATCCACCTTCAGTTTTCTTTGCTTTCTTCTCGTGTTTGGATTATAATTTTATGCAGCGAAAGCAGAGGATTATTGACTAAAGATGGTTGATTTGCAATACGTGGCAGCTAAGAATGTCTTAACGACTCAAAACAGGATAGCTTTTTTGGAAACCTCACACTGATCTGTCTCAGTTTCAAAGTTTGAGACTGAGTCAGACTTCACTTTCCATCATTAACAAAAACAGCAGCAGAGTTACACTTGCAGCTTTGGATGATGTTTTTTCTCTCCAACATCTGGTAAAAAGGTATTTTTTTTCTTTCACATCATCAAAAAAGTGTGCACATTTTTATTTGGGACCTTTGCCCAAGCAAAAGCCTTAACTTTACTTTGGCTCATTGCAGGTTTTTTCGGCACTTGTCTCAGTGTTCAATATAGTAAGATATCAAGGAGCTAAAGAGGAGACAGCACAGATTTTGTTCTTATATGTGAATTCAGAGTTCTTACATGAATAAAAACACACTTCTGCCTCATTTAACAGTACTGCTTTCTTAACTTTGTCTCCCATATCGCAGTATTTTCCCAGTATGTGTTTTAATTTAACTCCCTCTTTTTTCCCCCTTCCATATATCTTGCAGTGCTTGCACAAATGTTAAAAGACTCATGATTGTCCCTTTCATGGGAGTCAGGAACCATAGAGCTGCAGAGCTCCCGTTTTTAAATCATGCTTTGTTTTTGGACTCTGCTCACCTCTGGGCCGACTGCCACCACCTTTTTTTTTTTTGTTGCTGTGGTTAAAAAAAAGGAGTAAAATATTTGAATGATGGAGAGAAGTGTGTTTCTCATTAGTGGATGGTTTCCTCTGCCCCGCGCTCTGCCTACACCCATCCTGCAGGTCTGGCCTCAGCTGCTGCCTCTGGGACGGCTGCAGATTGGCAGCCAGTCGCTGCACACCTCCTAATCTTACAAAGAATAATGGACGTATGCAAGAGGAGAGACATAGAGACCGGAAATATGAACCAACAAAGACAGGATTGTGTAGTTCATCTGAACAGACACAATGAAAACATGTGAGCTTCCTTGAATTTTTTTAATAAAACAAAATTAAAATGAGTCACAGCTCCAACTTTCTGCCTTTTTAGCCTTAATTATTTAATCA
>NW_013952467.1:927755-937765 GCF_001266775.1 Austrofundulus limnaeus
ATCTATCTATCATCTATCTATCTATCTATCTATCTATCTATCTATCTATCTATCTATCTATCTATCTATCTATCTATCTATCTACAGTATCTATCTATAAGAGCTATCTGCACAGGTAAGATATTTATTGTTCATATATTCACCACAAACCTCTGACCTATCCTTTTAAACTGAAAGTTTAAAAAGATGGTAAAATTGTAAGTTTTTTTCTTTACCAAACAGTGGCAAGTGGTGCTCTCTTAATATCTAAAGTCTTTTATGTAAATCACTTAGCCACATCTGGCAGTACAATAACTCCAGCATTTTTTTCTCCTTTTTTATATTATGTTTGGGTGAGCAGACTTTTCCTATTTCTTACTAAAGCAGGCTACGTGGATTGTCTCCTCGTTACATTTGCGTTTATGATTATGTTTCCATGATGGAAACCAGAGGTCTGCAGCTTTTCACCGGCGGGTCTGCTGACTGAAGAGGAAACTTAGGAAAACAGAGGAACATATTTTATTGAAAAAGTCATCTGATTGGAGCAGGTGAGGCCAGATGTGCCCCCAGGCTAAAGTCACTTCCCATGTGAGCGCCATTTGTCTGGCCGTACTGTAGAAACGTGTCAGTGTAAGGCGTAGCGGGAGCCCGCTTCATTTAACCGGAAAAGTGCTGCGGCGTGACCGTTTCTGTTTGTGTGTGTGCCCACTTGTTAACATTCCTGCATTAACATATGTGCGTTTGTCTCCATGTGTGTACATGTGCTTGCATGTTTCTGAGCTGTAAGTGGACAGCAGAGACAGACACCGTCGCTGTCTAGCATCACTGCCTGTCAGACTTCAGCTGTCTGTGTGGAAATGTTATGACAAGAAAAGCTGCTCTGCACCCGCGAGGCCGTGTTGTTTTGCTGTGCAGGTTTATGTCTGATTCTCTGCACTCGACTTAAGCAGGTTTTTAGAATACCATCAAAATGTAATTATTAGGAGGGCTGATGGTGTTGGTCAGGAAATAACTGATCTACTCTGTGAAAGAAGACGATAGAAAAAACAGAGGCCCTCTGGAGGTGAAGTAGTTTAGTGTGTTTGATGCAGAAGCAATCTCTGTGGACTTTCATGCTCCAACAATGACGGAACGTTCTTTGTATGAGGCCAGCAAACATTCATTTAGTGAGGCCAATTAGTCAGCTGGCTTTTGTACGGGCACTGTGTGTTGAGCTGCAAGGACAGTGACTAAAGTGTTGGAAACACTTGGCAGGGAGAGACTGAGTCTATGCAGAGTTTGGGGTGAATTCTGAGCATATTCTGACATTGTGCAAGATCTTTGTTTAAAATTATACCTAAAACTATTTCAAGTCGACTTTGCTACCAGTTTCTCACAGATCACTGGATGGATTTTAATTAAACTAAATCTACAACAAAAATATTTAGAGCCAACCCTATTCAAAATGGGTACGACAAACAAGTGACCTTAGAAACACAAAAATGGCCACAGTTTAGTCAATTTACAGACTTTGTACTAAAATTGTGTACATGAAGCCAAGAAGCATTTACAACACGTGCTTCAAGTGCTATTATCTGTTGGAGTCAACATTGTTTGTCTACTAGCAAAGTATCTCATGACCCACTGGATGGATTTCTATTCAATTCAAGTCAGTTCAGTTTAATTATATCGTGCCAAGTCGCAACATACTTCGTCTCAGGGCACTGTACACGAAAAACAATCTAAAGAAGCCAGCAGATTGCGTTAAATTACTTCATCACAGTCTCCCATCCTGAGCAGCACATTGGCAACAGTGGAGAGGAAAAATTCCCTTTTAACAGGAAGTAACCTCCAGCAGAACCAGGACCAGGCTCAGGACAGGTGGCCATCTGCCTCGACCGGCTGGGTTTGCAGGGACAGGAAAGAGACACATTCTATGAAATGTTTAGAAATTAATTTGCACATCTCCAAATGATTAAGTTTTGGAGTCAATGTAAGATGGCAGCCATGGATATTCAACATCAACTGACACAAACATATAGAGCTGGGCGATATGACCAAAATTTTATATCACGGTATTTTCAACATTTTCACCGGTTTCACGGTATTTGACGGTATTTTTCTTTTCATCACAGCTCAGCTGATAATAAAATGTACAAACCCTGCTTATTGAGTTTTTTTTTCTTTTACTGTACCTCTGTCTGTGTCTCTGTTTCCCACCTCTGTGTCTGTTCTTCTCTGATTGGTGGTTGGAGACAGTAGTCACGCATTTTGGTCCAGTCGTGAAGGAGGAGGGTTAAGAAAAGATTATGATCGYGTTTATTGTTTTATGTTATTTATTAAAGCTTATCAGCACGACTCACCTTGCACACCAGTCAATTCTAACTCCACTACGAACTACTTCCTGCAGGCTTTACACAATAGAACCATGTTAAGTCTCCATCAGCATAACGTCTCCATATTAACTAACCGCGTTAAATCTAACTGTGCACGTCACTGAAGAGGTGTTTACTACATTCAGCGACAGCGAAAACAGGATGTTTTTTTAAATGTCAGTCAATATAAGCAGCGGAATCGCCACCCGCGGCAGCAACTAGCTGCTCCAAACATTAGCATGCTAACGCACATAGCGGTGCAGCAAGGAAAAATGTCCCCCGGGAAACAACAGTTCACTGGCGGCCGTGACGAAACGTTCCGCTATTTAAACCGGAATGTCCGGTATTCAGAAAATTCATATCATAACAAAAATAAAGACCAGTATTCAGTACAAAATGGTATACCGCCCAGCACTACAAACATATATAACTCAGCCTATTTCACAAATTTAAGTTTAGAAATACCTGAAAGCCAGTAGAAGTGAGGTATGAGTTTATCAAAGATTGAGTTGCTGTGTGTGCAGAATCAGATATTCCTTAAAAAGCAAAAATGAAAAAATGAGCATAGATCCTTTTCAATATAAGTAGGTCCGTTTTTAAAACAAACAAAAACAATTTACACAGAATGGGACACACTCATCATATCAAGATTTTGCACATTATTTTCAAGGTATAACTAAAACAGCTACAGCTTGGTCATTTCTTAAAATTACATATTTGTCTAAAAGTTTCCTTCAGGGTATCTTTAACCCACATGAGTGGCTCTTATGTCATAGCTGTGCTTCTTTTAAAAGAAAAAAAACCTGTCAAACTTCTCATTCATAACATATTGAATTGTGGATGTGTGACAGCATAGATCACAAGACTTGTGTTTCTATTTCTACGAATTAGCGCCTCTTTCAGTGCTTGTTTTAGTCACGTCGTGCACAGCAGCCCGTGTATGAGTTGTAGGGGCTTTGTTCTGGCAGACTCAGCTGGTCAGTCACATACATGTTTTCGTTTATGTGCAACATGCCTGAACAGCTCTGCCATTTCTTCACCCTTTTCAGCACGTGTAGACCATTGTAAAACAGCATTCATCGTCACTCAGCGGGACATGACAGTTGGACCTAATCATGCATGCCTCTTTTTAGCCATGCGTTCATGCGCTGTACACTTTTACACTATACTTTGAAAGAAAGATATTTAAAATAAACAAAGTTTGACTTCTTTGTTTTCATTTTTAGATTCTGTTTCCTTCCTTTCAGAAAATCACAAAACTATCCTAAGGGACATTCATGGAAGCACTTAGGTGTCCTCGAAAGTTCAGTGTCATGCTGATTTTCCTTCCCAGTGGTTTTCATTATCAACCAGCTGAGTGACTGAAGCTTTGAGGGAATTTGAAAGTGTTTTTTTTTTTTGTCTCAAACCATCTTTAGGCAAACTTGCTTGACCAAAGGAACAGCTTGGTGAAAGAAGAAAAGCCAGCTGTGGGATATATTTTCAGGACCACTTGTTTTTCACTGTCCAAGAGAACAAAAATAAGGGAGGTTTGTCACTTCGACCCACCTGGGTGATGTTCCTGGGGAGCAAGCCTTTTCATTAGCAGTGGACCGAAAAAAGAAAACAATCTTAATGGGCAAATACTGATAGAAATATACATACAAAGTGACACTGCTGAGATGGGTTGTTTCTTTCTTCACATCCTGGCCATCGTGGTCCATCCATGGTCCAGTGGAGATGTAAAGTTGTCGGGACTCACAGCTGTGAGCCAACAGGCTGTGGACTGTCTCTACAGCTAACTACAGCTGTCCAGTCTGGTCATGAACTTAAATATAACTATTTATTTCTTCTAAACTTTCCGGCTAAATCTCAAAATGTGAATTTTTTTTCCTATAGAAGAGTCAAAATGATTTTGGAGAATGTATTGACGATGCAGTACATGTTACAAAAGATTGCAGCCACTCACTTGCAGAAGAAATTGTTGTCAGCTATAATGTTAAAATACACTTGGAGGCTTATTGTTTTTCTAAATAAGATTATACCAAGTTTTTAATTAAAGTTTTTATATAGCATATTATATTCTGTGTCCTTTTGACTCTACTCAAATACCTTTTAGATGCAAAATGTTAGCAGTCATAAGATAAGAAAAGAAGATCAGATCAGATCAGATAAGATAAAACTTTATTGATTCCGAAATTTGCACATTACTGCAGCTTAATACAGGAGAGGGTGAGATAGAATAAAGAAAGATAAGTAAAAGAAAAACAAAAAACACTATACTCGTGATAATGAGCCCCTCATGTCGCCCTATTAGGAAAAAAAGAAGGGAAAAACATATATCTGTAAGAGATTAACTAGTCCTTGTGAGTATCTGAATGTACCCAAAAATCTATAAAGTGCATACAGTATACTGTGATAGGGGAAAGAAAAAGGAGAATTTAAACAACAATGACTGTATGGTGTTGGCACCATATGTTAACTTCATGAACTTTATTGGCTTTGTGTAAATTATAACCCTTGTGAGGGGAAAATACGTGGTGGTTTAAGGAAAGAAAGACCACCCCTCTCCCAGTTTTGTATGACTGCATTCATCTTCCAGAATCCCCTCAGTTTCTTCTTGTCTTTCTTCTCAGGGTCTGTTCTTATAACTGTTGACTTTTTTCTCTATTGTTTTGCTTTTTGGTTAAACTGTAAATACTTCAGACCTAATTTGTTCGTTCACTGCCTCTCGTTCTACCATCTCAGTTTGATTCCTTTCTGTCATCAAATCAGCCACCCCCCCCCCCCCCCCCCAGCCGCTCTGAGTCTCCACAGTTGTGCTATTTTCTTCAGCACATAGAGGATACATTTAGTTTGTGGTCGCCTGAAAAGTGGAGTGGAGGCTTTGGAGGGGAATCTGGTGAATCGCTACCTTCTCTTAGCCCCAGTGGGCTCAGTGGGGGCTGATGCCGACTTTCCACTGAGGTGAACCCATTGACTTGAGGTGTCTACGGATGCTCAGCTGCAGAACCCTGCACCCGTCACCCCGGGCTGGCAGGCACCCACACCGGCACGCGGCATCGGCCTGCCTCACGGGCGACCCTGTTTATGTTTTTCTTGTGTGGCGACGAGTTTCTTACTAAGCTGCAGCGAGCGCAGAACCACCCAGCTGGGCTCACACCAGAATACCCAGATGCAAGTGGCCAACCGGACTCCACCGAGATCTGCTGCGACTGCAGGTCCACATGTTGAGGCACTGAAGAGTTTTAGACCACACTTCAAATCCAGATTGGTGCTTTTCATGTTTTTGTTCTTAAAATACAAATTTCCGCCTATAATCAACATTTACTTGCCTTTCATTCAGCTTCACAGCTGATTTTCTGTGTCTGTAAGAGTGCAGCTTTATGAGTCTATTTGAAACAAATTCTAAAAAAAAATTAAAAAAAAAGTCCCTTCCAGCAATTCTTGCTACGTTTGTTCCAAAACAATAAAAACTTTGTACAAATTGTACAAGCGGTTCAATGTAGTATCAGAAGCATTTATTTCACACTTAAAACAAATGCAAGAGGCTTTTATTTTTCTTCCCTGAAGGTTTTTTTGGGGGTTAGGAACAATTTTAATGTGACTCACAACATCAGGTTGCTGTGTTGAACTGCCACTTGCTTGGAAAAAATAAAAAGCAGTTATGTAATTTCTACGCAATTGATCAACTTTGTAAATAAATACAGTTTCTTTCTAACATGCTGCATGTTATTTGTGAGCCGCAAGTTTGCAAATGTGAGCGCTGCCCTCAAAACAAATGTGTGTGTACACAACACGGCCTTCATCATTTGCTGGCGACTAAAAAGCGTCTCTATTTGAGTCTGTCTGTGTTTGGAGTCGCTCAGTCCTGACTGGGCAGGATATGCAAACCAGAACTCTAATTACCTGACAACGGTCTTTTAAAAAAAATCACCTGCATCCGGTTATGCTACTTGTTGACGTTGTCACTACTAATCAGCCCCCTAACACCTGCTAGGGTCCAGACCCTCCCTGCAGACAGGATTTAAAGATCAGCATTTTGGGTGTGTTTGAGTGTAATAACCTACTCTGAAGCACAACCTTTCCTTTGAGGGTCAGAAGCAGCTGGAAACAAGCAGGTGTTTGTTGGCTGCAGTTGTACATCCAAGGCAAAGGTCAGAGTTCAGGTGGCCTCAGGCTGGTGGCAGCAGGCTGATGTGAGGTGGCCGTTATGTCCTGAAACCTTTGGTTTGGATGTAGATGAAGGATGTAGGGTCTAAGTGACGGATGTGGGTTATTAAAGTCAACTTTTTTTCCGGAGTTCAAGATGACACATTCAGCAGGATTTAAAATTAGCATGCTAACGCACATAGCGGTGCTGCAAGCAAAAGTGTCCCCCGAGAAACGGTTCACTGGCCGGCCGCGGGCGGAGTCTCTGCTTGGGACGAGTTGGGCTCAGGTTGGTGTGGGCTGAGTCTGGCCTGTGACATCACAGGCCGCGGGAAGTTGAAAACTTGACATTAATATACATGAAAAATACATTTACTTAGAGTAAATATACCCCTGGGTGCATTTTTTTAAACCTAGGACTGCTTTTTTAAGAAGTACATACCCAAAGTTGAGTAAAAAAACCTTTAAAAAGTGAACTTTCCATAATAGTTCCCCTTTAAAATGATACTTATTGTAAAACTTTTGGTAAAATTTAAATTTGTCTCTTTAAAGCAAACAAAAACAGCCACATTTTGTACGCACACATGTTCAGGCTGAGGTTTTTATCCTGTGAAAGTTGTGTGTATATCATCCTCACACTGTGAGTGCTTACCGTGATGAAAAGGAGTACAAGCACATAATCTGAGCCTGTCACCACCCTCCACTCCCTACACATGTATCCACACACAAGACATGGTGCAGAAATTATTTCACACTTAAGAGACAACCGTTTTACTGCCCCTTGTATTTAGCATCTCGCTAACTGTTTCTGCTACTTTATTGGCTGGAAAAAAAAAACAAAAAAAACAAAGTAGAATCTGTCCCTTTTTTTCTTGCTTACACACATAATACGCCCACCCACGTTCCGGCAGAGCTCGGCTCAGTTTGAGATTACACAGGAGCTCCAGCCACAAACACTGTGGAATCCGCAGATGTGTATACATAGCGTGGCCGTGATGCAAGTAGAGTTGGAAAGTTATGCAGGATGTGTACACAGCGGCGTTTGATAAATGTCTGCTGGAGTCTTAAGGGACGAATCGAGGTCCTGCACGCTTGACCCAAACAGAGCGCCACTTCTAAGTAACAGACGTTACGCTTCTTGCTTCTGCACTTTGCACTGCAGGTTTTGATACTAACATAACACACGTTAAAATAAATGTTTTTGTGTCATTTGGAAAGGGTCAAATGGACAGAAACAAAGTTGCAAGAACAAAAGATAAGGTGGTATCCTCCAAGTAAAACAGCCCACATAAAATACTGTGTTAATTTAATTAACGATTTGGGAGACATGAGTTGTAATTTAGGTTCTGTTTGTGCCAAATAACTCCAAGATCAAATCCATGCATGGTGCAGATGGTCTTTTTTTTTCTTTTTAATCAGAATTTAAAAGCTGGAAATGCACTTGTAGTTTTTATGTTCTTCAACGTTTTTTTCTTTTTTTTTTACTTTTTCATTTTTTAGCTATTGTTTGAACTGTGCAAGTTTTTTTTTAAAGAAATGAATAACACTGCTGACTGTTGTTCACCTAACCTGACCTCCTTCCTGCATTGCTTTTTGGCAAGTTATCACAAACACAACCGTAGATCACTCCTTCAGTGTTACTTTGTGTGCAAATATTTGTGTACAGCGTATGTTTCTTGTGCTGGGTTGGCAGCAGCTCTGCTGATCTCGTGGGATGCAACAAAGAGCTGAAGTAATATTGTTTTGATTATCGCCAGAGCCTCTGCAGAGCAGGCTGCGGCCCCTCGCAGTGACTGATATAACTCAGTGTCATTAGACCCCATTGTTGTTCCTGTAATGTGTCGGTGCAGTTGTGGGTTGTGCTAATTTAAATTCCAAGTGGATAATTGCACAATTTAACAAACAATTTGGCAATTGTCACTTTTAAAACTGCCTTCATTTGTAAGTCTTGATTCTCTCTAACTTTACTTTTGATGTGTTTACAAGCAGTCAGGACGTACAACCCCAAATCTAAAGTTGTGACATTGTGTAAGATGTAAATTAACCTCCATTCAATACTTTGGAAATCTCATAAACCTATAATTTTATTCACAATTGAAGACGGTAAACAAATCAAATGTTTAAGCAAAAATAATTGTGCCATTTTTTATGGCAACAATAGGTTGTAAAAGTAAATGTTAAGTACAAGTAATAGCTGCAGGAACATTTTGCAAATAATTACCGTATTTATTCAAGTATAATACGTAAAATTTAATCCATAAAATCATCCATAAAGTTGGGGGGTAGTACTATACTCGGATAAATATTTTTACTCATGTATTTTAATCGGCTTCATTCACAAAATGCCTTAGTCCGGAAATGAGACCGCGTCGTAAAAGCAGTTGAAGCGAGCTTACCTGTGACCCTCCTTCGTGCTTCAGAGCGAGATAATAACAGATCCATACAGGTGACATGATGTGGAAAAAAAGGAGGGGGGCAGTCCAGCACCTTAGTAATGATAACAAACTAATGACATTAGCGTGTGACCGAGCCGCTCCTGGAACAACAGCAAACGTGTTCGTCTGTAATGGCTGCCGTCTACCGGTGCTCTGAAAAAGTTTGTATCCGTGAAAAAAGTTTCCACACCAGAGGGGGCGCTCGTGAGTAGGAAGTAATCTGCTTTTCCCCCACAAGATGGCCCAAATCTCATGTGAAGTCTCTGACTTTTGTGTTGGCGCATCCTGGTGGACTATGTGTAAAATGCCAGAATTCATATGATGCTGCTACAGCTGATATATATTTGTTGTCAAAATACCTTTTAGTGCATATGTTATTAAAATAAAARGAACAGTCCAATGATCATTTTACTGATATGTAAAAAGACTGCAAAGGCTGAAAAATCTTGAAGTTTGTATGAAATTGGAGGTAGTTTTAAGAATTAAAATTTTTATGCTCTTTAAGCTCAAAAAAGCAGGGGGTCGTATTATACATGAGATCGTATTATAGACGAATAAATGCGGTAGGTAAAATTGCAACAGGTTACTAAGAGGACTGGATATAAAAAGAGTATTTTAGAGAGGTTAAATACCTCAGAAGTAAAGATGGGCTGAGGTTCACCAGTCTGTAAAAAGCTTTCTAAATATAGTGGAACAGATTCAGAATAGTGTTCCTCAACAGAGCATTGCAATAATTTCCCATCAACTACAGTTCGAATATTATCAAAATATTTCAAGAATCTTAAGAAGTTGCTGTGCACAAAGGACAAGGCTGAAAGTCTATATTGGATGTCCGTGATCTTCAGGCCCTCAGGCGGCACTGCATTAAAACGGTCTAATTCTGTTATAGACATCACTCTATGGGCTCATGATCACTGTTAACACAGTGTCTGTAAACACAGTTCATCGTGCCATCCATAAATGCTGGTTAAAGCTCAATCATACAATGATAAGTGAACACCATGCAGTAGTTCCACCACCTTCTCTAGGCCAAAGTTAATTTAGAGTGGACTGAGGGAAAATGTAAAACTGGTCAGATGAATTTAAACAATAAATAAATAAACAAATAAAC
>NW_013952467.1:938159-939427 GCF_001266775.1 Austrofundulus limnaeus
GTGTTGCATATGCATCAATATACGCAAAAAAAAAACTGTGAACATGCAGATCCTTTTTACATAACTCAAAAACAAGGAAAGCTACACTTACCAATTTGCCAAACATTTTCCTTTTTTAGCTTTTGACTGAATTAATTGTGTTGGAAACTTTGAGGTTTGTGAATCATCTGATAAATTAAAGCGTCATGAATGTTGAACTGGATTAAAGCTGTCACAGTAAAAAAAAGTTTGGCTGTACAAGTAATTGCGATTAATAAAAAAATCTTGTCTCTTTTCGTTTTGTTGCTTGTGTAAAAACACATTAGTGCACATTTACTTTATGGGAAGTGACAGTACCAATGAAAATGGAATCATAAATCTTTTTAGATTTAGTATTGCTGCTTGTTTTTTATTGAATTAAAAAACCCTAATTTTTATTATACCATTAACATCACTGCTGTATGAAATGCTCCCAAAGGAATAAAAAGGCAATCATGCTTAAAAAAAGAAAAAAAAAATCTTGTGGAAAAAAGAAAAATAGGTTTTAATTTTACCAACCATTGTTTTCATTTTGATCATAATTGTGGCAGGCTCAAACAGGCCAACTGAAACTGTTGATGATAACTGGGTTTAAAGGTTATCACAACATTAATTTTTGGTGTTTTTGACCTTTTAACAAACAGATGCTTCATTCTAGCTGTTCTTATAAACTCCACACAGTCATCTGACATAATGACCTTTGCAACAGGAGCTTAAAAATAACCTTTTATATGTTGACCCTAAATAAAAATGTAATCTTATAGTCTTTAAAATAAAGCCTTACCCACAACGGCTACAAAATAAAATCTAATTCTGAAAGCGTGTTTCTTTTTAAGGATCTGAATGTAATTACTTTAAATGAGATTCTACGCTGCAGCTCAACTTCTTCTGCCAAGCCTATGGAGCTTATTTAAATTCAGCTCTTTTGGCATGCTAGATTATACTTTATACCAGCGTGCACTGCTATCTCAAGCCCCTGTGCGCTCGTCATCTGCCTCTTCGCAACCTCCTCTCCATCACCCGCAGCTCCTACCCKTTTTCATTAGAACCACATTGCTCATTTGCTTGTGCTTTTTTTTTTGGATGGCCTCCCTTCTCCCCTTATAGCCATCCCCTCCACACCATTATGTTTTTTTTTTTTTTGTGAAGAGAAAAATAGAGACAGAGAAAAACAGAGAGAGAAGTAATTAGAAAAATAGAAAGACTGAAATAGCGATTAGGATTATATTAAATATACACCAACAAAACAC
>NW_013952467.1:941422-943284 GCF_001266775.1 Austrofundulus limnaeus
CACACACACACACCCCAAACAGCTTATATGCAGCTCTCCCCACAGGTGGTGGGACTACAGGGAGGAGGCTTCTCATATAGTTTTTTGGGCGTTGCTGCCATGGACAGAATTCTGACTGAAAGAACAAGCTCACAAGTATAATCTGCTGAAATGTGTTTCCTCCATGGGGTGTCTAGTTTTATCCTTAAATATGAAATGAGGAGCTCCGTCATCCACGGGGGGTAAATTGCTAAATTTGCATTTCTACTTCAGCTTTAACTCCTATTTCACACGTGCCTCTGTAAAATCTCTGTTTGAATGGCCAAACAGCCCCTTTGACCTCTCTGTATATCATAAAAAACTGGAACACCCCCACCACAGACTCATGCTGATCCAGATTTACAACCATCATTAGCATTTATTATACATTACACATGATATTCACTTCCAGTAAAAGAATTTAAAGGTCCAGCTGTATTGTGCTGAGAAGAAAGACAGTAAAAGACACGAGCTGCAACAAAATATCTGCAGAGCATTTGTTTTTACATTTAATATTCTTCCGAGCAGCATGTGCAATGAACTGCATGTGTCCCTGCCAATGAACGTTGCCAGAAACCAACCAAAGTCAAATTCTTCCTTTGCTTTCTTTTCCTGTTTTCCCTTTTTTTCCTCGACTTCTCATCTTTCCCTGCTCGCTGCCTTTTTATTTATTTATTTATTTTGCTAGAGCAGCAATTCAGGCCATCTGCTGGCACCGACTGGCAGCTGTTATGCCATGCGAGGAACCAGTGGCGCACCACCCTTCATCCGTTATTAGTTCTTCAGAGAGATTTAGATGGAGGGGAAGGTGGAATGTGTGGCAGGAGATTTACTGAAAACTTTAGGGAAAGGAGCAGGCAGCCAAAAACTGAAGCCAGGGAATCTGGTTCCAAAAACAAAGTGTTGGTGTGCTTCCCCCCCCCCCCCCCTATTCAGCTCTTCTTTTCCTTCTGTGCTCTCGTGCCACTGTTTACCACAATTCTTTTTAATCCCAAAGAATCACACAAACTAATTAAGTTTCAACTATAATGTAAATCCTCCTCGTAAACTTTTCATTGGTTTTTGACAATGTTTTATGTCTCACTTTTACATCACTAATGATTGTTGTTCTGCAGATATTCTAGTTATCATCCATTTTATAATACTTTGCAATGAATTGAGGGCTTCACATTGTGCCTTTTTTTCAGTAATTTCTTGTCTCCAAGTGTAGATAATAAATATTCTTATTTGTAGAGGTGGTTTTGAGGTTACTGAAGGGTCAGCTGCACTTTGAGGGCCGTTTAAAAAATAAGGAGAGGAGGAAAGTGGTAGAAAAAAAATCATTTGGATGATAAACTGAGAGCTGCCCAATGACCCTGTGCACATTTTTCGTAGTTGCCTTCACTTTAATCTAAAGAAAAATTTAAGAAAAAAAAAGCGAAAAAACATATCTAAGTGATTCCATGTGGATTTTTTTTTAGTTGTTCCTTTATAACTGTGAAATTCATTGAAACTAAGAACCTTCGGTTAGCACAGGTTTAATATAAGTTTCAGACTCCCAGAAGCCTGATTTTATTAAAAACTAATGGGAAATAAATCTTTTTTTTTTCTTAAAGGGATCCCTGATTAGTTGTAACTAGACTTTATTTGATGAACATATATTTTAACTGTAAAATAAAGACTGTAAAAATCCTGTAGGCTGTTTAGTTTTGTAAATTTTTAATATTAAATTTTAACACGGACGGAACCATTTTATTTACACGCAAAGCATTCTGGGTAAATGATGATGTGGATAGGTCCTCGGTGTGGGCGAGCTATATCCACCCTGAAGGTTAATCTTGGACAATATCTGGCGATTGACTCTT
>NW_013952467.1:944990-959690 GCF_001266775.1 Austrofundulus limnaeus
GTGTGTGTGTGTGTGTGTGTGTGTGTGTGTGTGTGTGTGTGTGTGTGACATCTTGCATCGATCCCCCTACCAGTTTCTTACCAATAAAACACATGGGTGGCCAGCTTGTTTGTTATATGGGTTTGCAAACAGTTCTTGTGTATTTGGCTTTGAGCTGTAAGTTACTCATTGTTAAATCAACATTCTACCTTTACTTCAGTGTTTTTAATTATAAGACGAGCAAGTAATTTTGAAATACAGTGGTGCTTTTGTTAACACTGTACAGTTTGCATGTTGACCTTTGTAATTTTAATGTTGCTGATGTTGTGCTCTTTTATTAAGGCCTTTTCCACATAGAAATAGTTTTTCAGAAATGATCTTTCTATTTGTTGCTTCTAAAAAATAAGATAGATTAGAGGCGGGGCTAAGAGGTGTTGTTTGTATGAGGTTGCATTTTGGCAGTTCACAGGAAAACTCAAGGATGGCATTTCAAGATTTTTTTCAAAATGTACTATATGTCTACACTCCATTCAATGATTTATACTTTTGAAATAAATAAAACTGGTTCAACATTAGTTTTTACTTTTTTCATTCTTGTTACTGCACGAATTTAAAAATTAAATGACCAAAGTATTGTTTTTTTTTTTTTTCATTCTCTAACATAGATGCTTTCAAAATCGTACTTTTAGCTGATGGTAAATGTTACATAACAACATGTTGTGATGTCAGGTTATGTATGTGGTTCCTGGTTGCTTCTTTGTTTATTTACACACTCCTTACACAGTTTCTTGTCAGCTTTCTGCTGGAGTTGATGAAACAAATGGATTGTGTTCTCATCAAAGCTGCATTTAGTTTCTTGCAGCTTCTGTTTTCTAAAGTATGCCCAGACGGCTTGCACAGCTTACGTTTTCTGTCTGGTTCTGGTCTGTAACTATGACTTGTAACATTTTGCTGATTATTAATCTGTTCTTGTCGCCCTTCACGTTTCAGTTGTGTTGGCTAAAACAGCTAACAGTGAAGTAGGAGGGAACATGCCAGCATAAAACTGGCAAGCACTCAGCAAGTGATTGATTGTTTGCTTGTAAAATTGTTGCTGAGTTTGTAGGCAAGTTAAGGCAGCTCTGTTTTCGAAGCAGGCTGATTGCCTTCTTTTTTAAGAATGAGGTTACAAAACGTTCTGACAACAACACTGGATTGATGGTGTGTAATGTTTTTTTTAAATTGATGTATTTGAATAATGTACCAGCCCTGACTTGTCTGTGTTAGCATTTACGTCAAAACACAACTGTTCAGACATCAAGAGAAGTGAGACTGAAATTCTCGGACATGAAACTTCGTGTTGATTTTTATTTTTTATTTTTTGCTCTTGACTCATCATTACTATTGACAAAACTCACACTCTCACAATGATAGACAATTGTTGAGTACAACAAAAAAGACAAAACAGTGTTAACTTTGGATATTCATTTAATGTTAAAATCACTTTTTCCATTTATACAAATAAGTTCACAAAATAAAAAAAAGAAATAATTAACAAAAGGTTTCCCAAAATAAACAGGGAAAAATTTAACAGTCACACTGAAAATACTTTTGGTTATCCTCAATGTTTTCTATTTTTTACAGACAAATATTCCAGTTGCATCTCTTGTTTTAAAGGCATTTTGTTGGCACTGAACTTTAAATTTTACACCAATATACTGTGGATGACTTTACAGCTATTGGCAGATGTGTCTTTGGTGCGTTTAGCCACAGGCAGAGTTGTTAGGGCTTTAAGCACTCCGAGGCATGTGGGTATATTGAGTGAGCAAATGACAGTGACTTTATGTCTGCAGGCCTTTGCACAAGACACAACTTGCATTATGACAGAGGTTGAAAGATCTACACACACACACACACACACACACACACACACACACACACACACACACACACACACACACACACACACACACGCGTGCGCGCACACACACACAATATTTTTGTAGCTCCTTCTTTGTGCCATATTCACAGATTTTAAGCTCAGCACTCAGTCTTTTTGGTAATCTTCCAGTGGATCTCTGCAAGCCTTGTTGTCTTTTAGAAAAGAGTTCAAATGTTATCAAGTTGTGCATCTGGTTTTTACATAGTTATGGTTGGGTACAAGCAAGCATAACGGGTCTCCTTTGCCGAGGAGAAATTGTGTACAGCACATCATCAAGCAGGCTATTTTTACTCAAATGAAACATAAGACATATTCACTATTTGCTTTGCTTGTTTTCAGCCAGGCCATGAAGTGGATTGAGTGTTTGAATTATAGTTGAGGGATAGCACAGTTAGCTTTACGGGTAAATGAAGAGCTCTTTGATTTGAATATAATCACTGAGTATTTGCTGTAAGACAAACTTAAAAGTGGTTGAAAGACAGTGCACTTAGTTAGAGGGGGATCATTCAGTTTCTTCCCTCTGTACCTTGTTGTAATCCTGCTTCCCTTTTTCTTTTGTATTTGCAAAGCATGACGAGGGCTTCGGAGTGATAAAGAGGGATTTAGTCTTGACTCAGTCCAGACTCACATCTACTTAGACTGTCTGATATTCTGGGGGCAAAGCTGTTTGACTGAATTTACTGGTACCAAATGAGTTTTAATCTTCAAAGATTTTAATCTGCTGTTTTGTCTGTTAGTCACAAAAAGTGGGATCAGGGTTTTGAGGGGTTTTAACATTCACAATGTTACACAGTTCAAACAATACAAAAAATAATTAAACATATATACATTTTATCAAAACAAAGCCATACAAGTATCAGCTATTTTCTCTGAACTTCATTTTGAGTCTTAAAGGTCATTCACAGCATATTCTGATCCCTTAGGGTAAGTACTGAAGAGTTGCACTGTGCAGAAAAAAACAGCTAAGATTGTTTTGTTGGGGTTTTGTGATGGAGAAAGGCACTACAAGTTTATTTTGAAAAGCACAAGTTCATTGTGTGTCCTAACTCCAAATTTTAGTCCATGACAACACACGATCAGTTCCAGCATCAGGACAGATGAATGTCCAAACATGATTTCCAATATCTTCTTGGACAATCATAGGGCTGTGAGTTTGTATGTAGAGCTGCTCTTCTTGTGATTGGTTGATTGATACCATGTCCTCTACTTTCAAACACCAGACTTTGTATTCCACATGGAGGGAGAGAGCAGAAAAATTAAAAGTCCTCCTTTAGAGTTGCGTTATCAAATCCAGCTGTCAAAAGTGATAAGGCTTGTGCAAGGACATGTTGTTATTGGATATGCAATGATCTTGTAGTAACAACACCTCATATTCCAGACTGCCATTTTGGACAGCAGGTTCAGGGATCATAAGTTGGGGCTGTTTGTGAGGCAACACCCCATTGTCTAGGCCAGTTTTAACTCCATCCAACTCTAGCTGGGAGGGCTCACAGTCTAGATCCAGGTTGCCCTTGGCTCTCTTTCTGCGAAAATAGCATACCACTCCCACTGCTATTGCTATCAGTATCAGTAGGAGCATGATGGCAGTTGCAGGCACCAGGATGGTGGTAAGCTTTGGGTTTTCAGTGCGTGCATTTGTTGTTTCCATGATTAAAGGTTCTGTATGAGCCTCAATGCAGATGCTTTCTATGCCACTATGATCACCTAAAGGACTGACACAGACAGCATAGGTGGAGTTAGGATTCAGACCTCTAAGCCTGTACTCTGGGAAGGATGCTGGGAGGTTGAGTTGATTTGGCCTGCGGTCCGACCCTGACAGATTGCTATACGTCAGACGAATTCCACGAATGTATGGACGCATTTCAATGTACCGGTGAAGGTCTATCAGAATTGAAGTTGGGGTGGCTTGATGGGAGCTGAGGTCTGGTGTGTCTTTGATGAAAGTTGCCCTGGATGATTCAGCTTCAGGGGGTGAAGGTGGAAACTGGTTTTGAATTTCACAAAACATTCCAGTAGTACCATATGGACAGGAACACTCTACATGACCATGCTGATCCAGATGACAAGTACCACCATTTAAACAGGTATTATCAGGACAGATATGCTGCTCTTCATCTTGGTCCATGCTGCCACTACTGGTGGGTGCAGGAGCAGGAATTGGGGGAGAGTCACCTTTGTTACCTGGGTTGTTACTGACTTTAAGGACATGAATAGTTTTAGTACTACTCGGGAAGGTAGTAACAGGAACAGTCAGGGTGGTGGTAGTAGTTTTGGCAGTACTAGTGGTGATTGTAGTTGTTGTTGGACAGCCAAAATCTTTGTGCTCCAGTGTCTCTAATTCCTTTCCAGCATTGATAGGTGGGAAATGGCAGCGCGTCTCCTTTGTTCTCTCCAGGGCTATACCTTGGGTTTTGAGCCATCTTGGGAACCATGCTAAGTTACAAAGGCAGTTAAAAGGATTCTCCGCTACTGTGAGCTTTTTTAGGTTGGGGAAGAGCTGAGTGAACTCTTCAGGTAGGCCTTGAAGACTGAGACTGCTTATATCCAACTCTGATAGCTCTCGAAGGTTCTGCAGATCCTCAACCTTTGGAGGACCAATTGGGTTCCCAGCCAGATTAAGGTTATACAGCCCTGGGGTCTCCTTTAGTGCTGAGGGGAAAGAGTCTAGTTGGTTTCCTGAAATGTCCAGCTCATGAAGATTTTTCAGACCCAGTATAAGATCTTTATTCAAACTGGTGAGCCCCATACCACCCAATCTGAGGGTCTCTAGGTTTGGAGTTTGAAGATCTGTAGGACCTAAAGACGGTAAGGCATTAAAGCGAAGGTCCAGCAGCAGTAGTTGGGGCATTAAGAGGGTAGGCAGGGAGGTCAACATGTTACCCTGCAGCTTGAGTTCCAGCAGGTGGTCTAAGCCATTAAAGGCTGCAGGGTGGATGGTCTTTATGCTGTTACTGTACAAATAAAGGCGTTCAAGCTTTGTTGCACCGTGGAAACATTTCTCTGAAATGTGGTTGATCTGGTTGGATGACAGGTCCAAGTTTTTCAAAGATGTCAAGGGCTCAAACACCCTTTCAGGTAGATGGGTCAGTTTGTTCTGACTGAGGTCCAACATTTCCAGCTTCACAAGACCATCAAAGTCCTCAGCTTTAATGTTTTCAATCCCATTGGAAAATAGATAGAGGCTTTGGGTGGATGTGGGTACTCCTTGGGGAAACGTAGAAGAGTGTCTCTGGAAACATAAAATGGATTCTGTAGGCACACAAGAACAGTCTTTTGGGCAATCTTTAGAAAAAATGCCATCAGGAAGGAGGAGGAGGAGCAGAATAGGCAGCAGCGGGTTCAGTAAGGTCTTCATTGTGTGGATTCTTTTTTTCGCCATGCTCCGCCTAAAACAAAGAGAACAAAACAGTTTTAATTACCAGCATGAATCAGAAATACTCAGTGAATGACTGTAATTAGAATACAACAGTACAATATATGAAACTGATGCCTCTGTTACTTGTTAAGACCCAAGTAAAACTTATCATCATAAGTTTAAAGGTACAGTATCAGTCTTTGTGAGAAGAAATGTTTGACTAGTGCAGTGCAGCTTAGAACTAATTTTACAAACTATGGTGTTTCTCTTTGTTCAAAGGTTTTCAAACTCACTAATGACATTTATTGATACACAGAATATTTTTACTCCATTTAATGAAGAGATTACTATCAAGGGCTTCCTCACATGTTCTCTAAAACAACAGGCCTATAACGGCAACCTCAGTCTTCAGAGGGAGTAAAAAGTAAGATGAAGTGAAACATAAGACCAAAATAAGAGGAATTTTTTTAGCTTTTTCTGCTCCCCTGAAGCCTATAATACAGTAATTTAAATTCTCTCTCTGAATAAGTAACAACAAAGCTACTTTTTTGTAGTTTTGTGTAATCATTTTTTGTTGTTGTACATGTGTCATGCTGCACATAGCAAAGCATTCTAGCATGATTTACTTTTAGGCTTCTAAACTGGGGGGGGGGGGGAGTTAATTATGTGGAACTGCCTTCCCACCTTCAGATGTTAGATAAGCAGCATACAATTTTCATTTTGTTTTCTGGACTGACAGCCTGTAATACTTGTCAAACAAGTGCCTGTACTGTAGGACGAATGAAATATATTGATGAGAAAAAATCATTGAAAAGATTTGTAACTGTGTTTTGAACCTTTTCACTTGGGGCTGAGCCTTTTAAAACAAATGCCATGGTGAAGTGTCAGCACACTACTTCAAAGGATGATGGATTGGAGAGAGGAATGAGTGGGAGATAAAGACAAACTAGATGCAGACAAGAGTCTGTAGCAGTCTATCATCCTCAGCTATCCAACAATACGACCTTGGGCAAAGAAACAACATGTATCTGTTTGTTGCTCATTTTTAGCCAAGGTGTCAGTAGAAAGCATGTTTTATTTTAACAGTTGGCTCAAAGCAGATTTAAATACCCCTGCTGTTCCACACTCATATTTGTTTAATAAAATGCTTTGATAATTGGGTGCAAGGAGAGTATCTTATTTGTTAAATGGCTGTCTTAACATTTATGACATCCTGTTTTAAAGTGCTGAATGTTTGCCAACTTGAATGCACGAGGAAGCGTTTTTAAGGCCTGAAATGGTCAGTTGTTCGCTTTGCTTCATAAATACCTAAAGTGGAAGCCAACTTTGTGGGACCTACAGTTTTACACAAATGAAGTGCAAACAGAACAATCTGTGCTCACACTGCTCACCTGGGGTTGTGGCTTATTTCACCAGAAATTTTTAGGCGTTTTTTATGGGTGTGCTACGTTGTTTTTTTCCTTAAGTTACATTTTCCTGTGTAAATTTTTACTAGGTATAACATGTAAAAATTCTTTAGATATATGCTGGTCCACATGTTTGAAGTCTATACGTATGTATGTTATAGTCTAATAATATGTTTGTTAGAGAAGTATTAATTCATATTTTATTATATTTAATAATGAAATGTTAAAAAACAATAATAGGTTTGTTCAGTTGCTGTACTTTCTACATAAATTTCTGAACATTACATCATGTTTCTGTAATTTTTGTCTGTTGTCAATAAAAACTTTAAACTTTACTAATGCATGTAACAGAAACATTTTATCAAAAAGGACATCCCTCAGCTTTAAACTTTTAGACAGAAAATCAAGTTTAGCAAACTTTGAGAAGAAAGAACGTTTTCTACATTTTTGCTTCACTTTTGTTTTTCTCCTGGAAAATGTTATTTCTCGACAACATGTTAGTTGTCAAATATTAGCTTTTTAGAAGGGAGAACAACTTTTCTCCAGCCATGTCGATGAAGTCAACCTTGCGGTTTGATTAAACAAAGCAGCTCACACATTTTCAGAATAAGCTCCTGCTAGCAGAATTAAAACGCCAGAGAAATTTCTAAACCATGCAGAAAACCAACTTGGAATTATACTGTTTATGAATACCTTTGTTGAAAAACAAAATCGCTGAATTTGAAGGGAGTAGTTTAATGCTGGCTACAAACAAATGAGCACCAAATGTGAAGAGTTGAGTTTATTTTAGAATTCTAGAGAATTTACATTTGGTAGCTTGGAAAAAAAAATTGAGCCAGACTCAAAGAACAGCCAAAACTCTTTAAATAGTCTCCAATTCATTGAGGGCTTTGAAATTGTGGAAGTGTGGATGAAAGAGGGAGAAGAAAGCGTGGCAGTTTCACTGTGTATGTATATGGATCTAGAGAAAATAAAGAGATTTGGAAAGACAAACTGGATGAAATGAGTTGAGAAAAACAAACATTTGAAAAATATGCAGATCTCAGGTTTTCATATCACTGTGTGGGGTGTGTGCTGTGTTTCAGTTCAAGTACCATGGTGAATTTGGAAAACCTAGAGGGGATGAACTTTATTGGAGTAGTTTGTATCCTATATAGTTAGAAATAGGAAAATGTAAAAACAAGAGAAACCTTACAGCAAATCAGGGCTAGAATTGGATTAAGAAATCAAAATTAACAAAAACATCAAGCAGGTCTGAGGAATGAGTGCACCATGGAGATAAAAATGAGACTATTTTTCTAAGAAACCTGCTGTGGTATTTCTGCCGTAGCTTCCCTGGGGCAGAATGTTTATTTGAGCGTGTCTCATTCCAAACTGAGCCAGGCACATCTGATAAACCAGCGGAGAAGAAACCTAGGTGGAGGTGGACGGGGAGGGACTCAGCATACGAGCACTGCCAGATTGCAGATAAAGCTGGAACTCGAAAGGTTAGATTCTACTGTTTTCTTTCTCTTTGGCTGTAACCGACTGGTGCTGATGAGTGGCCAAGATAAGGTGCAGCTGGGTGCATCATTTCTGTGTGGATCCAAGTTGTAAGGTGGTGGTGAGTGATTGCTCTGAGTGGAGGTGCAGAGCAGAGGGAGGTAGTACAAAGACTTGTAATCCTGCACACACACCCTCCCCTTTTGCCTCCCTCCTCCTTTCTCAAGCTGTAATTTCCTTTTCTCTCCCCTGTGCACTTGAAGCATTCCTACAGGCAGAAGCTGAGTTTGAAAAAGCGAGTTTGGCTCTCATTGGCATTTCAGTATTTACAGGAAGCTTTTTTTTGGTTTATAAACACTGGACAAAGACCAGATCTTCCATATCAGTGTATGAGTTGGGGATTATATTAGAATAAAACATGAGTGTTGAGTATCTGAAGGACAGAGGTGACAGAATTTTTGTAGAAAAAGCCAGGAGAACATTTTCTTTCAACACTAAGAGACAAATGCTTTGGAAAGAAAAAGAAGCAGTAAGATGAGACATAAGGGATAATAACATTACCCCTCTCCTCAAGCACAATTATTATCCTATTCCCTGTTCTTTAAAAGATGAGGAGGAAAAGAAAACACAACCAAGGGAACAGCAGAGATAAGATGAGGTTTCTGTCAGCAGGGGCCCAAACTGAATGAGACCTGGCTCTCGGAGGTTTAAGTGGGCTTCGACAATTAAATCCTTGCAGCCTGCAGGTCAAGAGTCATCATCCTCAGAGCTCAAGGCCAACACAGAGGGGCTATGACAGGGTGTGGACAAACTGGCCGGAGACAAAATGAGTGCACAGTGCCAACTGACAGTTAGGGATAAGGCTGCACATTACAGAGTTCATACTCCCACAAAACAGGCTTTTATTTCAAGGTCCTTTATCTTCGAAGGAAACGGCGCTTGTGATATGTGCGTTAAAGCGTGATGTTGTCAGCCTGAAAGTTCATCCCATCTCTTTTTTTAACCATCAGTGATGTTTGTGCCACCACCTGGATTTAGTTATCTGCAATCCACTGGAGTTATCTGTCAAAATGACAAAGGAATCGAGGGAGAGTTGAGAAGCATTAAGAAGGGTTTTGTAGACGATACGAAGTTGAAAAAAACGACTTAAGAAGGAACATATGAGAGAACTGACAGCAGACACATGTGGCACAGGTATATGAAAATGTCATGTTAACAAAAGAGTGCTGGTACATATAATGCAGGGACATGGTTTTTAAGACACAAACTACTTTATCTTTTATGTAGCGTCTATTTGCTGAATGAACCAGTCAGACTGTATTAGACGAGCAACAAACAGCTCATAAAAGCTGCCTTGTCAAGATACTCCGAATACTTGGAAAACAAATTACACTTTAATCACTAAAATACATATTACCCTAAGTTTAAAACATGCAGATCAAAGATCTGAGAAAAATTGTGTTTTACTGAAACCAATGGTAACCTTGTGATATAACTAAGAAAGACGAAACTCCAAATATGTTTCACGAGTTTTTACATCAAGATCAATCAAGTGGGTGGAAGATAAAGATGAATATGAGAAGAACCATAATATATAACAAAAACAAAAGTTCTTCTATGGCTGACACTGACAGTACACGTCTTGAAGCCAGTAAATCACTGTTGTTCTCTGTAGTGGTAAGAACAAGGGGTTAGTGGTTCAGCAATGTGTTACAAACAAAACTGCATGATTTTAGTCTACCCACAAGAAAAGACTTTGTTATAGCCACATCCACTCTACATCAACTTTACTTGTACTAATGGTGCTACAAGGGGTTGTATCCATAATGAACACCAAAAACCACTTTATTGAGTCACTTCTGGGCTGCCTTTTGTCTCAAACTTTAGTCTACTTTCCCTTTTTTTTTTCTTTCTTCCTTTTTTATGCATATCCCAATTAGGCAGTTCTTTTAATGTTAAGATTTACTGTTTGGACTTAATCTGTTATAAAGACATGGTGAAGCAATACCATTAGAGCTTGCAGCTGGAAGACATGAAAAGAACATAATTTACAGAGCAGGGGTTAATGTGAGGGTAGCTGCAAAGTAAAACTCACTCACTGCGCACACTTGCTGCACTAAAACAAAGCTTAGGGCAGCTCGGTGTTTTGTGATATTTTAGCACATTTTGATCTAGTAAGTACAAAATATTAGCCCAACAGTTAAAAAACTTAACCTGAAAGTGAAATTATTTGGCCAGCTAGCCTCACAGGTAGACATGGAGCAAGTCCTTAGGGTCAGAGGTTAGGCTCAGATTAGTGTTTCCACTGCTCCGTATTCTTTGCCTTTTGTTGTAACTGTGACCCAGACAACAAAGATAACAGGCTCTGTTCAACACAGAAACACACCCAGCTCCAGTTACAATCAGATCCACCTGAGTCTTGCTGGTCCCCATCTCCACAACAGATGCTTTATCCACTCCTCCGGGGCAACACGAAACCCTAAACTTCTGAAGTGTGTCTGAGTAAATGATACCAAAAAGTTAGGGGGACCGAGCGAGACCAGAGCGCACTGTCTGCAGCAGCACGTCTGCAGTCTACTTTTAAGCTTAAGAGCATAGAGGTCAGGAAATGCAAGTTCCAAAAGGAAATGTGGGTCATTTCCTTTAGTTTTAATTCTGAAGGATATGATAGATGGTTCAGTAGATACCAGATCTGATTCTGTTTTAGAGGGGAGTCAACATGTTCTAACTGAGATAGAATCTCTCATTTCTTTTTTCCTTCCTTAAATTTCTCTATTTTTGTCTTAGTTTCTACACAGCGTCCAATTGTTTTACCTCAGTAGCGACACAAGTCTTTCGTCAGCTCACCCTGCCCTTTGACCCTTTGAGGACACAAACTCACAGTCACCTTCCTTTCATAGATCTGCACATCTGCCCGAGACCTTCACCACAAGACACTCTCACATTACACAAAGAGAGAGGATTCCAGTGCACCACTGACAACCTGCGCTTTGATCCGTTTTCTTAAAGTGGTGTTTACACCCACAGCTTTTGTCAGTCCTGTGCCTCACATCTTGTACTCATTCTTTTCAGTCAGACACAATAACAAACCACAACACTGTAGAGGTCACAGCCTGCTGAGTCCAAAAGCTCGAACATCACCAGGAAACAGTGGATATGGCATCCTAATGTCACAAATCTGGCGTTTCTCCAAGCATTGGCTCATACCTTCATAACCTGTGTCTGACTACCCACACCTCCCTCCAGAGTCAAAGCGTTATTGTACGTTTTGGCACCGTTTCCTAAAGGGCTCTTCTATTCGTGTAGACAAGCAAAGCAAACAGGTCTCAGGCAGAATAAGGCAATTCAAAGGAAACTGCTTTGACAGTGTTCAAACCACTTGAGAGGACCTGCAGGGAGAGGGGTAGGACATTGTTTGTGTTGTGTGTATGTTTGGGGTTTTTAAAGTGGCTGGATGGACCAGTTTTATGAGTCAGCCACAAGCCTACAGTTAGATTTGCACGCCGACACTAAATGACATTCATTCCATCTGCATAACGACCACAATGCTAGTGTGTCTCCTGGCCATTACGATGCCTTTCTACCTGATGTTAAACACCATGGATGTTCTTCATACAAGATACTTTCCTATTGCTGATGGAAATTTTTCAATGCTAATACTTCTATAAATTACCAATAGAACAGAAGTCATCCATAGGGACTTGGTAGAATTAAAATGAAAATTGCTATAATAATACAACCCTACACTGTTTCTTCTTCTAACTCTCATCAAAACAGAAAGGATTGGGTAACTCTTTGTACATAACTTGATTTTGATATTATTTTTACCCCATTTTGTTGCAACAGCGCTGTGTAAAGGTTCAAAACACATCAGAGGGTGTGTCAGTCAGGTGGGAAGCAGTGTCCCTGCATGCCATTAAGACCGACTGACTGGCAGGCTGACTGACGATCCTGGTTAAACAAACAGTGTCACACGTACTCACTGGTGAACCTCTTGCACATTGTCCGTCTGCTTGTCTGCTCCTTCGTGTGTTGATCTGAGTCATATTCACACTTCATTTGAACACGCTGGTTACCCTTACTGACTATCTACCCTGGATCCCAAGAAGTTCCATTTGTTTTAACGGGAACACTTCAGTCTCCTGAGGGGTGAAGTGTGAATATCTTTAAAATCCTGCTCTTTTTGTTTTTTGACTGTCCATTTTTCTTTTCTCTCAGCTTTGTTCGTGACAGGAGTAAGACTGGAATCTGCTAAAAACATGTTTCCTCCACCTGCCTCAAGGCCTCATTTAGAGGGTTCATTAGGTTTGAGAGAGCTCACAGCTGGTGTGATGGTAATCAGTTATTCTGACAGGGAAATGTCCACTTGTTTAGTTTATAAATACTTTTTTTAAATATTAGACTTTTGTAAAGTAATGGAACAAAAACGATATTTCATCTGAAAAAATCTGTTTAGCTTTTAGCATTGACATGTGGATTTTAATTATCAATCTAATCAAGTGAGCGTGAAATTGAGGTTTATCAAACAAACATTGTTGTAAATATAATAAATATGGCAGCAGTTTTTTTTCTGTAGTAAAACCTTCATTTAAAGGCAGTCATTGTACCTGTTTTTCAGGCCCCCAGCCCCACACCGCCTCCTTACTGACTTACTGTTTGAGATATTTTTGTCACTATGCCCTGCAGCTTTCTTCCTTTAAAAAAAAAAACCTCAGACATGTGCCACACACACAAGATAAATGTGAACTGGAGATTGCTGGTGGTGATTACGGTGTCACAAAGGAATTTATTGTGAAACTTCTGTCTGTGTTGGTCCCCCGCCAGCACTGGGAGAAGTTTGCTGACAAGCCAGCAGTCAGGCGGTGCAGTTTACTCCGCCGCCAACGCTAACATACCTTTTGACCATTGCTTGAGGTACCCCTTAGTGTAACCCTCTGAACCAAAATGTCTTTATTTGCTGAAATGTGTTCGTTCAGCTACTCAGAATGGCTTCTTAAGACACATCTAATGTAAAGCTTTCTGTGGTTTTTATTCTCCACAACAGCAGAAAACAATATTCATTTATTATTCAATGATTCAAACCTTAACTGTCAGTTTATCAGATAAGTGACAGAAGCCGTGAGCCCCATTATTAAGTTTTACCTGCCTTTTCTGCCTGTGCCAACATCAGGCTGAACAGGTGAGCCTGCCTTCCTGTGGAGCGTAAAGACCTCCGTGAGCAACAATAGGTGCAGAGGCGTGTGCACTACCTGAAGCTTCCTTAAAGTTACCCCAAACAAGATGAGGTTTACAAGGAAGCAAGGCAATAGAAGTGGACGAATAAGCCACAGCCTATTTGGGGGGGATTGTCTGCACAGAAAGTTTGCACCTGAATAATTCAACTCTGAAATAGTTTTTTTTTATGGCAAACCAATAAAGCTGCAAGAAAATTATTATTATTTGTTTTAACGGTCTGCCACTGTTGTTAAATTTTCTAATAGAATGGAAACTAGTTGATCACTGCTGCAAAACACTAATTTTTTTTCTAAAAGGACATTAAAGTTTTCTTTTAAGATGAAGAAAAAGTGATTTGAACTTAAACCATACAAAAGCATCACTGTGGTCCTTTAAGAATTGCTTCACGCTGGCAAAATATTTAAGCTCATTTACCAGATAAAGGGAGACAGTGCCTCTTTGTTCAGTTGTTTGACCCAGATCCTTTAGTACACATGATGTGTTTGTCACACTTGCAAGGCAGAAGAAATAAATGATGCTTTGTTGGCAGCAGATTGCATTTCATCTGCAGGAAGAGCACTTTGTTTGCTCTCATCGCCGTAGATTTCTTTAAGCGAGAAAAGCTGATTCTTGAGTTGTAACACAGCGAGCAGCGTGTACACCTGTATGTTTGCGCGCACACTTGTGGTCTGTTGTCGATGAGTTTGTACAAGCGTGCGGCACTGCCACAGTATGCAAATATCTTGGAACACCCTTGTTTGCTCTTCGGTGTTTGTTTTAAGGTTAAAATATTAACATTAAGAACTGACGATTATTCACTGACGCTACGCTGCACGGGACATCCATAACACCTGAATTTCACCTAAAACCACATGTTAACATGCATTCGCGTCGCATTGAAAATAAATGCACGGGCGCAATCAGACATCTGGGAAAAGATGTGCAAACGATGAACGGCAGAGTGTTGTAATTCAAAATAATAAATAAATAAAAAGGTCTGTGCAAGCTTTGATGTCAAAACTCTGCAAGCAGAGGCTCAGTGTTGACATCGAAGCATCGCCTGCGTTGCAAATAATTTACAGCGAGCAGAAACGCTGCGCACGAAATTTGAGGAATGTGGGCACGGGTTTCAGCTGAAAATCAATAACAGGAAAACTTCATGGCTCTGTCATTTTTTTATTTGTTTGTTTGTTTGTTTGTTTTCCATGTGGAGGGCAGAACTTGAACAGATGAGGTAGACTGAAAGGAGGAGGGAGGCAATTAGTAAGACGTGTGCCCAGAGGCTCGCGGCAACTTGTTGGTGTGTGTGTGTGTGTGTGTGTGTGTGTGTGTGTGTGTGTGTG
>NW_013952467.1:960425-964505 GCF_001266775.1 Austrofundulus limnaeus
GGTCTGGAATGGCATAAAGGTTAACATACTTGGAAAAGTAATCCTGTGCCATTCCACATTATTACAAATAACTTCATTTCTGGACATTTATGGTTTGATTTCTTTGTATGTATGGATCACTTGGGTTGTTACCAACATCTGTTGAAAATTTCATGTCATTAGCACCTCTAGTAATATATTTACTGAGAAAAATGTTGATGTGTTCAATACTTATTTTACTCGTTGTATATCCAATTATTACTTTCTGTGAGTTTCATTACAATAAGATATTTTGCTAACACTACGGACAAATACACACAGACATAGGTAGAAATATTATAGCCTTGGCCAATGTCGGGCGACAACAATCCCTGACTGATTACAGCTTCAGCCATCAACCGTAAATTAAGTCGATTGAATGATGGGTATTTCAGGCATGTCAGGAACTTCCTCAAGTTTCTGTTTTTGTTTGTTCTTGTTTGTTTAACCAAGTCTTTGTTTTTTTTTTTCTTTTTGTCTGAAACCCTTTACAGCATCTCTGTAACAGTGTGTATTAAAGGGGCTGCTCTTGTTTTCCTACCAGTCTTGTTAACAGCCTCAGAGTTTTGTAAAACATGTATGAAAAAGCTGTTTTGGTGTGAACACACACACACACACACACACACACACACACAAAAAAACTTTCAAAACAATTGCTTTTGGAATTTAGTTGCAGCTTTTCAAAAAGTGCGATAAAAGCTGCTTTAGATTTTGTACATTATTCATACTGTTTGTTTTTTATTCTGGATTAAAATACCAAGTATTGCTAATGTTAAGCATGTGTTTGTATTAAGATGCCTGGCCACATCTGACTTAAATCGCCAGATTCGTTATAAACCTGTCAGTTTTTATTAACAGTATCGTTCCACTCACCCTGGCAAGATGCTTCCTTATTCTCTCTCACTCTTCTCTTCCTCTTCAGGTATTTTTGTCCTGGAAGAAACACAGCAGTTGTATCTATTAATCAAACCATTTCCAACTTACTCCCCTTCCCTCTTAGCTGGATATCAGCCATGCATTCATGCACTGCTAATTCCCCACAAGCTAAACAGGAAGTGTTTTTCCTGTTAATTGGTCAGATTCCAGCTGCGTGCAGGAGCATGCTGAGCACCGGCCGTCCGTGTGGCAACACAACAGGATGATGAGCGTGGGGGGGTGGGAAATGCAAAGGCGAACCCTCTCCACTCTGTCAGCTCCTTGTCTCACCCCATCAGCCAATCAGACGCAGCTTAGCCATGTGTATGTGTTGACTTAAATGCAGTTTATTGTTTTGTTTTTGTAGCGGAGTGTCTGGAAGGAGCTGAAAAGTTTAATGTATGTTTTTGTTGTTGAAGCTGTGAACACCAAATTTAACCACTTGAGGCATTTTTTTATACATACTTCCACACAAACTGAAGAGTTTTTCTTCAGCTAGAGAACTTTTCCTATCAAAAAATCACTTATGGGTATTTTTTTCCTTTGGCATGTTTGTGTTACTGTGTCGTCACATTTCTAAAAGACAAGGACAGCTTGAATTTTGTAATCTCAACTGGCAGAGTGCCCTTTGAGTACCTTTAAAGTCTTTTTTAATCTTCATGACCTTACTAAGGGTACAAACTAATCTCACATTAATAGCCAGGAAACATAAAGCACACACACACAAAAAAAAATACCTGGTAGATATTTTGTTTTTGGAAGAAGTTTCAGTGTCAGCAGCACTTACATTTCTTCCTGGTGGTATTTATCACTCGCCGCTAAAGGGCGAGAGCGAACAATAATGTTTTTGCCCATGTATGTGCACGCTCATTTGTGTGTCTGTAACCAAAGTATCATAATAATTTTGATTAAACTTGCGGAAAATAATTATTGATAACTATTGCTACAGCTGAACCAAACTACCAAAAACTAAAGTCATCCAGTTTTATAGATATTGAACTATATTTTAGTGTTGTAAGCTTATTCTCAACATATATTCTGAACGCTAACAAGTTGTACAAGATCTTTAAGACTCATTTGTATACAATGTTCCCTGGTTCCAGCTGTGTCACACAATCTGAAGGCAAAAAAAAACAAAAAAAAAAAAAACAAAAGAAGGAATAAACTCAAACTACAACCTGATGTACTTTTGTCATAAAACACCTGAAGGCTTATTTTGCATGACATGCTTTGACATTCAGACTAGCATGTTTACATCTACTAACCTGTTTCCACACAGGTTGTTCATTACCCTGGATTGAGGCCTTTGCTGCACACCAACTAGTTTTGTATTTCCTCTAGAGCAGTGCTGCACAAAAGCTTTATTATTTTCATGCATGCTCATTTGCATAGGCCTTACATGATAATTGATTAAGTGTGCATGTTTTGTTTGTAAATTTGAGCACACGTGTGCACTGAATATTTAACTCACAAAACGTTTGTAGCTTCTTCAAACCTACTCGTTTATCCTTGCTTGTCTCACACCCCTTCAGTCCCTTCAGCCTGCTGAGGAACGATCGGATCAACAAAAAGCAGCTTTTTGTTTTGCTCTGCGTCTTTGATGTTGTGAGACTTCTCGTTACTCGAATTGGTACGAGTCACAAGCCACGACTTGTAGCGCTGTCACAGCCGCTCGTATGCTGATTGGAGCATTGAGTGATGAGGATTTAGTTGATCGCTGGTGGCGTTCAGATTTGCACATGCAAACGCTGATTTTCACTCCCAACATGCATCTGGCTTCTTTAACTCTGAGGACGACGTGCAGATAGCACCACTATCTGTGCTGTCCAGCTGCAGCTGGAGAGCGTTATGGAAAAGTGTGGCCGATGCAATGAAAGAGAGCAGCTTGGATCGTCGGGTCACATGAAAGCATGAAAGCAAGATGACGCTGCTTTCTGTGACATCAAAGGTTTTGGCCTCAAACCCTAAGAGTTAATCACTGGCCTCAAGTGTCTAATTTTTACTATTTTTTAATGGCCAATGACTCAAGGACAAAGTTGTTTTTTCTCATTCTGGTTTCGATCAAACAGTGTAGGCATGTGTGTAGTGTGTGTGTATGCTTTGCTCATGCCCAGTTAGATCTAGTTCAAGGCTCATCTCCTAATTACAGTGCTGGCCAGAAGTAATTACAACCTTAAATTAAGAGTCATTTTTTCTTTTTTTCACAGACCCACTGAAATGCAGCAATTTGTGGTGTTTTAAGGGAATGGAACATCCTTCTTCTGCCTCTGTCGCCTGTTCACTTCACAAGAATTTGGGGGGTTTTTTAGATCTGCGCAGAGTTTCCATTTAGTCCGAACGGGTCAAAGTTATAGTTGAATGTAAAGCTTTACAGTGTCAGTTTTAAAGCTACTTATTGCAAAGGATGAAGGTTACCCTGAACTATATCAAACGGTGCAGTTAGAAAAGTTGACTTCAGTAGTTTTCCAAATAAACTGATATGAATTCTGAATGTGCTCAATGTAAACAAAGCACTCAGAATCCATAGAAAACAACACTGAAGCTTAAGTTACAGAGATAAGCTACGGCTGTTATCAGTAGACAAACATATTTCGTAGAATCAGATGGGCCTGGAATCTCAAAGAAGATGTTTAGGTGGAAATATGATTGACATTCAAACACGGGTAACTTTCGCAAGACTTCTAGTTCGCTAAGTTTACATTTTCAACCTAACATATTTTTATTTATACATGCTTAACTCAACAAATCTGAGTGTAAAAGTGTACCTATACATCATAAGTTTGGGACTTCTTGATCTGAAACAAGTGTTTCAGGCCGTTGCCATTTTTTGTCCCATTTTCGTCTGTTTTCGTAGGCAAACAAACACACCTGGTAGTTCACAAATTATATTCACAGATTTGTTGTTTAAAGACAAATAAATTACTAACAGAAGAAGCATATTGTACAGATTTAGTTTCGTACGTTATTATCTTTTGACGGTTCTTTGTGACTTTACGGTTCGTACCTTTAAACCTGCTAAATGTGACTTCAACAAGCATGTGCGTGACAGCAGTTAGTTGGGCGTTTGGGCTCGAACCGGGCCACTCCGAAGCCCTCGGTTTGGTGTGTGTGTGTGTGTGTGTGTGTGTGTGTGTGTGTGTGTGTGTG
>NW_013952467.1:964542-975244 GCF_001266775.1 Austrofundulus limnaeus
GTGTGTGTGTGTGTGTGTGTGTGTGTGTGTGTGTGTGTGTGTGTGTGTTTATGCAAGGTTTTGAAGTGGTTCTTCTGAACGCATCATTTGGCTGCATCGGCAAGCTCTTCTTCAATTTGGCTTGGCAGGCGTACGGGCTGGGGTTTGCCTCTGCATACCGCTGGTTCAGCATTGATGTTTAAGGCCTTTGAAGCTGGAGGTTTTATTCCAGACGCCTCTTATAAGGAGCAGCTCCGGCTTTGAGTTGTCAACCTGAGACGGCAGCCCACACCCCCCATCTGCTGTGCCACCCTGTAGTGGGGCACGGAGCCGACTTAAATTGTGAGGCAAGGAGAATTTCTTGAAGGTATCTTGATTTTTAGCCTCACTTTCACGTGATCAGGAAAAACACACAATGTTTCTGCCCCTTTGGACCCCCTCTCCCCGTATCCCCAGAGCATGCCCCACTCTTGTCCTCCGTTTCCTACCTTCAACTTCCAATCTCCTTTCCTCTCCCCCCTTCTCCAGGCCTCCTTGCCACAGCACCTGACTTTTAACCCTCTAATCCCTCTGAGATAGAGGGTTGAATGCTTCAGGCACTCCCTCTAATTGGTGTAAAACTAAGCCCTGAGAGTCCCTGACAGTTTGGAGGAAGAAAGATTTGTGTGGCGGTCAATTACAACCTCCTCAGAGTCATGATAAAACTTTATCTTTTAGTCTCTTTCAAAAACAACAAATCCTCATTATCATGGTCTGCAGAGGATTTAGACATCGGTGCTCTTTTCCTCCCTAGCTCTTTGGCACAGATAATGAAATGCCAGTCTTGATTTTATAAAGAAGAAAAGATTAATAATAGATCAAAAGGACACACTGACACAGTGAAACCAAGCTCAGAGCGGGTTGTGCGATTTCACAACATCGCTGTCACACGCTGTGCGAGAGCAGGTCTGTGCCTAATTGTTTAAACCAGAGTCTACAGCGGAGGGCTTCTCCTGCGTTCGTCTGCTCCCCGGCCACACACACACACACAGACACCACAAAATAATCCAGCCATTGTGCATTACAGTGTGCGACTCCCTCAACGTTCGCACACGTGTTGCGCAGCAAATATTTTGACAAGCTGTGATTTGCATCACTTGTGCTAGAGATGCAGAAGTAGCTTCGCTCATTTTGTCTATTGGAAACTGGAGGTTTTTCTACCAGACTACAACTCAGTTGTACAGATACTGAGCTAAAACTTTATGTGGCAGTAGCTAAGCGTCATTCACAACACATACTTGTGATATTATTATTTTCAAGGTTTTACAAAAACAGCAACAAGAGATGAACTTTGTGTAAAACTCTGACATGGTTGGTGATGGGTGATATGTATTCTTTCAAGAAATGCTTGGTTTCAGTGTTCACAAAAATCCTTCACCCTCAGACTTCTCTCACTTTGACTCTCAGCAGTGAGGAGTGTCAGCAAGTAACTTAACTGTTGAGACTAAAATAAGACACTAAAGAAGTCTAGAAAAAGAATGCTTCTGGCACACTTCTGCACTCCTTATAACATCAAGCACTCTTTTGTGCTGCTGTGTCCATCTGAAGCCTAAAGTTCCTCCACATTAGCGCGAGATAATTGGCCTCCTGCGGCTGCTCCGTTATGTCTGGTAGCTTAATATATTACCAAATAGCAACAATTACGTGCTGTCAATGACAGGGTAGCTTCGTTTATGGCATAATGATGGTCTGTAAGGAATCATGCGGTGATAAAACAAGCAGTGGCCCGGTGATGGGTTATTAGCAGGGCTATTGGAGCAGTTTGGTCTGCGTGTTTGCCCCCAGGAAAGTGTTGGTGGCTTGCTGGGTCTGACTGCGGGAGCCCAAAGAGAAAGATGCTAATCTGGTGAAAAGATGAGAGCGTTGTAGACTTTTATTAAGGCACACGAAGTAAATTATTAGCCCGTTGATGCTTTTAATCTGATTTTATCTGTTGTAAAACAGTGTTGCTTCTAAATGCTGGTGTGATCGGTTTGTGTGTTTATGTTGGCAAACAGTTTGGAAAGTTAAAAGGACAGAGACACCACAGTCACAGCTATCTTTACTTTCAGGGAACAGAGGTTTGTCTAAACACGTCAAGTCACATCTCTTTATATTAGATGTTGGTTTAAAGCTGCAGGTCACCCAGAGATTTTTTTATCTTGCAGGAATTTGACCTCACAGCTCTGCTGCACGCCCGCTGGAGGAAACTGACATTTGTCTCATGCCTGTGTTTACCTTTTCCTCACATTCAAGCAGCCGCTTCATTCATCTTGCTCCGGAGCTAAAACGCCCTCAGCTGCACGTTCAGCAGCTTTGGAAACATGTGCCTGTTTTGTGTTATATTAAAATAATGATTTAATCTAATTGTTGCTGCTGGTAGCAGTGATGAATGGCGCAAATTAGCTTTTGACTGAAATGCAAAATGACATTTTATTTTAGCAGTCATTATTAGGGCTGTGTTTTATTCAGCGGGCTGAATTTTCTTCTTTTGGTGAAAGTTTAATCACAAAAGATACTTTTTTTGTATTGAAACCTAAAGTGTATGCACCGATTCTGTGATTTTATAGAGGCCACTTGGAGTCCTGTCGGATTTTCTGCTGTGGGACTCTCCCTTTTGCGCAGTTCCAAAAACAGCCGCCCTCTGCGGTGAGCTGGGCTCGGTGCGGTCCAGACACTCGGCTCGGTCCCTGCGTGCTGCACGGCGTCTTGCGGTCCCACACCAGCCCGCCTCATTACCGCCCCGATGGCTCTGTTTGCGCAACGCTGTGCGTTTTTACGCATTTCTCCAAACAGACAAGGCGCTTTAAATGCCACCCTTTCAAGAATCTGATTGACAATAAACTAAATCAGCAGCAGAGTAACTGCTTCATGCATGAGAAAAAGTTTTATTTGTTGTTACACACGTGCATTAAAATCTATATTTATAGGGGGGGGGGNTTATTATAAAAACAGTACAAGGCGCTCATTGTACATTTTTTCAGTAAATCCATCCAGCTCCTCCAGTTTCTATTAAGAGTTCTCGCTTAGTTTTTAAGGTGATCTACAGGTCACAACCTATCCGCTGTTTATTACTAATATGATCATTTTGTTAGTAGAAGCAGGAAACTCTTACCGTCACTTTGATTGTAAAGTTGGGAACGCAGTCGCGCAAGGAGAAGCCGATCACCGATGTTATAACTCCAAAAGCTGCTTCGTTTATCCAAGCGTTTTAAAAAGCTCTAAAAGTTCGATTTTTATTTTATTTTCGTTGTGTGGACGTATTAAAGTTATGATCTCATTAAATCCTCGGAGAGGTACACCAGCCTCCACGTCAAGGAATGCGCTGCAGCGAAGTGCCGACTCCCTGGACAAAAAGCGCTTTATTGGAGCGCAGGGAGGAGAGGTGGGAGGAGCGAGCCGAGGCGCGCTCACCTTGCAGCCCGACCAACCTGCTTTCTGCTCACCACATCTTAAGTCCTATACCTGCACGACCTGTTTAGAACACGGAAACCCTACAGATTTTTTTTTATTTATACCTGCATCCGGTGTTGTTGGGTTTAATGTTTCTCAGTATAAAGTGCGCGGATGATGCAGATAATCAGCTTCCTTCATCAGTAGAAAATTAGATCATATTGTGTGATATTATAGGCCTGGCATTCCTTGAAGGAACGCATATCGCCCGCCCTCCTGTCGTGCCTGAGATTTAGACTAAGATCATTTTGTGATGAGAAATGACAGACTTATCTGTTCTGAAACACTTTGGAAATAATTTTATCCACAAACGCATGCACAGCTCACAGGTCTTGTGAATGACTCCAAACTACCACTGCATCAAATCTGAGATAAAAAAAAATATGAAAAAATAAATAATTAAATTTGTATTTTTGTTGTATGTTGAATTTATATTGTTTTTTTAAAAGAAATAAATAAACATTAAAGAAAAAAATTGTCTGAACTGCATCAATTTTTGTATCTACTAATGTCGATTAGTTGTGGTGGCCATCTTGAACTGAGTTGACTTCAAAAAATAATCAGCTGTAGATGTTCATCAAGTGATTAATTTCTGCAGGTTTTAAATAAATCCAACCTGTGTTTCATGAGATATTTTGCTAACAGTCAAACTCACACAAGCACAGGCAAAAACATTATCGCTCTGCCTTAGCCTTTTGATTGTGGGCAATAAAATGCATTAGAACTTATATCTTACTGTAATATTAAACTCTATTTACTGTAGTTTATGTGTTGGCACTCTTCATCCAACAGCTTCCCTCCACTGTGCTGCACACATATGGTCGCTCCATCTTCAAGCTACGAAAGCTATCATGCTTCCTAAAGCACTGGCAGCTGGGCGACTATTTCCATGTCAGCCAGTCACTGCAAGGTGCAGTAAGATGATAGCTCTGGAGAAGTGTGACACTTCCAGTGTGTACTTTTAGCCACATGTCACTAAATTACACGGAGCCCTGCAGCCTCCTCTTCCTCACATTTGGATTTCTTTGCCCTCGTAAGAAACTGTCAAAATAACTCCAGCCATGACTAATTTCTCCCTCTACCCGTGTTACTGACTCCCAAACTACAACAAGAAAATGATTCAACATGCAGCCCTCTCTTTGACCCACATGTCTCCTGAAACCAACCCCCCGCCCTCAGAACCCTCTGGACAAGGGGGGCTTTGGTTCCACTTGTTGAGCCACGCTCACTGTGTACATTTTACCTTCTGTGGTCTGTGGTTCGTGAATTCCTTGAGCTCACTCTGGTCCTGCTTCTTACAATAAGAGCTATTATCCAAATAACACTCCCACCGAATACCATCTGCAAGGTATTACAGACAATTACAGGAAGAGAGAAATGATTTTACACAAACCCTGCAGGGGCTGAAGCACCTCCTCAGTCACTCCTGCTGCTAAGTTGTGCACGTTTAGGAGGCAGAAAGAAGGAAGTAAAATTTATTTAAACTTTAAACCAAACAAGCCTCAAAGTCAAAATTTGGCCCTGGTTGCTAAAATTGTAGGCACTGCTTTAAATAACACATAAATAGAAATGTATTTTGCTGCAATAAATGGAAGTTTAAATAAGACGTATTAATTAATTAATGTAAAAAAAATAGAGATTGAATGTCATATGTACTGGAACTTATCTTATCACAAACATTCTATTTTCCTTAAGTGGCTGATGGGTTTGTAAGTGAAAGTATTTTTTTTTATAAAAATGTATCTTATTGTGATGTTTTATAATTACCTCAATGTATCCCTTTGAAGATGAATATTATATTATTATCTTTAAAAAATGCTATGTTTTTATTCACAAATGGTTAGATTTCTCAGTTTTAACTTTTTTTCATTTGCAGTAAACACTGTTTTCATTGTCTCGCAAACTCTGAAGAAAATGTATGGACACATTAAGTCATTTTATTTAGCAAAGCCATTTTTTGCTTCCCTTGAAATCAGGCAGGTCTAGAAGTACATTACTGCTAAGTGTTGATGTAATCTGCTCCACATATCTGCACTTTAGAGGACAAACGGGGGCACTTGGTCCAAAGTGTAAATCACAGCCCAGTGGCTGTGGTGCTGTCAGTGTGTTGGGCTCCTAATCACCATGGTTCTGTAAAAGATGGTGAGGCAGTGTGTAGCACTGCCCAGGAGGACCAATAAAACCCTCATGCTGAGCCAAGCCGAGGCAGTCTGCCACACAGAAACATGGCTAACAGGCATTTCTTATTGTTTTTATCTCTTTTTTTAAAGCACACTAAACGGAGGCCTCAGGGGCAGTTTTGACCCCAAAACAGTAGGAGGGTAAAAATCTCTGTGAATACTTTTTTATTTACTCCTTCAAATAAGTTAATGTGCAAATTTATCCTTAAGGACCTGATTTATTCACCATTCCCTCCACCTCCTGGCAGATTATTACTTTTTGTTTATCACTTTATATTTTTGAACTTATTCACCTTTTTTTTACTCAGTGATTCATGAAAATCTTTATAGTTTGTCCCAGTTTTTATTTTAAGTTCAGATTTAACCGACATTTATAGGTCTTGCACGCATCGTAGTGGATATAAGCTTACATGGGATTTATTGTTTGGAATGATACTATTCTGGTGAAAAATCCAGAAACATGCAGACGAAAAAGGAGAAAATGATTGTAGCAAATGCTCCTTGAAGAACCTGGAAAGTGTAACGTCTTGCATTTATATATTACAGTGGGACGTGTATCTTAAGCCCCATGCCCCCGGTACCGGGGGCAAAACCATTTTTCCCGTTTTCTATTTCTTTTAACTTCTTTTAACTTCAGATCTGTCAGTTGAACTGGGACATGTTTGGTATCAATAGAAAACTAAGAGTCTTGGTTAAACACTCATGGAAACTATCTATACATCCATCAAACACAGTTCAAAGGACAAGCAGTAGAATCAGAAAGTAAACAAACTGTACAAAATGGTGTCATCGCAAATCTGTAAATACATTTAAGCAAATCTGTAAAGGAAAAATTTTGACATTATTTTTTTAAAGCAAGTCTAAGTAGATACCTAAATATGCTGTTACGTGTCTTGAAATTTAACTTGATTTTGAATGAATATGATCCAACTGAAGTCAAATATAATTTCTCATTTTTTTATATATAATACATATGGTGACAAAATAAATTTTTAGATAATTTTTCAGGCAGGTAAGAAAAAATAAAAACTTTTAGATGTAAAAACTCAAGATTTGTTAACATTTATTAATGGTACCATCATGGTCCGTCCTGTGCAGAATGACAAAATTTATTTTATTTTTTTTTATTAAAACCTCTGTAACTTTGCTCCAGTAAATTTTAGCAGCATGAATCTTTGCACAGGTAATGTCCACAAGTGGATTTATGGTTTCCAAGAGTTTTTAGCCTGATTCATTACGGTTTTAAATGGGTTATATACTGTCAAATGCAAAAAATCTTCAGGCGGGAGGGAAAAAAATTACGTTCCATCCCCAATATCTCTAAAACCACAGCAGCTGTATTAATACTTACACTTCTGATGAAATCTACCAAGTGTTAGCTTTATTTTAGATTATTAGGTAGAATTTGCAAATGCTGAGATACACTCAATTACATTTTGGTGTGGTATTTTGAGCAAAAAATTCAAGAAAACCCCTCGGGGCTTAAGAGGTTAATAAGATTTTTCACATTATACTCCACTAGAATTTTCATGGTGAAATAAAAATCTGGATCCTGATTTATTCATATGCACTGTGCAAATATGAGAATGAAACAAAATTACACAGGTTTATGGCTTGACGCTGGATATCTGTTTCTGTTTAACGTGTGCCCATGTAGCCGTGTTCATTTGTGTTTTGGGGACGAGAATTCCCATCTTTCTCCCACAGCTTATGGTTGTGCACCAATGTGTTTTGACGAAACGTGTGGGCTGCTGAGGGACGCCGCTGTGTCATCCTCACAGGCCCGGGTTTCTTCCCACAGCGCCCTAAACCGTACATTGCTTGAGACAACATTCATGGGAAACATGGTGCAGCAGTGGAAAGGAGGAGGAAGAGAGGAAGAAGCGAGGAGCGTGCAGGGTTAATTAGAAGCTTCCATAGGAACCTGGATATGACAGAGAAAAATATGGCCGGGGAAGAGAGGAGCAATGAGAACTCTGAAAGCAGAAGTGGTTAATGTTTGTGTGAAAGCAAACACCTAATTCTGCCGTCAAATACACCAAATGTTGACTGTTCCCACCTATCTTTTGTTGCCAATTTTAACCATAAAGCTGTCTTCTTTAGAGGAAGCTTTAGGAAATACAACAAGTGCACTTTTTATCTTCACATGTATGTCGTGCAATTCAACATTAGTTAGTTAGAACTGGCTCAAGGGTCAGTTTGTATCGGGGTGAAAAGGGTGTTTACTCTAAATATCTTTTTACCCTTTCTCACCATAAGTCAATGAGAGGGAGTTACATGTTCAGTAAGCAGACCTGGCTCCTGGGAACGCAAGGTTTTTTACATTTAGCTTCATCTGTTTTTAGTTTTTGGCTTTTATTATTCTTTATGATCATAATAATTTTAGTCTCTTTTACAGTTTCCCCCCAGCTTGATTTTGGTATTTTGACCTCATCAGAGCACACTAAGAGTCTTGTTTTGGGCTCATTAACATGAAAAGGCCCTCACCGCAAAGACCTCAAACAGTTGTATGTTGGATTCTTAATGATTACTGGAGCATGCAGAAGAAGACAAGGCAGGAAAGACACAGAGACCTTTAGGGAGGTCAGGCTGTAGTTCACTTTGAGGTTTTCTAGTCTGTTGATGCTGAACTGAGACAGCAGGTTCATTAGCTTTCAAACTTTTCAGCTTCTGACCTGCAAAACAATAGAGACTTGCAATCCTAATTATTGTTTGCTAAAGTGCAAAAATAATCACTGTTTTTATACTTTGTAATGATAATGGCAGAAATTGAATTTCTGGAGATGATTTCAAGACTCCCCACAGGGATGTTGAGACCACTTTTAGACACGAAGTGGAAACTGTGTTAGCTGTAGTAACATAAATCATTGGCAGGGCTGGTCATGTGTTCTCTCATGAGCTGAAAGCACTGGAAGGGATTTAAGAATTTTGTTAACACTGATATGAGCGAGGGAGCAGCGTGATCCTAAGGAGCCAGGGTGGGACAGGAGGTGGATAGGTTAGGTTGACAGGGCCTGTGGCTGACCTCCACTCCCTCGGTCACTTTAGGACAGGGTCATGAAAAAGTGGCATTTTCCCATGAGATCTTTATGTCTTCTTTGCATTTATTCCATTCTTTGGTTTTGCCGGCAATACCAGTATTGTTTTTGCTGCTTCTTTTTTGGCCAAAATGTCATTTAACACAAGTTTACAGAAACGTTGCAGAAACCAGTGAGGATTCTGAAAACTTACGTGTAAACTCTTTCCATATCGCCTGCTCTCTGGGCTACAGCTCATCCTCTGCTCACTTCTTCATTCTTCTACTCTTCACTTTGGTATTTCAGGTATTAACAGCAGCATGCCTGAGATTCAGAGCAAGAGTGACAGCAACTTAGTTGAAGTATTCTTACTATGACTGCATCGCTGTATCAGACAGAAACCCAATCATCAGAATGACGAGAGCACCATGGAGCTCACATCAGGTCACATGTCTCCTCTTAGGGTTGTTTTTGTGTTTCTTAAAGGGATCCCTGATTAGTTGTAACATTAGACTTTATTTGATAAACATTTATTTTAACTGTAAAATAAAGACCGTAAAAATACTGTAGGCTGTTTAGTTTTTTAAATTTTTAAAAATATATTTTAACACGGACAGAGCCAATTTATTTACACACAAAGCGTTCTGGGTAAATGATGATGTGGAGAGGTCCTCGTTGTGAGCGAGCTATATCCACCCTGAAGGTTAATTTTGGACAATATCTGATGAAACCAGAAAGCGTTGACAGCATTTCCATTGACCATGAAAATGTGCCAAATAGAATTTCGAAAATAAATTTGCTTAATGGAAAAATGGCAATTTTGAAAAAACTTACGTTTTTCGACAAAATGTTTTTGCGCTAGGATGAGGTGGTTTTTCGGCCGTATCGAAATTGGTGCATTTCGCAAAACTGCAATGGAAACGCTTTTTTCGCATCACGGGAGTCACGTGATCAAGAACCGGCTGTTTCTACTGGTGAAAAGATGACGAAAAAGAAGACAACAGGAAGTAGAAGTAGTAGTAAAATCACCCAAGTTGTAAATGAAAGTAGTGAACTCACCGACTACAATTTCCCAAAAACGCTGCATAAGTAGCCGCTCCTGAGTATTAGGGGCTTGTGGCTCGAAAGCCTGGATAAGATGCTTGACGTCTCCTCTGATGGCTAATGATGAGTGCTAGTGTCGTGGTAGCAATATGCATGATTGTTTACATCCATTGCCGCCATGTTTGTAATGACTTATCGCGAGAACAAGCGTATTCACATGTGACTTTAATAGCATTTCTTACTTAATGGAAACACCGCAATTGCGAAACTGTTTTTTTAACATTAACAGTATATCGACAAAGTTTTGCACACATTTGCAATGGAAATGCAGCTAGAGAGGAGAAGGTAGAAATGACTCAACCTGTAACTGAAAATATGGATTGAGAACAGAGCTGCTTCATGGAAGAACCTCAGCTTAGCCGTTAGTCTTTGCGCTAGCGCAGACTCTATATTATACCTTATATGTATTAGCTCGGTGCTACCGCGACAAACAAGCTAAACTGAGGTCCTCCATCCATACTTTCAGTTGCAGGCTGAATCATTTTTGCGTTCCCCTCTCTGTCATGTGGATGGAGAACCTCAGTGACGAGAGGAGAATGTGTAGCACTGAGCTAATACGTGATAGCATCGGGGCTAATGCTAAAGCTAACAGGCTAAGCTGAGGTTCTTCCTCCATGAAGCAGCTCTGTTGTCCTCCATCCATATTTTCAGTTACAGGCTGAGTCATTTTTGCGTTCCCCTCTCTGTCATGTGAAGGGAGAACCTCAGTGATGAGAGGACAATGTGAAGCACTGAGCTAATACATACTGTATATACGGTGATAGCATTGGAGCTAACGCTAAAGCTAACAGGCTAAACTGAGGTTCTTCTTCCATGAAGCATCTCTGTTGTCCTCCATCCACATTTTCAGTTGTAGGCTGAGCCTTTTCTACGTTCTCCTCTCTTTCAACACTCTCTGGTTTCATTTAAAAGAGCCGATCGTCAGATATTGTCCAAGATTAACCTTCAGGG
>NW_013952467.1:975254-987135 GCF_001266775.1 Austrofundulus limnaeus
ATCCTACAGTATTTTACAGTCTTTATTTTACAGTTAAAATATATGTTTATCAAATAAAGTCTAATGTTACAACTAATCAGGGATCCCTTCAACACAAAAACCTTAGATATACCATAATGTTATCAGACAAAACCGAGTTTTACTAAGAGCTAGTTTGCTGTCGCTGTGAAATCTTTAGGGGTTGGCCATCTCTTGGCTTTTTCCAAGAGTTTGAGTAACTTGTGTAAATAAATTTATATATAAACACCTCAGAGAAGAATAAGAAATATAGAGCCAAGTGTCCTTCTTCTCCCTAAAATCAACTAAAATCTGCAAACAAAATAGTCAAGGCAAACATTACAAAAGAGCTTTGTATATAATCCTAATGCATTCTTATTATATGTCACAAAAGTGTTGTTTAAGCCTCAGAAGATTGTGTAAACTCGTGAAAAGGTATCGTTGCATAACATGTCTTATTTAAGCAGTCTAAATGCACCTCTCCTATGTTTTATAATGATACACAGACTTTTTTCTTCTAAAGCTGTGTTTTACTTTAACTTGACAGTCACTGAGTAATTTGGCTCTAAACTGACCTGCCTGGTTAAACAAAAGAAGTTAAATGCAAACAATTGCATAGATAACGAGTGTGTGTGTCACAGTGCACTGATAAGCGTGACGTGAAGAGATTGATGGGAAGGTCTTGACATTAAGAAGAGGTCAAGTAGCTGATTAAATGAGAGAGATGAGATGAGGAGAGGCGCTCTGGTTTTTGCTGTGATTAGTATCGCCTGCCGCCAAAGACAAAAGGCGCTAACGGAGCTATTCCATATCGAGATAGCCACCACAGCTAATCAACGTTAGCCAACACAGAAATGATTCCAACTCAGTCAGTTTTACAGACATTAAGAGAAAACGTGATGCAGTCATAGCTCAACGCTTTGATTTTAGTTTGAAACTCCGTCCTGTAGTACGCACTCCTTCATGGGACAAGGCTCTTTTTATAGAAGTGTTCATATTTTAAGTGCTTCATTTGACTTATCTTGTGGTAATTTTGTGCAGCATGAGCACTACTATGTTTTTGTTTTTTTGTTGTTTTTTTTCCTTCAGATGAACGTGCATTAGAATTGTTCACAGCATGCCTCAAAGCTGCCTCGTCATGCACAGAAGGAGGAGTGCTGAGTGAGCCTGGATGTTGGTTTATAAATGTCTGCTCAGCACTGTGTTAGACTTTACTGAAAGAGGGGATTTCTGAGTGTAAATCAGTGTGGTAGAAAAACAAATACTGAAAACACATTGTTTCAGATAAAATAATTGCACGCCAGAAACCAAGACAATTCCGAATTGCAACATTTTAGAAAGCACTACAGCAGAACCAAACATCTTTACCAATATTTTTATGCGCTGTATGTGCAGTCACAAATGTGGCCTCTCCTCTAATCAGATATACAGAAGTATGGAAACAACGTGAATAAAAACGTGTGTTTTGGCATGTTTGGGGGCAGTAATCATACTGTATCTGGTTGAACTACTTGCGACTCATCAAGGCCGTGAAGTCTTCTGTAACAGTTTGCTTTCTCTTTCCCTAAAACTCCCCCAGATGTTGAATGATAGAGCAATCATCCAAACATTCTTATGAGGACACTTACTCTCTCTCTCTCTCTCACACACACACACACACACACACACACACACACACACACACACACACACACACACACACACACACACACACACGCACATCTAAGACATGCATAACTATTGTGATTTAAAGCCTTAATGTGATAGAGATCTTATCTTTGTCTTTGTCAGTTTCTCTCTGTTTCTTCCTCCCTGACCAGTTCTCAATAATAAATCTACTCTGCTCTGTGAGGTTTTCATTGGTTTTTGCTCTACTTATTGCTGCTTTGGTCATTAAAACAGTTGATTTAGTGTGGGTGTGTTGGTCCAACTCAGAGTCATGCTCTTTTAATCCTTTTTTTTAGCCTAGCACGAAGAAAAAAGGTGAGGAGGGGCTTAGTCCAAGAATATTAAAATCTTGAGAATTTTGGGTCAAGTTATTGGATGAAAATGTCAAATATGTTTATGTCTTTAACTTGAATAAGTGCCTTTATGCACTTTATTAACTGATCATCAAGATAGGACAGATGACAATCTTCCCAGCAAGTGGACCTCCCAACTAGTTCACGTCAAGGTCAGAGCATGAAGTCACCAGAAACAATTGCTACATCCCCAGGTTTGCAGGCCTCATGGAGCTTTTTAACTGTTGATTGTTATTACTGTACAGAAAGAAAGAAAAGAACTGAACAAGTAAAGTTTGTGCATCAACAGTTACCACCAGTAATTTTCTTTCTTCTAAACAGAACATAGCAAAGGGATTTTGGTTTTGTGTCTAAGCAAATAAGATAACTTTTAAACATGATGCACATCAGTAGATCTGATAGAAACCATACACAGGCTACAGCAGTGTTTTTAAACCCTGGTCCTCAAGGCACACTGTCCTGCTTGTTTTAGATGTTCCCCTGCTTCAACACAGCTGATTTAAATTGATAACTGATTAACAGGCTTTTGTTGAACATCTGAATCAGGTAGGGAAACAAGAGGTGAAAAATGAACAATAACCCTGTGTATTTTGTCATGTGTTTTTTTTTAATCAGATGTTCTATTTACCTAATTTCAAATCTGGTGAAAACAATACCTTTTTATTATGTTCTGACCTAAAAAAAAAAGTTGCTATAGCCTTTTTTCACATGAGTGTAGATGAAACTTTGTGCAAGTCTGTGTGTAGAACAGTTTCTCTGGAAACAATCTTTCCGTTCTTAAATGTTTACTGTTTTTAGAGATACAAAAGTTTAGTTTTTTTATTTTATTTTTTTACTGATTGAAGATTTTATTTTATCTAGTATGTTGTGAATTTTTGTTCTTGAGATTTAAAAGAAAAACGAGCAGAGGGAAGATAAAGTTTTTTGTTTGTTTTCGATGAACCAGGAAAGACAAGTTTGAACACAGTTGCATCTAGTAAGGTGTGTGTGTGTGTGTGTGTGTGTGTGCGTGCGTGCGTGCGTGCGTGCGTGTGTGTGTGTTACAAAGACATGAGTCAGATCCGGAGTCGGCCCCAGATAAACTCTGGTAACTGACTGATAAAGCAGAACTGGAAGACACAGAGGAATCAAAACGTGTGAATGCAGCTTGTTTAAAAGGTGCTCTGTGGAACGTAATGTTTGTGCAGCGCTGGTCAAACATTATGAAACAAACAAAATGAAGCTAAGCATCAGCGTGAAGCGTCTCGTTCATCAGAACGTTCATGCTGAGGCTTTGAAGAAAAATAAAGCAAACGTGAAACTGTTACGTCTTTGTCCGTAAATTACTGCGTTTATTGGTTTAGATCTCACTCGCTTAGGCAAACAGAACACCAAAAATGTTCTGAAAAGTTTGGTTTATGATATTAGCACTTTTAAACCAAGATTTCCATCATTTAATATAAATATAAAATTTCCACCATTTGGCTGTTTGACGGTTTCCCAAGGCAGTGAGTGATGCGTCAGGTTTAATATGACAGGGTTGTGTTTTTACAGTAAACTTCACCGTGTGGTTCAGTAAGGACAAAACAGTAACCGCTCAGCAAAAAGCAGACCAGCATGCATATCTAAATGACCTCATGAGAGACATGTTTTGATAATTCAAATCAGTGAACAGTGTGGTCTGATCGGGTAGATGGGGCAAGTCAAGGTTTGCCTTCTGATTAATCTTTTTACTGCATGACTCTGGATAGCAGAAAATAGGCAGCGTAATGATGATTGTGACAGATTTAGAGCCTGGTGTTTTTATTTTGTGGTTTAATTTTAAATGTACTGAAATTTGTCAAGGATGCTTTTAGAGACAACCCTTATGTACTTGGCAATGATTAAGTAGCACTGTAGCTGCTTCTTTGTGCTTTATTTGATAAATAAAACGCTCAGTACTGTATTCCATTCACATATGTAGAGGTTTCAGACTGTAGTTAGTTTGGATATATGGGGTCTGTTTTATCACTTCTGTCTTTCATTGTAAAGACACATTTCACTTTTTGATAGTCGCGACACAACTTTTTCACTTCCGATGCGATACCGATATTGCTGCCTTGAGTATTGGCTGATACCGATATCGACCCGATGCGATATCAGAACAGTTCCTACATACTTTTATTACTTTTTATGTAGTGTGGAAAAAGTCTTGATCAGGTCAGACAGTAAATAGTATGAGAGAGACTTGTCCCATTTAATCTTAATCAATGGGTTACATGTTTTTTTATTTAAACACAAAAATACTGTACAATTAAATACAATAAATAAATTCTAAAATGGAAGACCCTGAAAATGACCTCAATAAATCCAATAAAAACCAAATATACTTTTAAAGTGTAAAATAACAACTCAGGGTCACTTAGGGTATTTATGCTGGATCTAAACACTGAATAGAAATCCTAGCGGACTTCTGGATGGTTTGCTTGTATTGAATGCTTATATCGGTGATTTTAGGTACAGGCCGATATACATTTTTTGGCTAATATCGGACTGATATCCGATAATAATACAGGATTAGGACACCCCTACATTTTGACATCATTTTGTTTTATCAAAACATGTCATTAAAGCTTGTTTATGTCGTTTAATAACTGATGGGTCCAAACTTGCAGAAAAGGAAAAATTAAATTAGTAGTATCTGTATTGTGTTTTTGCAGATAATTTGCTGCCAAAAACATATAACTGCAATTATATTCATATCTTCTTCGACCTGTGTTCATGTATGCAATCAAAACAAGAACTGAACTTTGTGTTTGTAAAATCACAGAATAGGAGGTCTTTATTGTTTTGACCTTCACCCTTTTTTTCCGTTCGTTCTGCGCCATCATCTTCTCTCGTCTGACAGGAGCGGGTGCCCACAGTTCCCAGGACCCTCGATGACAGGTCATTTAATGGTCATTTAGCTGGGGGGCCACCGAGGTCAACGCGAAACGCATCTCTTCCAGGTCTCCTCGGTCATCAGCACTTCCCAGATACAGACATGCAGAGCAGACAACAGGGATACAAACCAAAACACACTCCAGCACTGCTGTTTATTTCCATCATTAGCCTCGAACCATCGCTCTTAAATGTGCATGTAAAGGAATTATGTTTCCCATCAGGACTTTTAACACCCTGACTTACTCTTACGGTTCCTGCATACCTTGATTTCCTTGTGCCCACCCACATTCTACAAAACTCCCAACTCCACTCAGACCTGAATGTCAGGGGAAGGGGCCCTCCTGCCAGTTTATGACCAGTGACCTGGCTGTTTTATAGCTGAGCCAGTCTGGACCAGTTTACCACACATTTAAAGCATCTTAGTTTGGGGGATACATGTAAGTACTTTTTTTGTCCAAGCCATGAATTTGTGTTACCTCTCAAATATCTCAAAAATAAGTAGAATCGTGTGTGTTTTGGATGGTGGTGTGTAAATATCTGTCAAACTAGCCTAAGCTTTGGTTTTCTTCCCTGTGTTTCCTCTGTGTGTTTTTTTAATGCCTGCATTATGTAAAGCAGATGCTCTGTCCATCATGTGGTCAGACAGCAGTCACTGTTCTAGCTTTTACATGGAAAGGGTCTTTTTTTTCTACACGAACATGTCAATGGCTCATTGTCTGGTTCTATGGACGGGTTAACCAAAATAACCGAGGATCTATGTGAGGAGGAAGCTACATAGATGACAGCTTATAATGAAGCATTACTCGGTTTCTTGAGGCCAGGAACAAACTAAGAGGTTTTCTGTCTGCTAGCTTCTGAGGGGGAGTTGTGAGACGGGTCAGTGCAGACCTGATGACGGGCCTAAGTTTAATTAAATTCTGCATGTGCGCCTGTGTGCCACTAGTTGCGCTCGTCTAAGTGTGCCGGTCAAAGGGGACCAGATGAAGTGTATAGAAGGGGTGGGGGGGCTCAGCAGCCCTTCAGAGACCGTGGCTCAGACTCGGCCACAGCTGGCCCCTCGACTGACAATCCCCTCTTTTCTTTGCCTCTCAGGAACGCAGTGCGTCAAACCTAATTCCCTTCTAATGAACTGGCTACTGAAGGTAGCTAGGCAAGCGGACCCAAAACACTTATTAAAAACACATAGTGGAAACAAAAAACTCACTCAGTGGGAAAAAAAAAAAACTTTTCCAGACTGAAGTACATTTCAGCTCACAAAGTGGACATTGTACAGCTTGTTTTAATTAGAATAAAGAAGTTTTTAAGGATCATATAAACACATAAAGTCAAATTTAGAAAAAATAAATAAAAACTTGGATTTTCAAATTTAATAAAATTTGCTTATTAACTACAAGCCCATGTAATCCATGACTTGTCATTTAGTTGTCAACTGACTGATTTCTGCCTTTTCCTCTTTCATTTAAGAGTCACCAAAAACTGCCACAGTGGGTTTATTGTTTCTTTAACTGGTAATAGTAAGTTAGACTTTTAGAGAGCCTTAACAGCTTTTGTTTTCTCTGGCGATTTGGTCATGTTTAGGCAGCTATAGCAGAAAAAGAGCATGTATTGTCTTGGAATGGGCAAATTCTGAACTGCATATTTGAGCTCTTTTTTGTCGCTGTGAAAAGAAACATTTGTACAAATTTAGACAATTTTTATTTATTTATTTATTTATTCATTTGGCTGTTCTCTTAGACAGGAATCACTGCAGTGAACAAACTGGCTCAGAGGATTTGACAATTGTTTCGTGATGGGTGCTTTTCTTGATACAACCTGCAGCCTCAGAATTACAAGGCTGCATCACTGACCACTGTGACAGTCTGTGAAAATGTTTATTTTTGTTGATTTTTTTAATGCATTTATTAATTTTGCTGACTTGCTTCCACTTAGAAGCGTTTTATGTTACAGCCGAGCCATATTTGCTTACATCATTTTTTTCTGTAACTTTTACTCACAAATGTCAATTAAGGAGATCTTTTTAATCTCACATTCCTTTAGAATAGAAACACTAACTTTGGAGTTTATTTCCTGGAGACAAGTTAGCAGTTCTGTGTTATTCTGTTAGTGATCCCATTCAATAACAGTGGATTACTCTGCTCCAGTCCTTCCATTGTGGAGATAATGTTAACACCTTTGGGCCTGCGGTGTAAATGAGGATAAGACCGTTAGCTGTGTCCAGCTCTTTCACACATGAATGATGGCTCAGAAAATTAAAGTGTGTGTTCTGTCCTAGGAAACACAAAGACAGGAAGAAGTAAAGGTTATCAGAAGAATAAATCAATGATCCGGTGGTCTTCATCAGATGGCGGGTCTAGAAATAACTTTAAGGTTTTATGGTTATTCTTTGAAAGGACAGCCGACGCTTCATCACCACAGCACATCGGCTAAATAAGTCGTCTTTGCTGTGTTGTCTAATAACCAGGTGATGAATGTGAAAATAACTTAGAGGTACAGTGTGTCTCTATATGGTCGCACTTTGAAGTTGGACCTACATCTCTTTAGCTGTAATAAAAATGACTAAAATGTTTTACGGCGTTATGCGGATTTGTTTTAACTCCAGTTTGTGGATACTCCCTTCTCATCCAATTAAAAACCTCCAAAAAGCAGAGTCTTTAGGATGAGCAGTGCAAGTTGATGATTGTCATTAGGTACGCTTTCCAGAAAGTAATGTCAGCCAGAGGATACATTTTAATAACTTTGGTTATGATTTGCTAAACTGATTTTTACTCGATCTTTTATTTGTGTAAGACACAATTGGTTGCTTGTGTTGATGCTGAACTGAAGTGCGTGTCAGAGTAGACAAACTCAAAATAAGCCTGGTAATATTATTATCAGTATAGAAACATGTTGGAACATAGTTGAAGGTGTGACTTTTCTCAAATACAGTGTTCCTAATATGCAAATATGACTGCAGTGTCACTATAAAAAAAATAGATTTAACCATTTTAGTAATGCCACTGATTAATTAAGCGAAAGATTTTTTTTTTCTAAATTGCCTTACTTGTGAGACCTGGATGTCATGATTTGGACCTTATTTTTTTTCTTTAAACAAAACAAAAAGGTGATATTTAGCAACATTCACAGTTTCAGAGCAGCTACATTTGTTTATCTGGAACTTAATATTTAATTCATGTTTTACTAAAAAAATGGCCAATTATGATTAGCATCTATAGTTACATTAAACTATTTTAAACTTAATTCTAGATAATCTTTTATTTCATATTTTGAAACATTAAAAGCTTTTTGGAAATAACATTTCAACTGCTGAAAAATAAATATTACAAAATGACAGTTGTTTTTTAATTTAAAGCACAACTTATTGTAGTGAAAAATATTTTTTTACGGATAAATTAGTGAGTTAAGACTTGCACAAGTCTTGCATCATGCTCATAAATATCCTTGTGATTTTGTGTAATTATCCACAGTTTAACTAGTTGGGTTACTGTTTATATTGTTTTAATTGCTATATTGTAAATCATATCGTCTGTCTAAAACAGGTCTTTCTTGAAAAGGAGTCACGTCTCTCAATGAGACTACCTGTATAAATAAAGGTTAAATGAAAATAAAACAGAGAGTTCCCATCACCACCAGCAGAAACACTTTGATAGTGGAATCAGCAGGGGTGATAAGGGGGTCTGATGGAGTTCACGGTTCAGCAGACCCTCCTCCCTCGGTGATAGTGCTGCACTCACTCTCACTGACGGGGGTTACGTAATCCAGAAACTGATAAAGAGAAGAGTGTGATGAAGAACCAAGTATTGAGAAGTAAATTAAAACCATAGATTGTAACTCTACACACAGACTATTTTAGATCAAAGCAAATGTTTGACATCATTTTTATTTTTTCGGACACGTTTCTTAAAGCCTGTCTTCTTTCTGTTCTTTCTGTTTTCTTGCTCACGACCTGTCATCTGGAGCTTATTGGGACGTGTCTTAGTCTGTGTTTTTATTAGTAAGGCCGGGCCAAGCTTAAGGTCATGATCTGATACAGCAGAGAAAAGTCCCTTTGACTGATACTGATCAGGTCGTAGCTCAACACTTTACCTTATACCACATACCTCAACAGGCTGCTTCCATTAGCTCCATCTACATTCATTATATGTATACATTACTGTATGTGTCTGATACAAGCTCAGATTAAAGTGTTGGTTTGTGTGCATTTTAATGAACACATATTCATACTGGAACATGTATGTGTGTGAAGACCTGAGGATTTTAGGTTTTTATTTTTTTGAGGAGGTGCAGATGAAAAACAAGTGCAGCTGAACTTCATTAACTTGTAAGAATTGCCCAGCTGCAGATGTCCAGTAATATTCACCTCATCTCTGTAAAAGTCTGTCGTCCACTTGTCCATTTTTCTGACGCTTCGTAAGTTTTTTTTCCTCCTCCCCGTCTCACACATTATTAAATGCCAACACATTCTCATAATCCCAATTTACCTGGTTTGTTTCAGACTCACACAAACACACACGCACACAAACACACACGCACACACGGGCAGCAGCGATAGAGCCGTCATATCTGCCGGTGCTGATGGCTGCTGTCACGAGCAGAAGGCCATTTATGATCTCGGTCGGGGTCTGTGCGAGGTGATGGCAGACGTGAAAGGAGCGCTCGCTCTGCTTTCTGTTTTGTAGAAACTCCGGGACGAGCGGAGGGGCGGTGACGGACGGAAACTGGGGAGGGGATTCTTGGATCGTCGTGTTGCTCTTTGCAGAGTGTTGGAAGGATCTGAAACATGTCGGGATATTAGAAGGCCTAAAGTGGGAAATGTTTCCACTTTTATCTTATTATTCATGTCAGCTTCTGATTTGTCACATATGGTGAAACTTTTTGTATAAAAGTTCTTATATAGCTGGATTAGTGTGTCAGGCTGGACCAGTTTCAACACTGTTTACAGCTTTTCCTGAATGAATTCGAAACCTTTTATTTTCCTTTCATAATCAGCCCATGTGACTAAGATCTGTGTAAAGAACCTACTCCCAGAATAAACCCTGTTTGTCTGCAACCTGCTGACGTTAAAAGCATGGACCCGCGCATCACTAGACAGCATCATTAGCCCCCCGTGTGCGAGTGTGCACATGCATGCGTACATGTGTTTTACTGTGTGGGAAAGCAGGTCGGAGGTGAGGCGGAGCGTGAAAACAACAGTAAACAGAGGCCACTACCAGTCATTAAGCTCTGCTCGTATTATGTGGCTGTTTGACCTGCTGTCCGTTTACTGTGAGAAAACCGGAGATAAGGCCTCGGAGAACGCTGAGGCAGTTCTGGAGAACTAATTTGGATCGGAGGCGTAGCGAGAGCTCCGGGCCGAGGTAAGGTGGAGAAGGATGAAGGATGGAGGAGGAGGAGAGCGGTGTGGGAATGGAGGTGTTCAGGGGATCCCTGTGGACTGAACGGACATGGGAACACAGACTGGACCTAACGAAGCGTGGCTGCCCCTCGCTGACTTCACAAGCCTGAGGGAAGGAGTGGGAGGGGGGGTTGAGTTGAGGCTGAGGTCTGATACAATCTCAGTTTTTAATTGATTTCTCACCTGGTGGAAGCCAAAAAAAGAGTTAAAGTAGAAGAAGTGATAAAATTCTGGCTTTTTTCAGCTTATTTTAGTCAATTCACTTAAAGGGCCAGTATTATGTGTTTTTCAGGCATATATTTAAATACTATACCATAATAAAGTATCTATGTCACCTTTAGTTGATATTAAAATGCAGTTTTTATGTTTAAATAGAAAATAAACTTATCTTTTCATCACTTCCTCTTCTAAACGCCTTGAAATTGGCCTCTGTCTCTTTAAGAACKGCCTTCCGCTTCTGTCCCGTCCATTTCGGTGGGAGGCTCTCTCGCATGGGGGGGTCAGGAATGCGCTATAATGCAGTTTGCTTGGCATCTGAAAACACATTTCCTCAAAAGTATTTTGAATCTGAAAAGAGCTTCACTGAGTGAGAAATAGTGTTAAGAGCAGCAGACAGTTTAAGTTTCACTTTCACTTTCACTTTGCTCTGTTACTGCCGAGAGCTTGCTGGAGTCATGGGCGGGGTGCGTGGGGTGTGGGGTGGGGAGGTGTGCTCCGTGATGAGGAAGCTCAGCTTAAAGACACGTCCCAGAGGCGTTTCTGGTCCCCACCTGTCGTTTTGCTCCTCAGCATGGCTGTCTAAAAATGCTGCAGGATTAATATGCATGAATGAGTCAGAGCAAGGCTTTGGGCATGATTTTTATGAGAGTATAACATTATAACATGATATAAAACTCAAAAAAGTTGATTTTACATGATATTGCCCCTTTAAAAATCGCCCAGCCCTGTCTTGTTGTGACAGGGTGTTATTAGCAAAGTGCTTAAAGGTATCATTTAAAATATGTCCTCTGCTTAGTAATCTGCTGTAAGCACAACACAGGTTCATTCCTTGAGTTTATGAGCCGTTTTATGTCCGAATGATTCATCATTCAGACTTTTTCTTAGATGCCTTTTAACAAACAAAAGACATTCCTCTGAAAAAAGCTTGCACACTGATAATATCGGATTTCTTGTCCCCGAGAACAGGATGCAATCTGAGACGATGACAGACACAAAGTTTTCGTTTCAAGTTATGCAGATAAAGCGATGACAAGTTAGACTTGTGATTTTTAACTTTACCGTGACATCATCCGCTCACAGCTAACTCTCCTGTGTCGGTGTGTGCAGTGAGCATCGTACCCAAGCGGACTCTGTCATTATGATGTCGTAGTTGGAGCATTACATCAGCCTGTCAGTCTCGAGCGGCGTTCTCCTGAAATAGAAGCATGACTCGAGGTCATCATCGTGAGCCAATCACTAGAAGTGCCACCCTTCACATCATTCAGCCTCTTTTATCCCTTCTGTTGTTTTTATCCCGTCTGTGCCCGGCCCTGGAAGACACACACACACACACACACACACACACACACAC
>NW_013952467.1:987195-988687 GCF_001266775.1 Austrofundulus limnaeus
CACACACACACACACACACACACACACACACACACACACACACACACACACACAGGCCGACTGTTTCTGCCGTTTTTTTATGGGGGAGAGAAAAGATTGTAGAACAGCCTGCGAGAGAGTTGGCAGCATTTGTAGAAATATTTCCTGTTTGGTTGCTCAGTTCTCCTCTCCTCATTAAGTCCCTGAGTTCTGCAGCCTTCAATCCTCTTAGTTTAGGAGAGGAAGCAGGTGACAATGGGCCTGTTCAGGCTTGTGCTCATGAAGGGTTGAGGTACTGTGAAAAGGTTTATGTGACAGAAAATTCATCTTTGAAAAACCATCAAATCAGTCATGTGTCACCTCAGCGTTGTAACTTTGCTACCTTTCTTTTTTCCCCCCGTTAAAAATTTTCTGCATTTGGTCTTGAGCTCTTTGTTTTAACAGTACAGACAGTCTGTAAAATGTTTAAGTATGAAAACTTATCTTGGTTGCAGCTTTTGCACAGGATCATTGGATTATTCTGGCTCTGAATGTATAGTCCTCTTAAGCTTTGCCTTCATTATTAATTAAAAATCTGTATTTTATGACTCTGTGTTGCCTGAATAAATCCATCTCTTACTTTGATTTCTATTAATAAAAAAGGTTGCAGCGTTCTCTAGTTGTCTGAACTCATGTCGGTGCATTTTTTTAGCCTAAAATTGAACAAACTGCACCACCTAGTGACAATTTTGTAAAACATGAACCCACAACACCGAGTTTAAAAGACAGAGCACGAAAGTTTAAGTTGACTCGTTTTTACTCTTCCTCTTTTATCTCTTTAATCCAGGATCCTAATTCCTCTGTTTGATGAAGACACTGGTCTGCTGCTGCTTGCTGGCATTGTAAGCTGTTAACTGTTATCATTTTTGTTTTGTTTTGCATTACATCATTACTGTGATCAATATTTTTTTTCTTTTATAGGGGGACACTGGGATTGATTGCTTTGAAGTCTCCTCCTCTGAACCTTTCCTATCTCAAGGTAAAACCAGAACGTTTATCTGTCTGCTTAGAGATTATTACAGCCTCCCTCATTGATTGTCTTTATTTGACCTCATTTAGTGAGCCACTGTCTAACTGATGCGTCCACACGGGGTGTTGCCCTGGTACCCAAGCTGGCGTTGGATGTCATGTCCTGCGAAGTGATGCGAGTTCTTCAGCTGACAGACAGCTGCATCGTCCCAGTCAGCTACCACGTCCCTCGTAAGGTAGGCCAGCCCACACGTACAGCAGAGCGGGTTCACTTCTTCAAAAGCACTATTGATCCCAGAGGGAAATTAGATGATGATCAATGCACTTCTTCTCTGTGGTGTCCTGTCCTCCAGCATTCAGGACAGGAGTTTCATGAAGACCTTTACCCAGACACAACGGGACCAACTCCAGCAATGTCTGCTGAGGAGTGGTGGAAGGGAGGGAACCACCAGGTAACAGGAACACACACACACACACACACACACACACACACACACACACACAC
>NW_013952467.1:989462-990482 GCF_001266775.1 Austrofundulus limnaeus
CACACACACACACACACACACACACACACTCACACACACACACACACGTTACCCAGTCCATGCAGTGCAGGCAGCTCAAGCATCTGGTTCTACTTGTCTTCAGGTGGAGAAAGTCAGCCTCAATCCAGACAAACGGCCCAAACAACCAACAAAACCAACAGCAGGCAAGAAGGACATGAGCAGCAGAGGGAGCAAAGAGGTGAGACACGAGTTTATTTTGATTATTTGTTGTTACGTGAATTCTTATCAAGCAGTCACAATACTCAGATCCAGTTTTCTTCTGTATGTTTTTCGGCACGTGTCTCATTCCACAATCTTTGTGCTATTTTCAACAACTCAGCTCCTTCAGGAAGATTTTGGCTATTAATTTTTCTACTTCAGCAATTTATGCATTTTGAGATATTTAGCTTTTTCAGCCATTTTTTTCCTCATTGAAAATGAGTAGAGCTGTCTTCAGCATCCTTAAAACCCCCTGAAACAGTCATAAATCTTTACTTTTTACCTTTTCTTCTGTTTCTGTTTTAACTCATTTGTACTGATTTTAGCTTCCTTTAGCTTTTATTTTGCTATTCTTAACTTTTTTCTGCTTTTTTAGCTACCGTTCTGACTTTTTCTGCTATTCTTCTGCTAATGTCAACTTTTTGTGCATCTTTTAGTTTCTTTCCTTAGTTTTAAGCTTTTTCTGCTTTTTTCTGTTGCTTGCTGCTAACTTCAGCTGTTTTCTGTGTTTTAGCTCATTTGAGCTTTTTTCAGCTAATTTCACATTTTTGTAATCATTTCATCTTCTTACTGCTTAATTCAGCAAATATGTTCTTTCTGTTTCTGCTACTTTTTAACCTATTTTAGGCTGGTTTCAGCTTTTTTAGCTATTCAGCAAAAATCTTTCCGCATTTAACATTCATGTTGCATTTTTACAGAAAATGAATGAATGAATGAATGAATGAATGAATGAATGAATGAATGAATGACAGACAGACAGACAGACAGACAGACAGACAGACAGACAGACAGACAGACAGA
>NW_013952467.1:991712-993626 GCF_001266775.1 Austrofundulus limnaeus
CACTCACTCACTCACTCACTCACTCACTCACTCACTCACTCACTCACTCACTCACTCACTCACTCACTCACTCACTCACTCACTCACTCACTTACTCACTTACTCACTTACTTACTTACTTACTTACTTACTTACTTACTTACTTACTTACTTACTTACTCACTTGCTCACTTGATCCCATGAAGAGAAATTACAGTTGGGAACAACCCGTTCGAGAACAGGTGCCAGGGGTCCAGCAGCTGTGAAAGGCGCTACCCTTAAATGCAAATTCTCTATTTATTAATATTATTCTTAATATTGCAGGATGTTATTTTTAATCAGAGGCTTGACTATCACCCTCCTGCTCTTCCAGGATCAGCCTCGTGGAAGCTCCAGCTCCAGTAGTCCTCTGAGCACCCCCAGCAGCAGCAGCGCTGCCGTGTCCCGCTCGCCTTCTTCCACTTCTGGCCTGTCCTCGGGCTTCGTCCCCAGTCCCAGTCCCAGTCCCAGCCAGAGCACAAAAACCATCCAGAGTTTGCTCGGTAGAAAATCACACACACCTGAAATCCACTCTCCAATAATCTTTTTTTGTGTTTGATTCTTTTGTTTTGTTTGTTTCCCACAGGACCATCATCTAAGTTCCGACACATTCAGGGTGTTGTGATGCACCGGGACACACACATCACCAACATTCGCAACCTCAACCTGACGACGCCTGGCGAGTGTGACGGCTTCTGTGTCAACTGTGAGCGTGTGGCGGTGCCGCTCGCCATCTCTGGAGGCCAGATTGCTGTGTTTGAGGTACATCAGCTGCTCTGGAGGAAAAAAACATCTGGGTTTTTAAAAAGTTAAACTTTAGATGTTATTTTTTTCTCTTCTGTTTTTTATTGTTTTTGTGTGAACATTTGATTACTCTTGTCAGCGCTCTGAGCCAGGCAGGCTTCCAGAAACAGCCTTTCCCACCATCCAAAACTCTGTAAATGTGGCCGACTTTTCTTGGGACCCTTTTGACACGCACAGACTGGCTGTGGGTGAGTTGATCCATAACAACAAACAAGCACTGGTTGTTTTCTTTTAATACTTGAGTGAACATTTCACACTGTCAAAACCAAATTCAATTTGTCTTGTGATTTTATTTAAGCCTCATCAATCACTCATTACCTATTTCCTGTCTATGTGTGTAATTAAAATGTGTGTCCTTTATTAGCTGGTGATGATGCTAAGATCCGGGTGTGGAAGGTACCAAAAGGTGGACTGAAAGAGACCATCACTGAGCCTGAGCTCATCTTGCAAGGTAAGAAACAAAACAAAACATGAGGAACACTGTGAGAGAGTAAGACTTAGCTCAGTGAGGGGGACCCTTCAGTAAATAAGGCCATGATGACAGTGAAGTTGGCTCTTTCTAGGCCACACAGAGAAGATCTACTCCATCAAGTTTCACCCTCTGGCCAGCGGAGTCCTGGTCTCCTCATCCTACGATTCCACTGTCAGGATGTGGAACCTGGAGAGCGGAGAACAGGTCAAGATTCTCACCGGACACGAGGACCAGGTGGGTGACCAAGAACCTACGAGAATCTGTTTTCTTCAAGTCCAATAGTTTCATCTTCCTCTCTCCTTTCCTTTTGTTGTTTATGTTTAGGTGTTCGGCATGGCATGGAGTCCAGACGGCAAGCTGCTGTCCACGGTTTGCAAAGATGGAAAAGTTCGCATCTATGACCCTCGCAAGTCCACTGCGCCTGTACAGGTACGTAAGATAATACTGTACAAAGTAATTGTTCTTTGGTTTGTTGAGTGAAAAAGTAAAAAAAAAATTAGCATCATCGTTTCAGTTATAATCCAAACCAGCTGCCTTTTTAATAGTTAGATTTAATTTTACAAAACTCCTTTTTTATTATCATCTAATCATAGATTTATCTAGAAGTGTTTCAGTTTTGT
>NW_013952467.1:993835-999663 GCF_001266775.1 Austrofundulus limnaeus
GGTCCAGAGGGCCACAGAGGGGCTCGTGTTGTGTGGGTGTGTGATGGCAAATACCTCCTGGTGTCTGGATTTGACAGGTACTAGAAATTAGGGTCATATTTGGTTTATAGTAAAGAGTAAAGCAGGTAGAAATGAACGTTGACTGATTATTCCAGGGGTCTGCAACCTAAAACATAACAGAACCATTTTCTTTTCTTTGTTTTTATACCTACAAAAGAAATCACTTTGTATGCAAATATGTGATCACTACTACTAATACAAAAAGTAAAACCTGTTGATTAGCTCATGCTAACCTGTTGTTTACTAAAAAAATCCAACTTCTTTCTATGATCTTTTTCTCAAATCCATCAGAATTACCTTTAAAGAATTTAAAAACTACATAATAAGAAGAGTTTGTAAAAATATGCCTGAATAGTTCAGTTGTACTATGCTTTATGATATTCGGTATGAACTATATACAGTATTTTTTTTTTTTTTTTGTTTACATGAATCTGGTCTTTTCATTTGTCCTGATGTGTAAAATTAATAAATAATAAAATTCACAATATATTTATTTGTTTTATAATGTCACCTCCACTGGCTGTAAAGGTTCTAGAAAAGGCCTCGAAAAGGCCCACGGACCACAGGTTGTTAATTGCAGTTGTAGCATGCTTTGTGGCTCTGAACACATTTTATTTGTGCGTCAAGTAGCTTAAATGGCTCTTTTGATCGTAAAGGTTGCAGACCCCTGGATTATTCTGTCAGGATTGAAATATTCTTACAAAAATGCTTCTTTATAGAAGAAGGCATGAATTATAATCCGTTCGCTCAATTCCTTCTACGTTTATCTCTGATCCTATAAATCTTTTTTCAGTCGCAGTGAAAGAGGACTCTACCTGTACTCTGCTGACGCCGTCTCTTCTGGACCCGTAGCCAGCACTTCTGTGAACGTCTCGCCCTCCACTCTTATTCCTTTCTACGACCCTGACACCAGCGTTGCATTTCTCACTGGAAAAGTAGGAAAATGAGTGGAAACTTTGTGAGAAGCTCCACAGCCACCACTGGACAATTTGTATTAAACCAAAGAGGAATATAAACTGGGCCTTCTCTGTTTTTCAGGGCGACACCAGAGTGTACATTTACGAGCTGGTCCCTGAAGAACCGTACTTTATCGAATGTAGCAGTTTTAACTCCCCAGAGCCTCATAAGGTCAGTTTATCTGATGTGTTTAAGTATATCCGATCTTCAGTGCAGCTTGAAGTCAAATAAATATTAATGAGATAAGAACTTAATTCTGTGTGCAGGGGTTGGTTTTTCTGCCTAAAACTGCATGTAACGTGCGTGATGTGGAGATCGCCGTGGGACTGATGCTCACCAAGACCACCATAGAGCCCGTGGCTTTTAGAGTTCCCCGGGTCAAAGTGAGCTGTAATAATGATAATCTGCTTCCCCCCTCTTGTTGTTTAGTTCTAACAACAAAACGTGTTCCCACTTTGTGTCTCCAGAAAGAGTTCTTCCAGGACGATGTGTACGTCGACACCACGGTGTGGTGGGAACCTGCACTGACGGCGTCAGCCTGGCTCTCAGGCTCCAACGGCCAACACAGAAAGCTCAGCCTGAAGCCCAAAGACATGACGCCAGGTACAGCACAGACTCAACACGGCTCCAACTGCTTTCTTTTAATGGACATGCGTCATTCAGTCTGTGTGTGTTTTTATTTATTATTATTGTCTACCAGTGAGTGAGGCCCCCAAAGAGGCTCCAGTGAGGAAATACCTGCCTTCATCTGTTTACCTGGAAGAAAAAACTGATGAACAGAAAAAAGAGGAGGTGAACAGAAGTTCCACTCAGTTTATCCTCTTTTACATGAATGACTGAGACAAAGTTTAAAAAAAAAGTACAAGTATTTAGAAAAAACAACACCTCATATCTGACCACTCTTGTCTGTGGGATTTAGCTGCTGAGTGCCATGGTGGCCAAGCTGGGGAACTTGGACGACCCGCTGCCTCAGGAGTCCTTCGAGGGTGTTGATGAGGAGGAATGGGTGAGTGAACGGATGCCAGGGCTTTTACACAGCCTTGAAAAGGACAGAGCTCTTTCATTGTGTTGATAGGTCTGGATAAACATGGGGAAAATAGTCAATTGAGTATGAAAAAAAACATTTTTCCCTTAATTTTTTAGGATGAAACAAGTGCTTTCCACTTCACAATAATTACTCCCCATTGTACACTTTGTAAAAGTAGCTAAGTGTGGTATAAACTTAATAGGAATTCAGAAGTGTTGATCCCAGTTTTTCATCTTTGTTTCCTTTTTTGGGGAGTTAAATATTACATTTATGACCACTATTTAAATATTTACTATATACAGTACTTTGGAACTGTTGTTATAGTAGGTAAAGAGTCAAGCATACAAAAAAAAGTCAAATAAAATAGCAGGGATTCACAGGTTTTCTTGTAAATACACTTCACTTTTCCTCACCTTTGTCTCCCTGTCTTTCAGGATGATTAAACAGGATGTCCTTGTCTGGTCTCAGACGTCTTCTGATCTTCATCAACAAACATTGCAGCCATCTGAACACAAAACTATCTTGTACAATTGTAACCACAATCACTCTGGTTTTAGTATTGTATCTGTAAGTGTTTAGGAAATCTAACTTCACTTTCAATCATGTTGATTTTACAGTTTTCATTGATTGGTTTGACGCAGCCGTCAACTCAAAAACCACATTTTCAAAATACTTAACGCAAAGGCCTAACAATGGTCAAAATGGCACATTTTGTTTGCAAAAGGCACTAACTGTGTCAAAACATTTCAAATATGGAACAAAAGCAAACTTTGCCTTCAAACAACTCAACTTTGACACAATGTATGAGCACCTCCAATCAATCAGTGCACAATGGGCAACAAAATGCAAAATACAGCACTCATGTGTGACTCAGTGCACCATTGTTTGTCACTGCAGCCTATGACTGTACGTAGCTTACATGCCAGTGCTGTTTGTAGTCAAATTTGCCCTCTTGCAAAAATGCATCCAGAAGCAGATATGGTTTGATGCAAATTTTATTGATTACATTTTTTTCAGACTGTGCCTGACAAATGAAATATTCCAGGAGATAATACATGGAAATAAAAATAAAATCCTTTACTGTGTGAGAAATTAGGTAAATAAAAAACACAGTCTTTTACAGTAAAGAACAAAAATCTATAGTATAAGAGTATAAGAGAAGAACACAGGCCTGCAGACTGATTGCAAATTGAAAAATTCTGTGAAGAAGTGTCAGACAGGTGCTTTCGGTGATTTCATACTGATCGGGGAGTTTCTAAGAGCTTGGACCATATGGTTTCTGTTCTGTAACCACAGCTAAAACAGAATTTGGACTTCTTGAATGAAATCTGCATTAACTGTTTTGCAAAAGGATGAGAAAATTGTGTCAATCCAATGCGAATGGGTTAACACATTTGCAAGAGGTTTCTTCTGCTCTGCTGAGATGTGATGATGAAGACTGAGAGGTTCCCAGTTTCTTCAAACAGGTCAAATCAATCAATAAAAACTAACATAAAATTAAGTTGTTGTAGGTCACATCTGAATGGTTAAAAATGTCACCGTATAAGAAAAAATATTATGTGACAATATTAAGAATATCTCAGATTTCTGCAAATCAAAGTCAGTTTAATGTGACACAAACCCACATCTAACTGGATGAATATTTGGATGTAGCATCTTTTGTTTTCTGTGGTGATGATTTGATAGTAAACACTGAGGTATTCTGATATAAAGCAAAGATTGTCTGTGTTTAGGTATACTATAATCCCTATTTTTATTTATTTTTTTTGTACAAAGTTGTTAGATGTTAAAGTTTACCACTTCAGTAGATGGATGTTATACTGGCCAGTCATAAGAACGGGTTCATAATTAACTGTAAAATATTTCATCTCATGAAGCTGCAAAAAAGCACAACTTTGTCTTCCAGTCTGGTCAGATAAAACACAGGGTCACTGTAACAGGTCTGAACTTCAGGTGCAAAAACCCCTCCAAGGATACAACAGGGTCGTCAGCTTTTATGTTGGACCATAAACTGGACCGTTTTAAAAACATGTATTTTCTTTGTTTTGCCAAATTTAAAATACCGTTTTAGCATGATTTACGTGGTGGGGCTTTTGTCCTGTTAAGAATTTAATATTTTGTCCTTCATGAATACAGGTAGAGGTATAAAATTTTGAAAAAAATCTTCCATTGAAAGCCAAACAGCCTATATGGTGAGTCTTTAAAGGGCCTTTTTATACTAACTCTTGTTTACTCTGTAGTATTTATGTTGATTTTTGACTTATTCTGACGGTTTTAGGGGATATTATGAGCTAATTTTCTTATGTCTCTCTGATCAGGGTGGGAAACAATCAAACAGCACAGTATTAATAAGTTTCAGTGGATGCATCAATAGCCATTGTGTAGTCTTTCCTCAGGGCTACAGCAATATCACCAGAAACCTAACACTGATCCAAGATAAATGTGTGCACACCCTCTGGTGGACCGGGTTGATCAGGCTGCTTCAGTCGTGCGTGGTTGTGTTTAAAACATGGGCGCCCGTTGCCAAATGAGTTTATCTGATGTGATTCTCAGAGATACTTGTGATTGTTTGGTGTTTTTGGATTAACTTGCCTTGCTCTGTGTTTTTAAAAAATGATTTTATACAGCGAATAAGATGTTGTTTTTTTTGTTTTTGTCTTTCTATGGTGAAAGTATGTGGACTGTTTTCTAAATCATCTTGCAATAAACACCTCGTGAACTCAACTCTTACTGTCCCTGTGTATGCATGGCAAATGTATATTCATAAAGTTAATCTGTTGTGGTATAACACCACATTATTTTAATCAGAATTAAAGTTTCCTTTTAAACATCAAGGAGGGTCAGTAACATAACCAAAAAGAATATTTTAAATTATTAAAAAATAATGATTCTCTGAACAACTTTTTACCTATGATTTAGGCACTTTCTAAGCAATGCATATTATTATTATCATTATTTTATTTTAGTGTTTTATTATTTAGTTGTTGGTCAGAAGCAGACTGCAGTTTGTCTTCCCCGCCAGCAGGTGTCAGTGTTAAAAAACACCGGAAGTCCATCTGCGTCGGTTCTGCCTTCAACTTTGACCCGTCAGTAACCTTCAGTGATACGCATGTTAAAATAGAAGTCGCTCAGGCTAAATAATATTTTAAAATGGTAAGGAACATCGTTTTAGTTGTATATTTGTTAATGTATGAATTGTATATTCTGTGAGCGCTGTTGACTGACAACTTGAACAGATGATCCGCTCGGTTTAATTCGCAGTTTTAGTGGCGTTATGGGGACCTTTGACTTCATGATGAAATAATGTTTCATGTTAGTTTAGCTTCTAACTTCCAATTAGACTCGTGTTGTCGCTCAGTTTATTGTGTATTTGTTACATCAGCCTAAATGTTATAGAGATAATGTTTATCTAATTCCTGTCACTTAAAATGTCATGTTTAGACCATTTAATCGCCGCTGACACTTTATTTTTATTTTTATTTTTTCAGGCGAAATATCTCGCACAGATTATAGTTATGGGAGCCCAGGTGGTGGGGCGAGCTTTCGCACGCGCTTTACGGCAAGAATTTGCAGGTATGAGCCTGAAACATCCTTTAATATTTACACCGTCCTGCTACATTTCTACAGAGGGTAAAATAAGTATTGAACACGTCACCATTTTTCTCAGTAAATATATTACTAGAGGTGCTAATGACATGAAATTTTCACCAGATGTCGGTAACAACATACAAATAAATCAAACCATAAATGTCCAGAAATGAAGTTATTTTTAATAATGTGGAAT
>NW_013952467.1:1000966-1002462 GCF_001266775.1 Austrofundulus limnaeus
GTATGGATCACTTGGGTTGTTACCGACATCTGGTGAAAATTTCATGTCATTAGCACCTCTAGTAATATATTTACTGAGAAAAATGGTGACGTGTTCAAACTTATTTTACCTGCTGTATATTTACCTTTCGATTTATAAATGTCCTATTTAAACTGTTGCTTAAATAGTTTTAACAACTGGCTCTTGTATATAAATGTCATGATATATTGTTATGTATGGATGTATTATAAGGCTCAGTGTTTTATTTCTGCACCACAGCGAGTCAAGCAGCGGCTCGGGCCCGGGGCCGTTCAGGTCAGCAGTCGGCTGCAGCCTCCAGCATCTCTGGGATGAGTCTGCAGGAAGCTCAGCAAATCCTCAACATCTCCACACTCAGTCCTGAAGAGATTCAGAAGGTGGAAACTCCTTGTGCTCCTCCCAGAAACTGTTAAATTAATGTGGAATTAGCTTGAGCCACAGTGTATTATTTGCTGAATTTGGGATCAGCAGTTCAAAACAGGCATGGCAGCAAATCCAGACCAAACTGACTGCATACATTTTTTTTCTACATCCTTACAGTGTTAACAGTACTAGTTGTTAATGTGAATCTTTGTTGTGATAAAGCTCAAACGTTCTCAATCGAACACTAACACGGTAATGTTTGTCTCCTGCAGAACTACGATCACCTTTTTAAAGTCAATGACAAAGCGGTGGGCGGCTCATTTTACCTACAATCAAAAGTAAGTATTTTTATTTTCAAACACAAGATTCTTGATTGTTTTTTGCACAGGCTTAAAAAGACTAGTCATTTATAATTCTGGTGTAGTGTGGATATTTATTGCACAAATAAGAGAGTATCGTTCAAACGTAAGTAGATTTTTTTAAGTAGTAGTGATATAATCAATTTTTATGACCCCTAATATGATGTAAATAGTGTTTAAGATTAACCCAACACTGAAGTATAAGTAAAACCAGTATTGCAGAGATGTTTTATCACAATATAACAATTTTCCTAACTTGTTACCAGTACCAAATAAAATACTGATCAATGCAGTGGAAAGAAATGTGATGAATTAGGAAACATGCAACTATTAAGACTTCTCCAGATTGTATTTCCTCTCGTATTTATGCAACAAGTGCAGCAGTAAATATTGCACTGTGTTGCAATATGTGATTATTTTTAGAAAACACTTTGCGTTGTTTCACATCTGTTTGCCTTATTTGTGCAGTGTTAAAACAGTCTCTTCCTCTTGTTAAATGTCACAATGCTTTAAGCCACTGTTTTGGTGTCAAGAATGACTAAAATCATTCTAAAAGTTACACTGAAGCCCTGCTGTGTAACTCGTAAAAATAGTGTTGCTGTTTTAAGGAAGTAACGTAACTGTAGAGATGTGCTAAAAGCATTTCTAATCTGAACATGCATGCACCAAAAACATAAGTACAAAAATACACGTTAAATGCCAGATTCTGCCTTAATGTATCAAATCATGACTAATGACTTCCAGCATATATATATA
>NW_013952467.1:1002547-1023362 GCF_001266775.1 Austrofundulus limnaeus
ATATATATATATTTCACTTTCCTGTTCTCTGTCATTTCATTTAATGTTTTTGTTCAGGTGGTCCGAGCTAAAGAGCGCCTGGACGAGGAGCTAAATATTCAGACCCAAGAACAGAAGCAGCCGCCGCCGCAGGATACAGAAACAAAATGATTAAAATTATACCCAGCCCTCCCCTTCCCTTGTAAATTATAACCTAATAAAGCCTTCTCCTTTTTAGTTCTGTGTCTATGAAATGAATCAACTATATTTTATTCATATTTTGTCTTTACTGGAAATAGGCACCGTTTTTAAAAGTAAATCAAAAGCAGAGAAATATGACTGTTTTGTTTCAAAGTGTTGAATTATTCTTAAATATTTATAATTAGGAATCAATAACGAAGGCAGACGTATCAAATGCAATTTTATTAAACATTTCTTGATTTCATTGACATTTATATCAATATCGTAATAAAATTCCTCTAAAACAGGAGAACACAGCTATGTTGTACCAATTGGAGACTTTCACAACTAAAATTCTGCATGTTCAACCACAGAACATGATGCCAGGAAAAATATATTTTCATATAATCCTTTTTTTTTTCATATAGTGTTCTATATTTACCTATAATAAAAAGGCACTTGGAAAAAAAAACTTAAAATACTGAAATATCTCACACATGTGCAAAAACATAACTTGAACAAGCCTTGTGTGGCCTTAGTCTTGTCATTAACCCTTTGTGCAACTTTGTGCCACTTCCAACAAAGGTAGCCTCTTTAGATGATGCTAACCAGGTTAGTTTGTGTCCTGGATTTAAGCTGTTTTATTTATGATAGTGTGAGGGTTACAGCTTCAGGAACACGTACCACTTACAAGCAGAAAATATATTTGAATTCAAACCTTTTAAATTGACAAAAATTGTTCATGGTTCCCATAAAGACTATTAAAAAGATAGAAAAAAACAATAAAATCCCCACATCTATATGGTCTACAAGGGGAGGAAAAGTGCAGTTTATTACAGGCTGAGAGCTCAAAGGGTTAATGGATCATACAGCTTATTTATTTAATATTGAACTCTTGTGGACCCTGTGAGGATCCGTGTCGTGTTCAGGTTTCTGCTGTCAGACGTCGAGTCTCTGTCCCTGCTTCGACCAGCAGAGGAGAGACAGACACTGAGGAGGAGGAGGAGAGCCGCCACATCTGTGGGTTTCACTGTTGCCATGGAGACCGTGTCCGGCTTACCTAACGCCTGCTTCTGATGACATCACAGGCCAGGCCTGTTCATTCACGGGTAAATAATTTCAGAACCAGCCCTGAAGCCGGAGACGGACCAGCAGGGTCACACATGTTCTGTTCATCCCTTCAGTCTAAGAACCTGAAGGTTGACTTTTCTTTTGGTCCCTATTTTGATTTTGCAGAAAGTCTTCGCTGTCAGGCAGAGGGACAATAAGTGTTTATTCTAAAGGGGGAATAAAAAAGAAAAACCGAGGGCAGGAAGAGTTCAGTGACCTATTTTCCTGCATGCTGGTATGTCTGAGCGGCTGTCACACTGGGCACAGCACAGTTGGCTTCAGAGCTGAGAGGACCATTTGCTGGGTAGGTGGCACAGGACGGTAATCCTTTGCTTTTTCTTTCTCTGCTGGCTCCCAGCCTCTGCCCTCATCTATCCCCGTCCGTTCACCGGTTCTCTTTGCTCTCAAACTCCTCTATACTGACAGTCGATGCACAGTAGCTCTTTTTTAGGGTTAAAACAAGATAAAACGCATCAAGGGGAGTTTAGATGCAGATGAAAAAAAGCTCAATTATCCATTTGGATCTTAGTTTTAATTTAATCTATAATTGTGAAGGAGGAATGTAATATCAGTTCACCCACCAGATTTTCACATAAATCTTATTTACCTCTCAGAACAGTGGTTTCAACGGTATTGGCTTCTAAAAATATCACAAGAGTTTATTTATGGCCTATAACCGCATTGTATCATCATGATTTGGACATGTCAACAAATCATCTGAAGTGTAATGAAGAGAAACGTTTGGAGACAATTACTACCTTTTTTAAGGTATAATTAGTAATAAATTTCAAACTTGTGTCTGTATTTAAGGAAAACACAGAAATTTTCACCAGAAAGTTGGCTTTAAAAAATTGTTTTTATCTAACTGACCCCTCTGGTGTCCAAACATCATGTTGTTTAACCACTGCTTCAGAGAAAAGGTTCAAATCGTTCCTGCTCTCCTTGATTCCCACCCCCTTAAGGACCCGAGCTGGACAGCAGAAAGCTGAGTGCAGAGCAGCCATTGCGGAACACAAGAAGCAACATCAACATCACAAGACAATGTTTCGTCTGAACAGCAAAAACAAAACAAAAAAGACAAAATATAAAACAGTTATAGGTGGATCAATCAGATAAGAGAGGGCAATGGAAAAATAAGATGAGTGAAACAATAAGATGGGAACAGGAAAGAGAGGAGTGACGGGGATTGTTTGTTGTCAGAAACTCTCCTGCTCCTCATCCTCTCCTACATGGCAGACACACATGCAGGAGCAAACCCCCACCCAACAACAACATATCTTACAGAAAAATGAAATAGGAGCAAACCGTTTTTTTAAAGAACTTACTCTAAAGCAACATTTTATAAATTGTTTAGTAAGTGCATGTTGACTGTTTAATCGAACCATAAGAAGTTTCTCAGAATACTTTTTTTGTCTTTTTTTGCTCCTTCAGACAGGATTAAATGAGGCAGTTTGGAAAAGTGTGGCTTCCTGTCAGTCCAGCTGTAAGCAGCAGTGAGTGCATCACTTCTCCCCTCACCTCTCTGACACGACGTGAACATCCTTTTTGTCTCTTTCAGCTCATTTTGTCACAACGGGATCTTTCTGATTGAGGCAAAACTGGTGTGTTGACCAGCACCTGTTTCTTACAGCTGGTTTAAGGTCAGTTTAGTAAAAAATAAATAAATCTAAATAAAAGATCGTAGCGCCTGGCACCACTGAGACCCTTTTATACACAAACTGGTTGTGTTGACTGAATTACGGTAAAACAGCTGGACAATCCTTGAGCCAAACGGGGAGAGTTCTATAAGTCAGGATGTTTCTCACGTCTTGCCAGAGGGGGGAGTCAGACACACCGGTGCTTTAAAAACAATAGTTCAGATCTTCTGAAGCAGAGTTCTGTGGAAAAGTTATGAACTTCAGATATATTCCTTTATGTAGACAGCTCTTTGAATGACATCATTTTGAAGAAAACACAATTACTTTTTGGCTAGACTGAGGAGGTAACTGCTGGTCTGAGTGAGGCCAAGACCAAAGTGGACTCCTGCCGTCCTAAAAAAATTCAAACTTCAAAAAAAAATTTCCAAGTTGTTCAAGAGAATGCTGTTTATAACATTTTAAATGCTTTTGATTATAGTGGCATTATTTATGTGCGTTCTTTTTAAACGCTTTATTTAGATCTTGTATAGCATATTTTCATTATAAATTAGTTTTTATTTATGCATTTGATGTTGATAATTTATTTGCAAGCTAATAACAGCTGGGCTACAGCACTTCCTGTGCAGCCTGAGACATTTTAACAGGAATATCGTCAACTTTTGCTGGAATAACCACAAACTGGCAGCGGTGAACTTGTTTCATAAAATAGTATTTATCTGGCCCACTGGACTAGCCTTTAGCTTTTCAAACCTATCCAAATTAAAAGTTTTTTTTCTCTAAAGTGAAATCTTTCACATTTATCACCAACATGTAAGATACTCACAGCCTTTCCTCAAAACTTAACTTTAAAAGATCTCAACTATTCTTTGAAATGTGAGGAAAGAGGAAATGATGATCATTTGTCAAGTGGTGAAACACCATCGGTCTGTAAGACATCAGAAAAGTCTAAATCCTAAAAGCCTCTAGTCTGCACACCTGGCACATATTCTGGTGGACTAGTCTGGTCTGTGTTGATCACCCTCCCCAAACCGGGGACAGATTGTCAAAAAAAAAGTGCTCTTTCCCAGTTTATTATGTTGCACTGGAGGAGCAGAGAGGTTAGCAGCAGTTTTGAGGTTTCAATACTTTAACCAGTTGACACCATTAAGTGCTCCGTTTAGCTGACCTGTCCTCTGGACAAATCCAGGAAAGTCTGAGTTCACTTGCTTTGGTTCAGCAAGCTTGTCTGATTTAGATTATTCACATCAACCTGCAAAAAAAACCTTTAAAAATATGAAATATCTTCCTATTACATGCACATTTGCCTAACTGTGAGTGCTTCATTCGTGGTGTTTGTATCTCACTGCTAAGCTGGAGGCACGCTGTCAAAGTACGGTCATATAAATATCTAATAACGAGGACTTTTGCAGGAACAAGGAGCGCTAAGACCGTCGCATTTATGGTCCCTGTCCACAGAACCAGCAGGAATGGATAAAGTATAAAATGAGAAAGCAAAAAGGAGCCTGTTTGTAAGGCCTTGTGATATTAAGACAGGACGCTACAAGTTCCTGAAGACAGTTCTTGGGCCCCGAGTTACGTTTTTCAACGAAACAAGAGGCTTGCGTTGTATAAGTTTTATATTTAAAAGATGTGAGGGCTTGTATTTATCTGATAGGTGATTTCACTTTTAAAAACACTTAACCACAATGCACTGCCTGGAACTGATTGTGCAAGCCTCTTTCTTTGACCTCTTATTCTCTCACTATGGCATTGACCCTCCTTTTTGACCCCCTGAGCTCTTCTGGAATGTGTGTGTGTATGTGTGTGTGTGTTGGGGGGTTGGAGGTGGTATCAGTTGACTACAGCTGGCTTCAGCACCACAGCACCTGGGGGAATGACCACCCAGGACAGCGGATCATGAGACCCTCCAGTTGAGAGGTTTAGGACCCCCCCAGGCACCTCGTCCTCGGCTTCCTCTCCTGTGCCTTTCTTTGTTAGGTGGCTCTGGACCCTGCGCTCCGACACAGCCCCCGGCATCGACACCATTGGCAGTCCGAGGATTGACGAGGGAAACGGCGGGGAGAGCAAAGGAGCCTTGGCCAGGCCCAGGGGTGAACCATTAAAGGACAAGATGGATGTGCCTCCCAAGCTGGTTGGAGGGGAGTTGGAGGTCCCCAGGGTGCTGAGGTCCAGGGGCCTGGAACTGAGGGGGGACAGGGGCAGGGTACTACCCAGACCTTGCATGGTATGGCCTCCCAGAAGAGCCGCTGCTGCTCCGGGGATGATTATATGGGCTCCGCTCAAATAGGACAACTCTGAATTCTTATCACCATCGCCTGTAGCAAGCCCTCCGCTCTGACTTCCCTTTAGCAGCGAGCCCACTCCACCTGGGGAGCCCTGCTCTTGAGCCACAAAGTGGCCGTGCGCTTTGATGTGCTTCCTCAGAGAGCTGGGATCCGTGTAACGTTTCAGGCAGCCCACCATCTTGCAGTAGTAGGGCTTGTCTACATAGTGTGTGCGTGTATGTTTGAAGCGGTCGCTGGAGTTGGAGTAGCGCTTGTTGCAACCCTCATAAGGACAAATGTAGGGCTTTTCACCTGCAGCAAGGAGAGATTAGACACATGAGATTTCTTTGCTCATGTCTGGATTTCCTTTTGATTACATTCTTGAACCCAACAAAGTTGTGATGTGTAAAATGCAAATAAAAAAAGAACGCAATGATTTACAAATCTCAAAACACATTTACTCACTATATAGTCAATTCTGCCTCAAGTCATTAAGGTTTTATTAAACTAACCTGTGTGTGAGCGGTTGTGTATCTTGAGGTTCTCCAGGCGTGAGAAGCTCTTGTTGCAGGTGGGACACCGGTGGGGTTTCTCATTGGTATGAGTGCGAATGTGAATGAGCATTTTGTATCTGTATGTATGCACACACAATATTAATAATCTTACATCCACTTCTTAAATTCTCTTCCTAAGTCGGTGCAAAATAAATTCTCACCTGGCATTAAACCCCCTCCCTTTTCGAGCACAGCCCTCCCAGTGGCAGCAGTACCCAGAGTCTTTCTCAGGTTTGACGTGGAAGTCGTTGACGTGGTCCACTAGATCTTGTAAGGAGTCAAAAAGGAGGTGACACTGAAAGAAAGGAAATAGTTTGATAAGCTTTTGCAATGACATTGTTTAGTTTCATGTTTCAGTGCGACTTCTTTTCCCTGCTAACTTTCTGAGTCTTACCTTCTTCCAGCGACAAGCCAGTTGTTCATCTGCTGAGAGGTCGGGAGAGGCCCTCTTATCGTTTGTTTGGCCAATAAACATAGAAGATGGCAGATGAAGTCCTGCCCCAGGTCCAATTGGCACAAAAAACTGAAATGCCTGTGAGAGATGTGAAATGTACATAAGTATTTATGTAAAACTGTTGAAAAGAAGCTTAAACAAAAGATTTTAATCAAGTGTACTTAGAAAATAGTGAGCACAAAGGGACATGAATTACAGGTCAAATGCATCATAAAAGTATAAAATAAAAAATAATAATTCTCATCCATCCATTCGTTCATTATCTACTACTTGTTCCAGGGTCAGGTAGCGGGGGAGGTAGCTTGAGTAGGGAGGCCAAAACCTCTCTTTCCCCAGCCATCTCTTCCATCTCTTTTGTATCAATCCAGTGGCACTGCCCCCAATGTCCATGCAATGAGGCAATGGCGTGTCAACCAAGACATCCCCACAACATCCAGAGTTTTAAAGGGGCAATATCATGTAAAATCAACTTTTTTGAGTTTTATATCATGTTATAATGTTGTACTCACATAAAAAAAAAACATGCCCAAAGCCTTGCTTTGACTCATTCATGCATGTTTGAGAAATCCTGCAGCGTTTTTAGGCAGCCATGCTGAGGAGCAAAACGACAGGTGGGGACCAGAAACACCTTTTGGGACCAGAAATGCCTCTGGGATGTGTCCTTTTGGGACAAGCTCCTCCTCTGGGATGTGTCTTTGGGCTGAGCTTCCTCATGACTGAGCGCCCCTGCCCACCCCCCATCCTCCCACCCGCTCCGCGACTCCGGCAGGCTACGTGCTTAAATGGGCGTGACCAAAGTGGTTGGATTTTCTTAAAGAGACAGAGACCTATTTTAATGCGTTTTAGAAACTGTCAAGATGAGAAGTAAATTGTTTTGGGGATTTTTACAAATATATAGCTCTTTCATAAGCTGAAAATGTGACATAGTTATTTTATTTTAGTATAAAATTGAAATATAGGCTTGGAAAGCATATAATATCACCCCTTTAAGGCCTTTCCATACTCTCTCCGAACTGCCAAAATCGTCTCTCATTGTCACAATTAAATTACGTAAATTGCTTGTTATTTAGTTTGGAGTGCTGACTGGACCTCCCCTTCTCGATATAAGGCCTTGGCCAAACTGTTTCTCACCGTGCTCTGTGCGAAGCGTTGTGTGATTGGACTAAAGTTCATGGGCGTGTTTGTTTATGCTAAAAGCACTCAGATGCTGCATTTTGCTTCACGCTTTCAGAATGTGACTGTTGTAACCAAAAGCGGACATTTTATAAAGATTGTGAAATGGAAAAAAACTTATGAATGGAGATATAAAAAAAGATGTTTTGCATGGAGGAGTCCATCTGCAGAAAAGTGTGGAGCTTTACTAAGACAGATTTGTGGGCAAATAATGGCGGATCTGAGTTTGTTTTTTTCCTGGAGTGTAGACTCCAGCGGTATGGAACCCTGTGCAGTGACGTGTACCACAGCGGGAGGAGTTTCTGAGGTGTTCGGTGTCACAGGGACTATGAAAGGTGTGTGCGAAAATGAATGCCGAATGTGCACGTGACCATGCTTCAACGGTTCGACTTCAGATGGAGTATGTAGAGGCCTTCAAGAAAATCAGGGTGAATCTCATCCACCACCTGACACCCTAGAGTGTTTTTAACTATCTTGACAACCTCAGCTCCAGTTATGGACAGACCAACCCTGAAATTCCCAGACTCAGTTTTATCTATGGAAGACGTGCAAATGAGATTGAGAAGGTTCAAGAAGTATTCCTACCCCCTCCCAACGGCATCACTGGTTGAGGTCAGCAGCACCCTGCCTTCACTGAGCACAATGTTAGTCCCCAGATATTTTGCCAGAATTTCCTAGGAGCCGATCCAGAGTCTTTGTCCAAGGCCTCACTGAACTCCTTCCACATCCAAGCTTTTGCCTCAGCACCAGCCATGACTGCGGTTCATTTGGCCTGCCAATATTCCCAATATTACCAGCCAACAAGGCCCAATTGGAGTCCTTCTTCAGCTTGTCAGCCTCCCTGACCCGGAGTGTCCACCACTGAGTTTGAGGATGGCCACTGCGAGAAGCACCGACAACCTTGTGGCCACAGCTCAAGACGGCTGCCTTGACAATTGAACCATGGAACATGGCTTACGTTGACTCAAAGTCCCCCACCTCGGCTGGGATGTAGGTAAAATTCTCCCGGAGGTGTTAGTTGAAGATCTTTCTGACGGTTTCTTCTGCCAGGAGTTCCCAGCAAATCCTCACTACACTTTTGGGTCTACTGGGTCTGTCCTGCATCTTTCCCCGCCATTTGATCCAACTCACTACCAGGTGGTGATCAGCTGACAGCTCAGATCCTCTCTTCACCCGAGTGTCCAAAACATATGACCGTCGATCAGATGACATGACTACCGTACAAAGTCAGTCATTGATCTACGACCTTGGGTGTCCTGGTGCCACCTGCACTCATGGACATGGTGTTTGTTATGGAAAAACCATGACTAGCACAGAAGTTCGTCAACAGAACATCACTCAGGTTGAGATCAGACCGTTCCTCCCAATCATACCACTCCAGGTCACACTGTCGTTACCCACATGAGCATTGAAGTCCCCCAGCAGAAAAAAGAAATCCCCAGCTGGAGCATCTTCCAGCACCCCAATAAGAACTCCATGAAGACTGGATACTCTGAAGTGCCGTTTGGTGTGTATGCACTCTATCTAGTTGGTACCTGTCTAGTTGGTACCTCTCAAACTCACACACAAGCTCAGGGTCCTTCCTACTAGAGAGGTGATGTTCCATGTCTCAAGAGCCAGCTTTGGTAAACCAGGGTCAGAGTGACTTCATGCACCTGATTTATATGGCCCCTCCTGCAGGTGGTGGGCCCACAGGAAGGCAAAACCTTATTGCTCGTTCGAGCTGAGCCCGGCCGGGCCCCATGGGTGCTAGCCACCAGGTACTCCCCATTGAGCTCCTCCCCCAGGCCTGGCTCCAGGGTGGGGCCCAAAGAGTTTATATAGAACAGCTGGAGTGCGCAGAAATCACGTGACCGTGTGATCGGCTGGTGAAGCTAACGGCTAACACAAAACAGTCAAGAGTCTGGATTTACCATTAGTGTACACGTTGACAACAGAGCAGAAAAAAAGGACTGACGATGTAGAAATCATAAAAACTATTAATAATAATATTAACCCAATTATTATTAATATTTTACAGTTTATATAATCTGTCTAATATTTTAAATAATGTCAGAAAAGCTGTTTGTGTTATGGATTTATTAACTGAAGAGAAGCAGGAAAATGTCTCATTTCACAACACAAGTCAGCAGATTTGATCTTATTTAGCTCAACGTGATCTGAGCAGAACATAATGTAACAGTTTAAAATTAAAATAATCTTATAAAGTCGATGTAATCACTGTTATTTTTTTTGAACTGGTTAGCAGATATTAGCTTGTGGAGCATATACAGAGCACTGTTGAATCATGCTACAATTTAACACAAACTATTAAATATTGCAGCTGATTTGTCCTCTGATTAATATTTAGACCTACCGAGTGTAAAATAATATTATAAATGTGAGTATTTTTAGGTTTCTGTTAGAGGAACCTGACCTGTTGAGAAGATGGTTAGATAATAGAGACACGTTTCATCCTATAACCAGAGAACATTTTCTAACTGTTGACTGGTAAATATAAATATTCGTATAATTTATGACGGTAAGAAGAAATATTAAATATACTTTATTACTAACTGAAGTCATCATTTTTCAACTAGCTAAAGTCTAAGTTACAGGCTGACTTCAGGTCTGGTTTAGATCATTGTTATTTATAAATTATGTATTTTTCTAGTATACATCTACTGTTTTACATGATTGTTGAATGAAATTAACATAATTATTAATTTATTGTAAAAACATGACAGATAATCTGTGAAACAGATCCAGTTCATCTTGCTGTTTATCTATTAGTTTATATGGAGGCTGTGAGCCGTTGCCCTGTTTGGTCTGTTTCTGCTCCTCCATGTTGTCACAGATGTTACCAGTGGACGGTATAGGCGGGGCTTAATCTAGTGTTCTTATTCAAGTCTATGGTGAAGCCCTAGTGACCCATGTCCAGGTAAGGGACACAGAGCTCTTTGAGTGTTTTGAACCACGCTTTGTCTGGCGTGTCGCCTAGGCCCAATCGATTGGGACCAATTGGGAAATCCTACCAGAAACGGCCAAAACAAAACCAATTGGAAGACCCTACCAGGGGCAATTTCCATCACTTCCAACAGCTCTGACAACTCCTAGGATTATTCAGGCATACAAACCCCTCCTCCACGATGAGGTGATGATTCAAAAATGCTCACAAAAATGGAAACATTTGTGTAATTATTGAATCTCCAAAGCATCACATTCTTGAAAATAAACCATCAGCTAAAGATCCGGTGACAAATGGCTTGACAGAGTAATAAAGGAGAAGCCTATTCTTGCTCAACTGCTGATTTTCATCTCACTCTTCAACAGATCCACTCCACTTTTCTTCTAGTAGTCACCTGCTGTGTGCTACAAAACCTCCCAACATCCCTGAGCTCAGCATGAGAGCTTTACGATTCAAAGAGCCTCCACTGGGTCTTGAAGAGCTAAAGCATCAACCCACACACACACACACACACACACACACACACACACACACACACAAANCACACACACACACACACACACACACACACACACACACACAAAGAGTGAAACTTCAGCTGAATCGAAGATGTGAAACCAGAGGAGAAAAGATGAAGCGAGAAAAAAGGATGCATTTGTGCCAAAGAGTTGCATGTGACAAATTTCATAAAATGAGACCAATTCCTTGTGCTGAAAGAAATGCAGCTTTCTATGCAAAACTATGCAAGCTGCTTTGTAAGGACATGTAGAGGATAAAGCATGTGAGTGTTTGCCATGTGAAAAATGTGTAAGACACACAAAGAGAGTAATAGTGTCCTGGTAATGTTCACGGGGGATAAGTGTGCAGAACAGCTCAGTGGGGGCACAGGGTGGCTGAATGGCCTTAGCCAGCATGTCTAGATTCAATTGCATGGGAATTGAATTAGGAGGCATGAGGTCTGCATGGCTGTGGTTTGGCCTAAATCTGATTAGACATGTACACACACACACATACACACATGCGTGCATCATGCCAGCAGGGCCACTGAGTGTAAGCTGCACAGACAAAGGCATTTGTTGGGGAGAGAGGACATGTTTGATAAGAGGCCTCCCATTTTTTGCACAACACGAATCCCTTCTGTGAGTCTGACACAATCCCATGTTGCTCCTGATTCAATGACCCCAGCAGGCCAAGTCACTCTCTCTCTCTGTTTCTACAAAACAAAGTTTGGCCACCCACTCCTGCACTGAAATAGTGTTTATTTTTCAAACACCTACAAGAAAATATGAGGGGAGGTTATAGAGATTTCTATGAGTAAATGCAAACCGGTTAAGGCTTTTTTTTTTGGCTACCTGCAGGTGTCTGTGTGCCGTACTCACCCCTGAGGGTACATAGTTGTTCATTTCTGGAGAGCTGGGAGTGTGGCGGGAGGAGGGAGACATGCTTAAGTCCACTGCAGGAGGAGTTGGGGTATCTGCTCGATCATGAGGGACCACCTGCACACCTAATATGCACACAAGCGCATATTCCAGTGACCTCTCCCTGAAGGTGTCTGTTACAGAAACATTTGGAAGGAAAGCTTGCAGGTGAAGACTAATATGTTACCTACCTGAGTGTGGAGATGCTGGTGACGCAGGCTCTATAACAGCCGTCCCATCATCTGTCATGTGGAGTTGACGACTACGCTGGGGGTGCAACAAGAGTGGAGTAGAGTGCGCACCTCTGTCCTTCCCATTTGCCCGACGAGGGAGTTTCAGGTCCAGGGGCTCATCCAGGGACAACATGACTGCAACCCGCTGACCTCCCAACTGTACAAAAAAAAAAAAAAAACACAGAAGGGGAAGAATGGGAAGAGTTAAGTCTGTGTCAATCCAGTAAAGCTCATCTTTAAAGTTTACAAAGTTAAAAATGTGAGGATTTATTAGCGTGCCTTTTTAATACCATCCAACTGTGCAACATGTTTCCTTCAGAAATGATAGTTCTTCCAGCTTTCATTAAAATGAGGAATGTTTTATAACTGTTGCTGTGTGAGGAAAATGTTTCTACCAGCTGGGCAGATGCTTAAAACAAACCAGCGCTGTTGATTGTCAGGGAAAATGTTTCAGAACTTATTCAGCATTCAATTTTACTAAACAAATTTTATAAAGGCTGCAAAAATCACAAAGCTTCTCGGTTTTTGGACAACTGTTCGTGCTCTGCTACCACCGACCGAATAAATATTATTCGACAAATGAAACCCGACCAACTGAGAAACGCAAATAAGGAAAAAAAAATCACCCACAGCAGAGGGCAGGTTCTCACACCTGCAGCGTTTCCCACATGAATGTTGTTAAATCTCACATGCCAAAACCCCGTTGGGTACGAAACACTCTCCAACAATAGCGAACCGACCACAATAAGCTGAAACACCGAGCAAGCCTAAGAAAAATAAACACTCACGCACACGGTGAGGGTTCTGTGACCCCCATCTCCTTTTCCATTCCTGACCTTTACTCACACTCTTCCTGAGGAATTTCTACAATCCGATCCAGATGGTCACCCCCCCCCACCACCCCCCACTGTCAGCCCTCTCTCACCTCACCCCTTGGCCAGCCAATGGCCTTTGCACCCTGTCGCATCAACCTGCCCCCCACCACCACAACCACCACAGTGTGCAACTTCAGACTCTGTGGACCTTTGAGACCCATAGGCAACGCTGCAGGCCTTTAACTCCAGCTGTACCGGCATCATCCGCCCCAGCCCACCCTGTCTAAACACACTGACCTCTGGACCCCGTCCGCAGGCAGAATGCTTCATTTAGCTGTCATTCTGACCAGGTCAAATTTGTCAACTTCTTTTTTTTTTTTTAGAAATAACCATTTATATGTCGGCCAATGTGATTAACTGTGACAACCGTTTTGGATTGCTCTGATTCTCAAAGTTAATCAATCATATAAATACAATACAAATATTAACTTATCAACATGAACGTGAATAAATCATTCTGATTGATATCAAATAATTTCCTGCATCACGTGTCCAAGCGTGGCTGAATTAAATCCAAGCTCAGCACTTCAGGGTTCACTGCTCCTCCTCTCCGTGCACACATCTCCTCAAAGCGTTTCACGTCTTCACGTCGCAGAACCGGGGTGTCCTACATTCCAAGTTGTAACATAAAACAAAGAGGTTCAAACACACGTACACAAATGCTCAAATGCGTACACACAAACACAAACCCCTAATTAATTTAACTATAATTTCATAAATTTGTCTGTCCTCCGTCTCCCTCACCCAAATGTTCAGAGGAACCACGATTAGCGCTGAATGGTGGGCTTTGAGAGCGACTGGCCAGCAGCCATATGAGGAGACCTCGTCTCTCCGGGAGCCACGAAGCCAAGAGGTCAGTAGGTTCATCATCCTGACAAGCCACCAGCTCACACAGCCGTGTGCGGGGGTGGTGGGGGGGGGGGTGTAGGTAGAGACGCAATCAGCCACAGATAAGAGGATGATAATGCACACATGTACTGGTGCAAACAGAGGATTATTCTGTGCACACAGAGCAGCATTATACCGTTACCGTCGTGATGTAAATATGTTCTTCACATGAAAAAGAAACATTGTCGGAGTTGAATCTGAACTAGTGAATTTCTTTTACAGATCTTCATGATATTGTAAATAGCTGAACAAAAAAAAAGAAGAAAAAAACTAATCAAATAAGTCACTGCTTCAGGTTGTTTTGAGATGCTCTGACACGTTTGAGAATAAAATGCTCATAATGTTTGTTGTGGTGTAATGTGAGACAGGAACACCGGGGCCCAGACTGTTAGACAGGTTTCTCCACTGTCTGACATTTACTGCACATATCCACTTTCACCTGTACAGACTGCACATATTTAGTTCTTTGTATTTTTAGCCACAAACTTTCTGTTAACACGAATGAACAATTTCCATCAGTTGAAGCTGGCTATATTGGCTTTAATATTTGTAATAGTTATAGTTTGATAATGTTGCCGTGAGCACAGAAAATAAATGTGTACCGTACTGAATGGGAGCTTTAACACTACATCTCAGTGTTTGTCCTCTGCATTGGCTGGATCAGATTCAACTCCTACCACACAGACCGCAAAGAAATGTGGCTTCATTGTTAGGAAAAAAAGCATCAGAAGTCAGCTGTCATCCCCTTCAGAGTAAAAAGCTTTTACCCTTAGACACAGAACAGTTGTCAGCTTAGCCTCACCATACATTCTGCTCTAATCCACCATGGGGACAAATGGTAAACTGGTCTTCTATAAAAACCTAAATTTAAGCTATAAAACAAAAAAAGAAACATTAATCCAGATATTTCTGGAACCAAATATCAGTATATATTCAAGTCTTTTTCAGCTCTTTGATTCATCAAACATTGAAAATATTCATCCAAAGCAACAATTGGTCATGAAAAGCATCCTATCCAGTTAATAATCCCTAAATCCCAGTGGATTTGACCAGAATCAGTCCCAACTGTCATATTTCACCTCCGTCTAACCTCATGATTATTTCTTGGAGAAAGAGCAGAGGATGGCTGGGAAATGACTCAGGGTGTGTGGATCTTGGACTGGGCTTATACGGGATCTCGACTGCATCTTCCAAACCGTCAGTGAGAGGGGGCTTGTGGGAAATATGAGACAAAGCGGCAGGGCGATGGACAGAAAGAATGATGCAGTGAAGGGAGGACTGTGACGGACTGCGTGTGCATGCCTGCGTGATGTGTGTGTGTGTGTGTGTATAAAGCTTTGTGGCGGGTGGCTGTGAGGTTTGAGGAAAGGGTGTTGGCTGGGCCCCATGCAGACTTCCTTGCTCGGCCGTGGGGTCGACAGCATCTCTGAAAGGCAGCATTGTCCCTCTGTGGGCCCTCTCTTCAATCTCCAGCAGAATAAACACTGACTACAGCAGCTAAACGGGTGGGAGGGAGGACTGCAGGGGCCGCAGCGAGGATATATGAGGGGGATGAGGAAGTTGAGGAGGAAGATTCCTCAAAGAGAGTCTTGTATGTGTCCTTTTTATCCACCTGTATTAACCTTTTCTGTTTAATTTGTCGATCCAAAGTTTTTGATGAGGTTACTGGGTGCTTTTGAGGGCAAGTTTGGGTCAAAATTGGGGCATGTGGGATGGTAAAAGAAAGAGGATGTGCAGATGGGCATCAGGTCAAAAGGAGGGCTACATGTTTCAACACCCATGGATCAGTGTTTGACCCAGTTCTGACTGCTTGATCTTCTGCCTGATCTGATCTGAGGAGATATGTACGCAGAGGATCACGTTTCTGCTCAGTCTGACGCTGCAGACTGAGCAGAAACAAGATCCAATAAACAGCATTGAAAATCTAACCATAAAGCATAAGATGATTATGTTTCAGGGTATAAAATCATATTGTGTAATATTTTGTTTTCCGTGAGTCTTTTACAGGCTGAAAGAATGTGTATGAGTACACATTTTATGACCCCCTCTGTGGTTGGCTGTAACTTAATCTCCCTCCTGCTGTGACCCTGGGAGGTGGTCCGTAGGAGGTAAACCATCTCTCCCCGAGGCGTTTCACTCTCTCTTTTTTTCCCCATTTCCACACAAAGGCAACAAGACTGAGATAACAGCGCTGTAAAAACATAGCCTCTCTGATTGATTTCCCACTCTAAGTACCACTAAAGTAGTATGCTTTTACGTAAAACAAATATTTGCAGCTGTAAGGAGATGTAATAATCTTTCCAGACCAAGAGATTTGACAGATTATGTCAGAGATATTTAGTTATTTACTATCATCTGTTGCTGGACTAGGCTCTGTAACAGCCTTCACAATCAGGTTTGACCATGACATTTAATAAATCTGCAAAACTGTGTGAATTGGGAAGAAAAAATATAGAATGAAATTGCTTTTAAATAATTTAACATGTGTGCAATATAAATATTAATATTGGACAAATGACAAAAGGGTTTTAGAGATGCATTCATTTTAACACATTATTAGAATTTTTTCAAAACAAAATAGTAAGTGGGACTTTTAACACTTTAATTACAACTGTTCTTTTAAGCAACCTAAAGTAAAACTTTCCAAAAGAAATGGCTAATTAATTCAAATAGATACTAAAATAAAGAGTTTCGTAGAAAAAGTGTAAAAAATTGTTCTTAATGTTAATGTAATTTAAAGGGTTAACAGTGATGCTTAAAAAGACCCAGTATTCAGACCTGTTGGTCCAAAAGGTGAGAAGGCCGGGGTCAAAGTAAGATGTAGGTGTGCTGTGACCTCTGAACTTTGACAGCTGCATTCTACATCAGCAGCTCAGGCCAAACCTAAATAAACTGAGTTAGCCTTTTCTGATTCACATTTACCTGTTAACAAGAGCTGTCTAATCAGTGCTCAGATTAGATGAAACTTTCACCTTTTCCTTGATGCATTTTGTTTTCGTGTTTAAAGAAGGTACAGCTCACATTGGCCTGGCCCTGCTGCAGCGAAGAGTAACACGCCGAAGCTGATGCCCAACAAACAGGTGAAACCGCGCGTCTGCTGAGCTCTGCTGCTGAGGGGCCTGGGCTGCCGCCATCGGACCTGGGAGCTGCTGATACCAGGCCTGGGCTGGAGATGATGCAAACTGAATTTGTAAAAATACTAAATTGGTTTCAACTTAACAAATTTTCATTAAACGTGATATTTAGTAGTAATAAGAGAATTGTCAATGTTCCATTCAGAATTGATGGTGTTGAGATTTGTAGAGTCAGTGAGCTAAAGTTTTTGGGTGTCATTTTTGATGAAAAGCTGATATGGAGACCTCACACAAATTATTTAAGGATAAAAATGCCTACCATAAATCTACTGTGTAAAGTAAGGGAGTTATTCAATAATAAAGCTCTGTATATGTTGTATAATGCAATAGTTCTCATGTAGCGTAATATTTCTGGGTATTTCCAGCCAAAACTTCCACGTTGGAAGGCGGAACTCACATTAGATGTGGTTGAGTTTGATTGTCAAGGAGAAAAAAAATTTTCAAAGCTGACAATGGTCATTTTATGATTCCATGTCAGGTGGAAAGATGTTCCAAAAGATCGGCATAGAGCGCAGTTTTCACAACGAACGTCGGCGAGTCTGGGCTTGGACACATCAACCGCAAATTTCAGCGATGACAACATCAAGAATCTGCTCCGGTCACTTTTATTCCGGTAAAGAAATGTTTGTGCTGGAACCATTTTGTTCATGATTTAGTACTGTACGTCTGCTGTGTTTGTAAACACTCGCTCCACCTGTGCAGACACCTACAGTATATGGTATATTTTAATTTTGAGAATCAGTTGCATTGGCATGCATCAGAAAGTTAAAAAAAGTCCTAGTCATTAGTGTAGATAATGTTTTATTGGTATTTGTCTTAGTGGTTAACACTGTCACCTCACAATGTCCTGGGTTCTCTTCCCGACCCGAGTTGCAGATAGGCTCATTTTGTTAGGTTGGTAATATTTACAAAGCACAATGAACAAGTATCAAAGGATATCAAAGTGAAAATAAATATTGTAATACTAAGAAAAATATCAGTCATGTTTACTGTAGCAATGACTAACCAAATAAGCTAAGCTAATGTAGTGCTATCGCTGAGCTATGATGAGGAACATATATACTTGTACGTTTCATAGTTAATTATTTTCCAGTCACTACAACCTTGTTAATCACATGAATAGTTTGGATGTCCTTTACAAAAAAGACGTAAATGATAGTAGTCAGACTGACATAAAAAATGTATTCACAAGGTATAAAAAACATGCGGTTATACTACCTAATCATTTTATAGAGACTAAATGAGGTTAGTCATTTTTCTTCCACTTGTGTCATTGATGACGTATCTTAAGGTACTGACTACCACGGAGCCCACCTCAGCTGGCACATCCTCCCACCTTCGTCCCTCATCAGCTGATGGCTCACCAAAACACAAACAGACAGACAGCTGGGAGACTTTTTATTTTCCCTCAGTCAGCCTCCCCTCCTTTGGGCCTCTTATTCCCTCATTTTCTTGTATTCTTTTTAAATTTTTTTCCAGCTTTGTTCAATTTATCTTTTATGTTATTCTTCTTTGACTTGAACAGCTGCAGCACTGTTTTGAATGACATTAAAAGTAGTGCTGTTAGGGCAGAATGATGGATCAGTGCTTAGCACTGATGCCTCACAGCAAGAAGGTCCTGGGTTCGATCCACAATTCTGTACAGAGTTTACATTTTCTCCTCATGCTTATATAGATTTTCTCTGGGTACTCCAGTTTCTTCCCACAGACTAAAAGCATGTACTGTACAATAGCTTGCCTTCAGCCCTCCCTTGCAAAAGTGATCTGTGATCTCTATGGGATTTGCCTGGTTAAATAAAGGTCAATGAATTAAAAAAAACATTATTCACACATTTCTTTAGAAATCTAATTTTTTTATTTTACGTTTCACTGAGCTCTGTTGTTCATGTTGCTCATTTAAACCTCTCTGCCTCCTTCCTGAACCGTGCTGCAAACACACAGACTCTAAGCAGGATTATGTAATATCAGCATGCATGGAGCCCCCAGGGAAGAGCTACAGAAGGAAAACAGTTTGTGGACTGCTGGAGCCATAATGACTTGAGTACAGAGAAACAAGCGCGTGAAATAATTTGTTGCAACAAACAGAAAAATAAGCTTAAGCTACCAATTTTTACTTCACTGTCCTAAAAGGTGAAGAGAAATAAATTAACAGGGAATGAAAATGAGAGAGGTGGCAGTGAGGAAAGATGAGACGAAACAAGGAACAGAGGAGAGAAGAGGGAGGACATGAAGGAAAGAATAAAAAAGGGAGGGATAGATTTAGTCAAGTAAGGAGAGAGTGCAACAGGAAGCTTCTCAGCGAGCTACTGATGGCCTCCAGCCAGAGTTTTCAGACACGGAGGAATTCCAGTCAGAAGGCAGAGAGAGAGGGAAGGTGCCAGGAGGGAGGCGCAGAACGAGGAGGGCGGGTCGCGCTGTGGTTTGTTGTCAAAAGGAGACAGGAAAAAAGGAGCAGCACATGCTTCAAGTGGTAACTCAGTGGTTTAAAATATATTTGTTATTATGCAAAACTTTTAAATATTAATAAAATAAATCCAAATGTGAAAAGTTACTAATTGTTACAATTACAGAGGGCAATATATATATATATATATATATATATATATTACATCAAATTTGAGAGATTTTGAACCCGTCACATGCAAATTATTTGTATTTTTAAGCCATATAACAAACAAAAAAATAATATTCTATTTTAAACTAATATACACTAACTCTAAGAAAAAAAGCATTTGTGTCAGTTTAACATCTAATTGTGACTTTTTTGAGCAATGTTTCATTTTTAAACAGCCGTTGTGCCTACAGCTGACCAAACTGAGTGAAAAGCAAAGTTTGCAACATCTTCTTGAATTGAACTTGACTTTTCTAGAGTTATTTCCATCATTTTGTTTTCATCAGTTCAACATGGACTTGACTGCCTTTAAGAAAACACATATCTGAGCAGAACAAAGTGCAAGCTTGTTCATGCTGTTGAAACATTTGAACTACGTGTTTTTGTGGTGTCTAATAAGACAATGTTTTTCTCTGGTAACCAGGAGGTACTTATCTTCCTATATTCTTTTTGACTATGAAAAAAATGCCCCTAACCCTTTAAACCAATCAGTTTGGTCTTAAGTGACTCAAATAAAAATTATTGTGGACATATAAACATAATTAATGACTTCAAATTTCATGCTGCAAGCACCTTCCGGTCTCAAATTATGACTAATATTCATATTCAAATGCATTTTTAACTATCTTTTTATGGGCTGGTTTGTTTTAACCAAGCCAAAATGTTACATGTCCCTCCATAGGGCATTCCAATTTCATGCAGCTAGCACCTTCCTTTCTCAAGTTGTGACTAAAATTAATCTTAAAAAGCATAGGTGCGTCCTGCCCGACTTGACCAAGCTACCCCCCGCTGCCCCCAGCTTCTTCAAACCACACCGTTAATCTGACTGATCATGTCTTGGGCCAACTACGCCCACAAAATAAGAAACTCCTGTGACTGCAGAGACCCCCTTCTCAAGTCATGGATGGATGGATGGATGGTTGAAATGAATGGATGTTTTTCTTTCACCCTGTAATTTCTTAGATTATGAACAAATACGTAAAAAAACAGTCATGTTTTCATCCAATTGTAACGCAAATTTTAAGCAAACCTTTAAAATGTCAAGAAAATTAAAAAAAAGAAATGTGGATTAGGCATGTTTCTATTAGGGCTGCCACAAATGATTATTTTTATAATCGATTAATCACCAATTATTTTTTCGATTAATCGACTAATCGAATCATACATTAACTGAATATAAAACATACAGCTTATCGCACCAGAATGCAGCTGCTATTATATAACCATGGTTAGATTTTAGCTATATGCTAACTAAAAATAATTGCCGTGGAAGGCAAGTTCTGCTCTGCAGATATTGCACAGGTTTCTCTTTCATTTTCTTAAAATGATCCCACACTTTTGAGCTCCGTAGGTAGCAA
>NW_013952467.1:1024515-1028864 GCF_001266775.1 Austrofundulus limnaeus
CCCCAAATCAATTCCTGTGGCCTCCCCCCCAACAGGCAGTGATGCAATTCTCCAACTCCTGTGTGCAATCATGGGGTCTGGAGTCGGATCGTCAGCCAAGCAGGGGCGTAGCCACACCACGCTCAGCAGGAAAGCAACAGGAGAGGAAAGAAGGGAGGTGGGGAGGCGAAAGAAAAGAAGGAAGAAAGCCAAAGAGAGGAGGAGGGAAACAGTCAGAGGCTGTGGGGGATATAAGCAAAAAAAGTACCCTAATAAAACTTTTACAGTTGTTCACAACTAAACTTCAGGCCAACCAGTGGGGTTTGTTTTTTGTACAAAGTAAGATTCATCAATTAAAAAAAAAAACTCCTCAAAGAATTTGCTGATGATCAAATTGCACAAACATCTCAGCTTCTCCTCCTCTCATCAGCCCACCAACCAGCTGTGTCTGTTTTGCTCGGATCGCTGGATGTGTATTTCGGAAGTGACAGCTCTTTGCTACTCCCACACCAAACGCTGTCATTCCAGCTGACTCACACCAACATTAACATTACAGCAGAATGATATTCATGTAATGTTTGTGGAGGTGGTACAGTTCTTAGATTTACACTGGAAGTTTGAACTTCTTTAAACAACAACTTCCTTTTTTCCAATTCGCCTTGGTGGAACTGTGCAGATAACACGTTAGCACTGTAAGTGTGTGTGCACAAGCAGGTATGCCCCACTTGTGGGGACCAACTGGTACTTATGGGGACCTAAGCCTAGTCCTCATGGGGTGGACATACCGTTAGAGGGTTGGGGGTTAGGTTTAGGACTAAGGTGGGACTTGAGCTTAGGTTAGGTTTAAGGGTAAGGGATCAGTGTTAAACTGTATAAATTAATGGAAGTCAATGCAATGTCCCCATAAAGATAGCTGTACTAGACCATGCGCGTTTGTGTGTGTGTGTGCAATGCAGTGGTATGCTGCATTCTTTCAACTGTGGAGGTGCAACCAAGCAAAGACTAATCTTATCAAAGAAAATGCACTTAAACAATGGTGAACGTGAGATTATTGCACTTTGAGGGGCTTTAAAAGATTATAAAGTGGTTCTTTGAATAAAAAACCTGCACACATGTGCAGGTGTGTTGATATGCAAACACACCATAAACACACAAAACACATTCGACAAAGCTTTTGCCAGATTTGCAGAAGGAGACCTTCCCTATTTGCAGTCTAAACGAGTACAGGGTCAGGCCAGGAATGCAAAGCACAGGCACCTGCCTAATTCTTTAAAGTACCAGGTTTACTCAGTTTACACACAGAAACTGAACGCTTGGAGGCCACTCCCTAAAAATCCATGTAAGATCTGGGCTTTAGGAAAATGGCTTGAGCTCACGTACCCTTTGCTTAAAAGCAGGAACACTATATCAAAAGTTTCCTGGGTTTCTAAGAGATATTTTTTTTTTTTTTGTTTTTTTTTTTTTTTTTTTTTTGGACTTTGGTTGTTTATCTCTGTTTTTTCTGTCCAGTCCTTGCACCTGATCATGATAAAAGAAGAGTCAGACCCAAAATACCATCTGAAGCAGATGAAAAGTTTCTGAAAGTCATAGCTTTCAAATTACTGACACAGAACCTGAAAGATGCATTAACCCTTAGTACACTTGTCAAAATGACATAGTGTAAATGTTGGTCATCTACTGGATCATCTACTCGATCATCTACTAAGATAGTTCCTACATTTGGGGTCAGGACCACACTGTGTGTAAAACATCCTGTAAGCGTATTTAGATGCTCACCAGTACTCAAATTAAATGTGAACAAATTGTTAGTGGAATGTGTTCACCAATCATATATTAAGAAAAATATGAACTGTAAATATATAATGCCTTTCTATCCAACCAGGATAAAGTGCTTTACAATATAATCTGTGTCCTCATTTACCCGGCACTATACTACATGTCTCTACAAAGCTAGTCTAGATACAGCAGATTGAACAAACGTGCTTTAAATTACAATGAGTCACTGATGGGACACCCATCAGAGGCAGTGGGGGTTTCAGTGTCTTGCCCAAGAACACTTGTGACTGAATAGCAGTGGAATTGAACCACCAACTCTCTCACTGGAAGACGACTTCCCTAATCCGTCGGCCACAGCCAGCCGAATCATAGTTAAGGTTGTTAGAACTGGCAATACGTCTTCGTAAAAATGGTTATTAGCGTAATTTGCTAACCATAAGCAGACTTATTTGGTGTCACAAGCCTCAGCAGCTGTTATTTTGTGGGTCTGAAGCTGAAAAATCTGCCACTGATATACCTAGTTTTCAGTTCATAGCTCTTTCAGAACCACTTTGTTGGTGTTAACACCTGAAGAAATATCGATCCAGAACACTTTAAAAGGTTACAGAAAAAAAAAGTCAGGCTCCTTGGAGAAAAAGAATGAAAATGTGAGGGGAGACTCAAGACTTTTGCACAACACTACAACCTGTATTTGACAACCAGTCCTAACTAAAAAAAAGGTCTAAAATCTTTTTCTCCCTTCGCTCTCATACAGATGAATGCAGTTTTTGTAAAATGCTTTATATAAACTGCATAAAAACAGTAAACCTGAACTGTACTTTTTTACTGAAGCAGGATCAATGCAATCCACACCCCCAGCTGCACCTTTAGAGATCAGAATACACACAGTTCATGCAGGCTTTATACCACACGTATATTATTGCAGGATTGCTGGCTGTTGCTGTAGAGTTCAGACTAGTTCAGAGCACTGTGGTACCGCTCCAGCTTTGGGAGGGGTGAGTCTGTCTCAGAGTCATTTCCTGGACGGGGATATTATGGCACCACACGCATGAGAAACAAACCCCTTTCACATTTACACACCAACCCGAGCCACTTTTTATCCTCTACGTGCAAAATCGATAAAGCAAGTGTGCAAAGAGAAAAATCTGGGAAGTGGGTCTTCTTATTCAATAACCAGTGTGTGTGTTTGGGGGGGGGGGGGTGTAATATGATTCCAACAACAACTTTATGCAACACGGACTCTGTGAAACTGGGGGCAAGGTGTTCTGCAGTGTTTTAAGTTTTTGTTTTTTTGTCTTAGATACTGCAGAGGGCTCCTTCCTATCTGTCAAAAATGGGTGACACCAAATCACCAACCATGTGGAAGAACAATAAAAAGGTGAGCATTAGTGGGTTTGTAGAAAGAGAACAATTACCTCACTCAGCATCCCAAACCAAAGCACGCTGAAAAGAGAGAAATACAAACCAGAGGAAAGTTGACTGAGAAATGTGTGTTTTTGCGAGCGGTATGGGGGGGTCACTTAGAACTTCTACTGCTTTTAAATCTGGGTGTGCCCCCCATACCCTCAGCCATACCTCCATTTAGGCCTTGCTGCTTCCCTCTCCTGTGATTACACACATATGCATGTTCGCACAAAGCTTGTGTTGTCTTTTCCTCATGAGGTGGTGCCAACTCCACAGCGAGTCCTGCGTTCCTCCATTCTCACATGGCGCGCCTGTTTTCTCTGGGTAACCCTCAGCTCAGAAAAGACAATGTCATTAAGACAGTCTTCTATCTCTTCTTCTTTCCCCTTTGTCTCCGTCCCCCCCCCACCCCACCCCCACCCACTGTATTTCTGCATTTAGCTCCACCCTGCAGTTTTCATCTTCTGCAGCTCCATCCAACAGAGAGACGAGCAGCGAATGAGAGCAGAGAGGCAGATGCAAACAGACAGATGGAGGACGCCTGAGATGGCAGCAGACATAGTTGAGCTATAATGCTGTATAATATAGCCAGGCTAAACTCTTGATTTAAATTTGTTGACAAGCGCTGTTTGCGCAGTCTGATAGAAACAGGAACGTGAACAACTTAGAGCCAATTTCTGACTGAAATTGGTGAAACTTTGTTCTTATTTTCATTTGACTGAATCTTAAAGGACTCCAAAGTTGTTTTTATAAATTGACATACAGTAAATGTGGAAAGATAATGAACGATTAATACGAGCCCCGCACACGAAGCGTAAGCGCGAGTCATATTTTTTTCGTACTGTTTTTTGTTTTGTTTTGTTTTTTTACAGTGATTTTTGGTCAACCGTAGCACAAAAACGGCTGCACCAATCAACATGAAATTTGGTAGGACTGTAGATGTGTTTGACCTACACTTTACGATACACCCCATATTTGAGGAGGGGTCTCCATCCAAAGAGGGGGTGTCAGGACATGCAAAAATGCTTATAACTCAGAAACTCTTCAACATAGGAGCTTCAGATTTCTTTTGTTGTTTAGCTCTGATTAAGCTCTATCCATCAGGCCTCAACCTTTTACCATAAAGTCTGGCAAAAAAGTTTAAGGTCTAATTTAGTAATAAAAAAAGCAGCAAAAATAAACATGTTTAT
>NW_013952467.1:1028933-1035440 GCF_001266775.1 Austrofundulus limnaeus
AGACCCCCACCAAAACCACTAAAAAAATTTTGGGATGCACCTAGTAGCATGACATTTATTAGGAATAAAGACTTCTGCGTTCTGGTGCATTTGTGTGTGCGGGGGTCATTATGTTACAGCTATGTGGTATCTAGTTATCTTACCTGTTGTAGATAGCTCTTTGAACCCTCAAGGTTAGGAGAACTAGTTTATGTAGTTCTGATTGGACTGACAAGCAAACAGTTCAGACTAGCCATTACCCCATCAATCTAGTCTTCAAAGACCTATCTGTTGCAGGTAAGATATTATTTCTTTTCATAACCTTTTCACAGTTGAAGTTGTGATAGTTCCACGCAAACTTTTATACTCCTCTAACTCACTTTGACTGCCAATTATTAAAACTCATGGAAAACAAGCAGCCGTTTTTTTGAAAGCGAATTTACTTTAGCAATCAAATGAAAACAGCGAGGCTACTTAGAAACAGCTTAGGTCAAAACATGTCTTAAAATCCAACCTCAAACCTAAAGCATTTCCCAATTACATAAGGCTCCTTTGCAAAAAAAAAGGTGTGGGGGGGGGGGGGGGGAGACTACACCAGTACATATGAATTAAATTAGTGCTGGCAACATCTCCAAACCACCACAGAGAAGGTAAACACTCACAGACCAAAGCCTTTTTTCCCCTCCCTCATTCTTTTACAGCATGTATAAGGAGAATCACTTATATAATATACTTCTTGTTTATGAAGCTTAAAAAGCTTTTGGTAAGATGAAAGTCCAAAGCAGAAACGAGCAGAAAGTGAGGATAGAGACGTGAAGTTATGCACAGAGAGGAGATGACGTCCTAGAAAGTTGGGGATAAGAGGAGGGGAGGAAAAAAAGAGTGGAAGGAGGAGTTCAAGGGGACAAAGTTAAACTGACAGGACTGGATATGCCCAGACTTGGAACCAGGTCCAGGCCCAGACTTGAGCGTCTTATTTGAATCTTAGAAAAGCCTCACCCAGCTCTCCCTCATCTCCTTCTCTAAAAGAACTCACCATCAACCCCACGCCTCTGCTCTGCCTTCCCAGTAAGTTTTACCCCACGCTCACTGACAGAGCCCCTCTTTTATTCAACTGCTCCCGTTCTTTTCTTTTAAAAAAGCAATTATACATACCTCAGCACCATGTGGCTGTAATGCTATCCAAGGTACCTGAGAGAACCAAGCTTGCTTGCTAAACAAGCAAGTAAATAATAATAAAAAAACAGCTATAACCAAAGCAATTTATCTGCATAACTCACAGGTAAAATACTAAATATCAAAATAATTCAACGAGATCCACGCATTGTTAAATATTAAATATGACGCAGATTCCAAAACATACTTTTGTGCCAGCTTATTTACGCTAATAGTTTTTTGCATTTACGCATTCCTTATTCTGCACTGCCCACACAAATGCATGGCTGCACATTGTCTGAGAAACTCTGCAAGCTAAAATTTTCTCATGGAAGAAACACTGAACGGGGAGAGCAGAGGGTGCTTTAGAGGGAATGAAACAAGGCAGGGTGGGGTAGCTGAAGTGAAGTATTGAGTTGTCTGTGTTTATTTTGGAAACGCAGGCCTTGCAGCAGAGGAACTGACTCCTGATCTTTGCCATAAAGGAGCAAAACCCCTTGTACGCATTTGGGATGTCCCACACAGGCCATTTCAAGAAAAAGGAATAAAAAGTGCAACCCCATGAGGACCATTTTCACCCAACACGGGGACCTAGGAGTGGTGTGCTGTATGGCAGGAAACAGCTAGGCTGTAAGGTGATTAGTGGTTACAGTTTAACAGGAGAAAAATGCACGGCGTGTCAGACACACCAGGCTACAAAGAGGTATGCACTGTCTGTCCGTTTGCACATTAGCATGAGTTGATCAGCTCTGTCTTTGTGTATGAGCCTAAAAATCTGATCATCATCCAACCAACGCATCACCCAAGGTTCCAAAGAATGACTCTGTCACTCTTTTGACACATGGCAACAATTAGTGATAAAAGCTTTCACAGAAAAAAAATACGCAAGGTACTGGAACACAATGTTATAAAAAGCCAAGTCATTTACTGTCATTTGCACGTTTGACTTAAACTCAGCTTGAATCAGTTCCATTTCATCTGAATGTTAGTTGAGTCATGTGGATATTTTCAACCTTGTTGTGTGTGCAATTTGCTCCTGTTTAGCAGAGCCACAAAAGAAGCAATTACGAGTTTGCAGTTACCTTCAAACTCATTCCAAAGAAAGCAGGTGAAGTATCTGTAAACACTTGAATGATATTTTTTTGATTGTGCTGCAAAACAGATTTCAGTGACGACCATGAATCTTTCATGCACACATAAGAACAGTGACTCATCTGCAACTGAGCAGAATTTTATAAGCATTTATCCGAAAAAGGCCATAAATATTAGGCCATAATTCCCTGTTCAACTTCCATCAAGGGAGAGAGGGCAACAGTGACAAACCACTGCCTGACTCAGATCAAACATTGGTAAAGTGATCAAAACAGTGGTTGTATTTCATTTCTTAAAGCTTTCCATTTTAATAGCGATGACCGTTTTCAAGTGCAACCGCAAGAAGTACGGACCTGCCATGGGAATCTACCTCATGTGAAGATAAATGCAATAGTGCATCAGGTGTCCTGTTTTCACAGCAAGCTGCCTCATTCACTGACCGCTGTAATCCTGCCTCCCCTGCTGCTCACTTGCCTTTTAGCTTGACCATAATCCACAGCAGCTACGGGCACCCCGCTGAGATATTAATTCAAACACTCAAACGGGCTCCACTACTTTAACATCTCACTCACTGGTAGTAATTTCCACAGCCTTCGTAATCGAGTGGTAAACACACTGTATTCCTGCAGCCTCACACTGCGCTGTATGAAAGAACTTGTCAAAATGAGTTTTACGTTAGACCTGCACAATGTGTTTGCAACATACAGTATGTGGTATTAGCCTGCCTTGAATTATTAAACACAAGTGCAGTGTGGTTTCCCACCATCCTCCTGCACCGCACGCCTTTTCAGTGCTCTCTGACGCAAGGAAATGCCGTAAGAGTCTACCATTTTACACACAAAAGCTGCTTTTATAACCGTTTTTGGACCTGAGCTGAATTATGTCACACACCGTTGCAGTTTGGGGCTCACTCTCAAAGGCAAGTGGAAAACTGGGTGTGTGTGTGTGGGGGGGGGGGGGGGGGGTTCATCAACACCCATGGTTTTATTTCAGGGACTGAGATGGCGGAAAGTCTTTGTCCACTGGTGCATTAATTACAGCAATTCAACCCCCAAGCATCAGCAGGGTGGTGGGCAACACTGGGAAGCGAAGCACTTCCTTTTAACAGGAAGAGACGCTCGGCAGAACCAGAGTCAGGAAGGGTGGCCATCTGTCTCAGCTGGTTGAGGGATGAGAGGACAGGACAGATGCAAGCAGTTGGCTTATAGAGATGAACTCTTTCCCCGCAGTGACTGAAAACTCTGAGTTGTGGCTTCGACTGGAAAATCAGTGTTGATGGTGATAGATAGAGCTCAACACGTGAGTTTGTCTGATGATGATCTTTGGAAATCACGCCTCTGCCCATATGTGACATACAACAGATTGATTATTATATATTATTATTTTCTTAACTCAAATAAGCATTTAACAACCCTTAGCACTTGTAAAAAATACTGAAGAGCATTCTCCTTTACATAAACTGCGAGCTACAGGAATTTGATTATAGTAGCCTGTGCCTCATCCTTTTCCCTACTTTGGTAATTTAGAGGCTGATTGCTGATTTTTAAATGATGACCATTATCAGCCAATTAACTGGTCCATAGTGATGGATGTTCCTTTGACTGACCTCAGACTTTCTCTTGGATAAACATTAGGGCTGACCTACAACTGAACTAGTCATCATCCTCTGATTAGATACAGAGGTCTTTGAACGCTGAAGAATGACTTTTTTTGCAACTCCCCTTCCGCACTTTGAGAAAATCTGGAAGCTAGACCCCCCTCAAGTGACTAATCTTTTGCTTTTTCATGAACCTGCACGCAAAATGCACACACTCGTTTGAGAAACATACACTCCTTCAATCCAAAATGCAACTGCTGTTCCCTCAAGTGTACCTCGGTCAGCACTAACGATCCGGCCTTATTCCCCTCCATCACAGGGTTTGACAATGGGCCCATGGGAGGCAGCCAATGGAGAGAAGGTCCACTGCAAACCTAATCCCTGTGTGGGCACAATTAGGCTTAGGGACAGTGAAATTGCTTAATTGGAGGAAAATGGTTCTTTATCTAAGCCTCTCTGTCCGTGCTCATCCTTGCCCCCCTGTAATGCACATTTGGCCTCATCTAACTTCAGACTGAACATGGAACAAAATCACAACTTCATGAGCTCTAACAGTTTAAAAATGAAAGTTAGCTGACCTCTTTGTTAGACAAAATACACCATTGAGTCTGCAGAGGTTGAACTCTTTATCAGATCAGAGAGCTTCTCCATAAGCCCGTGTCTTTGCACAACAGCTGGCTGGGATGTGCACCGCTGGACTTTATAGGGCAGGATTTGTGACTCTGCTCTAAAAACGTCTCTCGGGGTTAAGGGGGATGCTGAGGAGAGGATGTGGACATGTGGGAAAAGGTCAGCCCCGTGTTGAAATGGGCACGGATGTATTTGCTGTGGAAACAGCTCCGGCCTTGGACCCCGGCAGTCGCGCCGAGTCCAGGCTGCATGCGTCGCACCGCTCTGCTGGAGAGACTGAAAATAGGTCACTGCCCTGCTGGACCTCGCGCCGTTTCTCCCATCGCAGGAGACTGGATCTCGCCAGCGTGGACAGTCAGTGTAGCCTACATAATATGCAGAAACAAGGAAGCGTTGCCTCTCTGGCTTACCTCACAAGGTGGGGGAAATGCCGTGGATTATGGCCGAGATGTCGGTCCACGTCTCTGCTCGCGCGGAGAAACTTCTGCTCCAACCGCGCCGGTGCGAAACGACTCCTCGTCAATTTGTCGCCTTTTCTTCAGATTAAAACCCGGAACATAACGCTGCTGACACGTCTTGAAAAAGAACTACAGGTCTCTGTAGAAGCGGTCTGTTCCCAGACCATTGTCAGGATTTAAACTTGCAAAAATATATATATATATATCCTACATAAAAGATGAAACCCGGCGTATGTGACAGCCGGTTGTTTAAATAAAGACTACTCTATGACAGCCTCGTGTTGTCGCAGGAGGACACTGTTGCATGTTTTATTACCACTGGTCAGAAAGTGTAAACACCTGAATCCACAGCCTGAACTGTTCCCGCTGAGGAGGAATGAAGACCACTGCTTGGGTCGTGCACCAAAAGGGCATAAAGGTGATTTCGTCCAGAACTCAAAGCGCATCGCTTAATGGCAACGCTGGTCAAGTGTGTATGTGTGTTGGGGGGCTTTCCTATGGGTGGTCGTGGTTCCCCCAGGAGAGGTGGGAGGGCGGTTCAGACCAGAGGGATGGCACGAAGTGGTGGGTAGAAAAGACAGCGCGGGTTGGCGACGGGGTGTGGGCTGGATGAGAAGGACCCTCTTCTTCTTCGGTGAGTTTCCAGACGCGGAGGTACACCAGTTCGCGCAGTAATCCCCGGGTTTTTGTTTGTTGTTGTTTTCCTCTTCTTCTTCTTCTTCTAAGCACTCAAGGAGGCGCTGAGTGCGGATGGCTGTCTCCCCCACCACCGTCTGACGCGCACAGACATCCGCCCGGAGCGCAGCCAGCCCGTCAGGACCAGCCCAGAGCCTGCCTGCCACCTCAGCGCATGCTTACTGCTCCGCCCATCCTCCATGGGCAGTCCCCGGTTTTTTTCCTCCAAGCTTCCCCTCCCCTCTGTCTCCCTCCTCACTCTGCCTGTCCTCATGGTCATCTCTGCTCCACACAAGCACCAACACACCACCATCAACAGTCTTGTATTTCAGTATTTCTTCTTCTAAACCCCAGCGTTCATCATGTTAGAATTACACACAGAAAATAATGTATCAAGGATGTTATCAGTTATTCTGTGGCAGCTGTGTTGATTAATAATGAATATTTAAAGAAATATTTATGTTTTTTAATTAACGTGTAAATTTTTAAATTGAGGATATCATATATACTGTATAATTTCACCAAACTGTGAGGCTTTCATACTTCCACTCAGGTTTTTACCAGTCACCACCAGAGGGCGATAAAGAGCTTTGTTGACCCGCAGAGTGATTAATCAACATTAACATTTATGCACTGTATTGTGGTTCCAGAATTGTTTTAGCATGCAGTAATGCTTAATAAATCAAACATTTTAGTTAGTCCAATAAACAAAATCCTGTCAGTAACAAGACAAGACATTTGACTGCAAAACATTTTTAGTTTATTGCCAGAAATGATATCTTAACCATTATTATAAAAATAAATATTTCCATACATTGATATATATTTTATTCCACAAACATTTTAATAAGCAGAAATGCTTATTAAAGTCAAACATTTTATTTGGTTCAATAAACAAAATCATGTCAAAAACTATATATA
>NW_013952467.1:1035485-1109051 GCF_001266775.1 Austrofundulus limnaeus
TATATAAACATTTAGGTATATTGTTTGATTTTAATGTGTAGTTTTTTGTATGTGCTATAGAGATTTCATTTTATAATAGTTTAAACAAGAATATAAAATATTTGGACGTGAAGGCCCAAATACAACTGTTGTCCTGTATTGGTCCTGGCCAAATAAAATGTACACAAAAAGAATATTATAACTTGACTCAGAAACCTTAACAATAAAGCTGCCCTATAGAATCCAAGACTGAACTTTAATTTACTGTAATCTCTACTCTCAATTTCCTGCTGAGCATATTAAACATATTTTTACATAGGTTTTTTTAATCTGTATTGTAAATATAAGCAGGCAACTGGAGTCATCACTGATAAAAAAATAAAACTTTTGTGTAGGCCTCAGCCATGTGGCAAACTGATTTAGATTTGGTGAGCCTTTTCGGTGTCAATGTCAATTTATTTATATAGCACATAAAAACAACAAAAGTTGACCAAAGTGCTTCACAATTCAGCCAAATGAATAAGACAACAAAGCAATGCAGAAGTGTAAACAATAAGATCAATTTAAAATAGAGAAAAAGAACATTTAAAACATGCGCTTTAAAAGAATCTCAAACTCTACCAGAATGAAAGGCCAGGGAGTAAAAATGAGTTTTCATCTATAACGTATAGCTCTGAGTCTGAGAAATAAAAGTGTATTGCTGTGTGCAACACGAAATTTAACCAACAAAAGTTTGGCCACTTGCTTGTTGGTTTCACTTTTCTGCTCCTATTTTAAAAAAAAAGAAAAGAAAAGAAAAGATCAAGTTCCTCCTTATTTTCACTTCAATCGCCCTTTGGCCAAGTTCTAAACAAAAATAAGCATTCTGTGACAAAATGGGTTTCTATTATGTTTTTACCCTAAAAGATGTGTAGCCTACTGTGTCAACATTATGGTTTTATTTTATTATTATTATTATTATTATTATTATTATTATTATTATTATTATTATTATTATTATTATTAGTTTTTTTTTCATGTCACGGGCAGTTTCAAACATTATAAAATAGGTGCGTGCTTTGAATATATGTTACGAAAGCTTGCCATAGATTTAAAGTAATTAAACACGTCTTGATTAAGCTTCTGTCTAGGTTTCCGGTGGCTTTGCTGCGCAGTTTCATCTAATAAACACATTTATATAGGTTTGGGATAATTTATCCTCCTGTTCTTTGCACCTGAAACAGAGTCGTGCAGTGCGTGTGTGCGTGCGTGTGTGTGTGTGTGTGTGTGTCAGGCTGCAGCAGTCCTCCCCTCAGTGCGCTGTTGCTGTGCAGCCAGCCCGTCAGCTGATCTCTGTTGTTCGCTTATCGCAGCTGTTCGAGTGTCCGCCCCTCCTCTAGTAGACCCCATCTTTATTTACTGAGCTGTCAGCTCGTCGGTGACGTTATTGTAACAACAAAAAAAAAAGATGTATGAGTCCAGAACCGTGTGGTTTAATAATAAACTCTTCAGCGTCGAGGTTAATGGGGTTTATGTTAAATAGACCCTCTTCCAAAAAAAAAAAAAAAAAAGCAAGAATAAGAAAAAGAATGAAATCATACGAGAAAAAATAGTTTAAATTCCCCTTTTTTGCCGTTGTTATGATTTAATCCCGTTTTTCTGCGTTTCCTGACAGATAAACGGGTGCACTAAATAGTCCTTTGTTTACACGCAGTCCTCCGTCTCTGCGGAAGGAGGCCTTTTTTTTGTGGTGCGATGTGTGACTCCTACCAGCTGTTTCCCGCCTTGAAAGCCATCCGATCAGCTGCACACACACACACACATACACACACACACACACACATACACACACACACACACACACACATACACACACACACACACACATACACACACACACACACACGGTCATGCAGAGGGAGAGAAGGCAAAGGGGGAGGGAGAAAGAGACAGAGGTAGAGCGCCACACACAACGAGGGAACCCCATCAGCTGGAAGTCGAGTAACATTACAATTCTCACTCCGGACGAAGGATTCTTATCTTCTCTGACGATCTAACCTACGTCGGATCACGGGCTTCCCCTCCTTTTCTTTTGATCTACAGAGACTGTTTTTTATTTTATTTTTTTTTAGTAAGAGGTGGGGGGACCAAACTGGCGAGAGGCGAGCATGGAGTATTTCATGGTACCAGCTCAGAAGGTGCCCTCCTTGCAACATTTCAGGAAAACGGACAAAGAAGTGATTGGTGGTCTTTGTAGGTGTGTAAACCAACATGTGCTTCATTCAGTATGATGTGTGTGTGTTGTTACTGTAAAAACCTGCGTGTGGGGGGGGACTACATGGCAACAAGCGTCTGATGTTTTTGTGTACGCGACTCACACACGAGGAGCTGCATGCATTAATATGAAACACTGGAGTTAAATTGGGACCGAGTGTGTTAGAGTCCCCTGCTCCGACTTTAACATCCGCTCTGTGATATTCTGTACATTTCCGTGCGAAATCCGTGTATTTTGTAGCCAACAAACATAAACCACGTGGTTCCGTACACACCACGCTGCTTACATCCGAATATTTGCCTTCAAATAATCCCTCTCTGTCGCCTATAGGTGTTGCAATATGCACGCTGTGGGGGGAAATGTGTGTTATGGATTTGTCTAAAAGTGTTTGTTGTTGCCGCACACCTTGTGGAGGCTGTCGTTATGGCTCAAAGCGAGCCGAAGTTATTGTGGGTAGTGCGGCCATGCTTGTGGCTTGTGCTAAAAAGTGCCGAGGGGGGGTCTGTGCTGCCTGTACCGTTTTATAGCGTCACATTAACGTTCACTGCTTGAGTACAACCGAACAGCTGCGCTCACATTCGCTGCAAGTCGAACTTGTGACGCTTAAATCGGTGTTTCTGCGCGTCTTCCCCGCGTTATCGAGCTGCCTCCACTGCGTCTTTTCATCCCGCACCTCTCTGCCATGCTGCCTGCCGCATTGTTGTAATGGCGGAGGACACGAAGAGTGCTAGGAGCACGGCGGCGGTGTCGGCCACTGTGGCTACGGAAGGCGCTTATTTTGTGGGGGTGTTAAAAGTACATTTCGCGATGGCTGTTCGCTGAGGAGGGGTTTGATGCTCGCGGGGAGGCAGGAAAATTAAAAGTGGTGTTATTAATAAGGGGGTGTGTGTGCGTGTGTGTCGCGGAAGGCCAAGCAATACGTCCGCAGCCCTGTTTGTTGAGGGAGGCGGAGGAATCTTTCGCTGTTGCAGCTGCTGATGGCGTGAGGCATGCTGGGAAATGTAGTGTTGTATTTGTTTGCCTGAAATCCTCGCAGAAAATCTGTGATTTCATACACAACACTTTTTAAAAAATTATATATGTGTTCTAGACATTTATTTTCCTACACAAAAGAATTAGGTTTAAAACCTCTTTTACAAGAGTGTTTACAGCAGCAGCTCAAAACCATATAAGTTTCAACTTCCAGACACACAAGACCTGAGAATAGTAATAATAAGACAAAACCTGAGAAATATAGTTATTTTTTTTAAAGTTCTCTGATGGTGTCACTATATTTTTTCAGCATAAGCGTTGGTATTTCTGATACATTATAGCCACAATGTTTTAAATTGATTACTGTAAGAAATTGTTTTTTTTATTACCCCCACACACACATGCACATAAATAAAAATATATAATATTTTAGCGCTAGGAATATTAGTAAGTTGCATTGTGGTTGAATAAAATTACCATTTTAAATGCAAATTTATTTTTTATGAACCCACATCTAACACTTATTTTTATAACTGACTAATCTGCTGTGTTGTTATTTGATGTCCAAAAGTAATAAATGCTCTACACTGTTACATTTACTATTTCTTGCATTTGAAAAGCAAACTTTCAAATGTATTTCTTTCCTCCCACATATAGTAAGGAGAGTTTTAATCCATTTTTACTTGTCGCATAATGTTTCATTTTGGTGTGAGTAAAACAATCATCCAATCGTTTCAGTTTAAGTTACCTGATACCACACTTCTGCTTTATTCCAGCCTAACAGAGGAAGAGCCTGTTAGGCTGGAACAAAGCAGAAGCACCGTAGGCAGGCTCTTCCTCTGTTTTGGTTGATGTTTGTGAAGTTCAGGCCCAGTTGTTTTGGCAGTGGATGTGTTTGTTGGATATGCTGCTGCAGTGATGCTTTTGTGTATATCTTTACACACTTAACACTCGTGCTCGCACATACACACAGGTTTTCTGATTTGGGTCTGTGCAATTGTTCTCAGTGTTTGCAGTGGAGCAGCTGAGTCAGTACCGATAAGAGCTTGGTGGGAGAAAAAGTCCCAGAGATACTTGTGTTGATACAGAGGTTGTTGAAGGATAAAAAATTACCCTCAGCTGGAAATCAGCATCTGGGTTAGGATGTTTTTTATTTTGTGTCTGATTGTAATGAAAATGTTTGCTAACCCCAATGAAATACGTGGAGATGTAAGCTGGAGTCAATGTTAATATGTTTTATTATGTGTTCCGACTCTTCAGATGTGTACCGTCAAACAACGTAATTCTCTTTCAAGAATTAAGTCTATTGTGAAGTAGCTTTAAGAAGTCTGTTGTGTATTTTTTTTGGGCAGGTTCAGTCAAGTCTTTTGCGCTCACGTGAAACTTTTTTGGTTTATTTATAGCTTTTCGTGAGTAATTTGTAGTCAGCTGATGGCTTTGTCCCCCTACTCTCCTTTTTACCCCCCTCAGCCTGGCCAACATTCCTCTGACCCCAGAAACAGCCCGCGACCAAGAGAGGCGCATACGCAGAGAGATCGCCAACAGCAACGAGCGTCGGCGTATGCAGAGCATCAATGCTGGCTTCCAGTCACTTAAAACACTCATCCCACACAGCGATGGAGAAAAGCTCAGCAAGGTGGGTCACGAACACCGCTTTCAAACAAGCAACGAGTTGACTGTAGCTGTGCGTGAAGGTCTGAACTGTAACTTTGCCCTCCAGGCTGCCATCCTGCAGCAGACGGCAGAGTACATTTTTACTTTGGAGCAGGAAAAAACGCGGCTACTGCAGCAGAACAGTCAGCTCAAACGAATCATACAGGTACTGCATGAGCTGCCATCAGCTGTCTATATTCAGTTTTAGTAGTTTTAAAAACCGCGCATCGCTTTTCTGATTGCTTTCCCCAGGAGTTGAGTGGTTCCTCCCCAAAGAGGAGGCGTGCAGAGGAGAAAGACGAAGGCATCGGCTCACCAGACATTCTGGAAGAGGAGAAGACCGAGGACTTGCGGAGGGAGATGATCGAGTTGAGGCAGCAGCTGGAAAAGGAACGCTCAGTGAGGATGATACTGGAGGACCAGGTAATGAACAACAAGGAAAACGCAGACACAGCAGGGGGAGACAACGCACACACAGGGGTACACGGTTTTAGATGTTTGAAGACGTTATGGCCACTGACACACGTTGTGTCTCGATTTTGTGCCAGATGCGTTCCCTGGATTCTCAGTTGTACCCAGAGAAACTAAAGGCCATTGCCCAGCAGTTCCAGGAGCAGCAGGCCCAAACACAAAGCCTTGTTCGTTTGCAGCAGCAGAAACAGCTGGAGAGGGACTTCACTCCAGCCCACAGCCCTCAGGTTCCTTTACATCTCGCTCTGGTTTAGATAAACAGTAGCATGCCATCACCAAACATCCCTCCCTCCTTCTGTATGAGCAATCAGTGTAGGGTTTGAGTCGTTCATGTCAAACCATTTCATGTTCATGATATATAAAAGCACAACTGGACTGATCTTTAGTTTTTACTGAGACGTGGGTGCAGATGACAGTCCCCTCCATGCCCACAGTTAGAGTTGTCAACAACTCTGACAGTTTTACAGTGTGTTAAATGAACCGCTCACACGTCTCTGTGCCCTGCCATGAAAGCCAGAGTGTCCCATTTCTGAGCGCTCACCCCAGCTGAAGGCGATGCCAATCAGTAATCTTATGATATATGCCCATCCACATCACACTGACCATATTACACTTTGTAAAAATAATTTCTTTTGCCTGTAGTTTCATCGATCAGAATCAATGTCATGACATTTGGAGATGACTTAATGATGAGTTGATCTAGATGTTCTCTGATGTGACGATATCAGATAAGTATTCTGATTTCTGATGAAGTGATAGACTTTCTTTATTAATTGGGTAATTAATTTATTTTATTTATCTTTCTTTATTCTTCTCAACCTGTCCAGTACTGAGCTGCAGTAATGTGCAAATTTCCCCACTGTGGCATCAATGAAGTTTTATCTTGTCTTGTCTTATCTTATCTTATCTTATCTTATCTTATCTTATCTTATCTTATCTTATCTTATCTTATCTTAAAAAGGTTAGTTATTTCAGGAAAAGTGACTTGACCTGATAAACCAGTGTCTTGAGAAAAAAAGCTTTGCTTTTGTAAAATAATGACATATGTAAAAGTTGAATGATCTCATGAAAATGTGCAACTTTGTTTCCATAAAAAGAAATTAAATCCTCACCGGGAATGTTGTCAGTGATCAAAATCCTTAAGGTTTTGTTACGGTACCTTTTTAGTCTGAGATGTAGTTGTTGGGCTGCTTGTTCTTGGATAAGCAATGAGATTTAAAGTCCTCTTTAGGGTGATCAGTCTTATTGTAGAAACTGATTTTAATTAGGAATCGAAGTGCAAGTTGAACACGACTTTGAAAAACGGCTTACTGGAAGCTCGTATTTCTCGAAAGCTAAATTGACATTGGCTTGTCGAGTCATCTTGAAGTTCTACCATCTGACCTGTTCAGTAGAATACAGCTTTTGTCTCAGAACATGCTATATTGTGTTGTGTTTGTGTACGTTTGGAGTGGATTCTTTACATTAAGGTCATTTGTCAGTCAAATGAAATGGGGACATTAAAATAAAGTGGAATGAGTGCCTTCTGTTTTATTATTTTTTTACACCAGGTGTTGGCTCCTGCTACTCCACCTGCACCTACACATCATGCTACAGTCATCGTTCCTGCACCTGCTCAGACTGCTCAGCCACATCACGTCACTGTGGTAGCCATGGGCCCGACATCGGTTATCAACTCTGTGTCCACATCTCGACAGAATCTGGACACCATCGTTCAAGTAAGTCACGCTTAATTTTATTTTTCTTTTATTGGAAAGAAAACTGTTGCCGGGGAGTGTTTTTAAAACCTCTTCAATTTGAACACTAGAGGGTGCTTTTGCCGCTGATATATCACTTGACCTCCTTGTTCTTCCAGGCAATCCAGCACATCGAGGGCACCCAGGGGAAGGGCTTCGAGGAGGAGCAGCGGAGAGCGGTCATCGTCACCTCGGGACGCGGCCTCTCTGACGCGGCGGGCTCAGACACAGCCTCAAACAGCGACGGGCCCGATGACTGTTCGCTGCCTTGAGTTCATCCCTTAACATCCCGCGTATCTCACACTTGCACACACACACACATACACACAACAGGCCCAAGCAGACCAGCGCTACAAGAGGCTACAAAGTCACAGCACTTTTGTTCTGTGGACAGGGCTGGTAGTCTGATTTGAAGCTCTCTTTTTAACTTTTTTTTTCTTTTCCTCCCTTCATTCTCTTCTACTTGCAAAACGCACCAAGATTAACAGTGATAGGAAGTTATTGTTAGTTCCTGCTCATTTAGTCACTCACTCAACTCATTTCTTTTTATGAATCTATAGAAAGGTTCTTAGAGCTACCACTTTTCTGACTGATGTTTTTATAAATACTCTGTCAAACTGGATACTAGAAACCCCACTAAAACATCTCCATTAGCTACCAGAACTGTTATATTTCTGCAGTCCTGAAAGCATGTGACTGATGAAAAGAACAAGTCGATGAAGAGCCCAGCAGTGTGGCGGCACCATTCAGCATTTGTGTATATTTATGAAGATGGACGTACTTTTTGAACACCTTCACTTGAGACCCATCTCAGCTGTTTGGAAAGACACTGTGAGCGTGCAAGACTGTCCTGAAGTTCCACCTTTAAATGCTTAGTGTTGAAAGAACATATTTTACTGTTGTCAAGTCTTTGTTTTTCATGTTTTTAAAGGCTCTGCCAAAAAGTAAAGAAGGAGAGAAAAAAAAAGAAACTTAAAGCTGTTTTTTACAGCTAAATGGTGCTCATAAGAGAGAGTGCACTTTCGGGCTCACGACTCTATTTTCTGTTAGTTGGCTTTTGTTTTTGCTGGGCTGGGTTCCCAGTAATCCCACATGTGTATCTGGCCTGATCTTCATTTTACTCATTGACTGACAAAAAAAAAAAAAATTGCATTGACAGTTTTAAAATCCTTATTTTTTGGTTCTAATAGCACCTGGCCTGGTAAATAAGCTAATTTGTGAATTGTATTGAGGAAAATCGACAAGTGTGTGTGTGTATGTTGTATCGTAGTGTTTCGAAGGTGCAGGGCGTAGTGGTGCCCTGGACTCTGGCAGTCTCCAACAGCACCACGTTTGCCTTGAAATGAAAAACTCTCAAATACGACATACAATCACTTGTTTGTTCCTTCTTAATAACCTTTTTTTTTTTTGGTTTCCACCCTCTGTCATTGTAATTTTGGGATATTCATCAAAGCGGGAAAAAACACTGAAAACAGGAGGTAAATGCCTTGCAGACTGTCAGAGTGTGTCTCATGTGGGCAACTGGATAGTCCACACATGCTCTATGCATTTCCTAACGTAGATCACCTGTCATTTTGTGCATTTTCATTTGACTGTACCATGCTACTTACATAATTTTGCTTACGTTTTAACATAAAATGTGCTTTTTTTAGCCTGGAAGTCTAGGTTGACAGACCGATTGAGTTGTAGCAGAGTGAGAGGGGTTGCAGCTTGCCTTATTAATAGTCCCACAGCTGCAGGGAGACCAGCCTTAACAAAGCCCGGGGGTCTTAGAGAAATACCTGAATACTTTTAACCAGGTCAGTTGGCGGCCACTGGTTTTTCCTTCATCTTTCCAATCAGGCTTGGAAAAATCCAGTGTGTGTTATAGCATTTATATCCCTAGTTATTATAATCTATCTGTTTGCAATTTTTGATTATATTTGCCTCAAAAGTAAACAGGTCGTTGGTATGCAAATGATATTCAAGGGATCTTGAGAATTGTTTGGCTAAAGGGTTCAAAGTATGTCTAAATACTGATTTCTGGTTTGAAAGACAAGATTATGTGGAAAAACATCCACGGTAAGACATTCCATAAATTTTCAATAAAGTTTTGCGATTCAAACTGGTAACTTTTAGGTCTTTTGACACATCACAGCAGTTGGTAGCGTACTCATCCTCCCTGCTTCAGTGCACAGACGGAGCTTTGAGGTGCTGGACAGATCGTTTGTTTAACGGAACACTCCTCATGTTGTATGTCATGGAATTACCCTTTAAGCCTGTTGATGTCAGCTGCACTGAAATGAGTCAAATTGAATCACGGGACGCGTGTCTTCATAGGAGAGGGGATTCCTGGATGTGGAAAATGTACTCTGCTTTTCGCAGAGCGTTCTTTTGTTCTTCTCAGTATCTGTTGGAAAGGTTTCTGCTAAATCCCAGAACTGGGTTATTTCCATTTGTTTTGTTTGAGAGTTATTTTTTACACTCTGTGTTCTATGTTACAAAACTTTATGTGGACATATCAGATTATTAGATTAGCGGGGAGGGCCTTGGGAGAACTAAATGTGGGGGAAGATTACAAAGCACTTACTGTAATTTGCTTCTTTCTTGTGTGCAAAGAAGCATCTCTTCAGCTGAAGCTCCTGAGGTTATGAGTAAAAACCGCACAGCTGTGTATCCCCATCCCGATCCGTTCGTGTCAGTCCGACATCTTGTCCCGTTTACTCCCGTTTTCTGTTCTATTGCATATTTTACCCTGTCTTCGTGTATTGTCAATATCTTTCACACATTTTGTGTTTCAGTTTTTACCCTCTTGTTTTTTCTTCTGTCATTTTTTTAAAAGACCTGTCGGTGCATACGGTCATCAAGAAGCTATTGTTTTTCCTTTTCAAGAAAAGTTTTGGGGATAAAGAGGCTTGTGCCTTTGTAAAGACAGAATAATAAAGTTTGTACTTTGTTTTTTAAACATTTGGCCTCAGTGTGAATTTTTTTTTCTAATTTGAATATGACTAATTCAAACAATAGTTTACCTGATATAATTGCAGGCGTTACAACACCAACATTTGTATTATTTTTATTTTTTCTTCTGGTATAGGGTACCACTCTTATAATTGTTGGATGGGTGTCTGTTTCTGGTTGGTGGACGGGATGCTGAAACATTGTTGCCCCCGCTCTCCCGCACTGCTAATTTAAGACGGACCACCTTCTTTGTGTCAATTAAAATGTTTGCCAGGGGACAGCGGATGGCATCTTTTGCTGTCATTCTCTGACATGCATCAATCTATTCAAAGATGTGCTCTTTTTAAGCTCAGTTCAACTTTAAATGTCTGAACAGTGAACTTTAATGGCAGACAAACTAAGATTAAACATTAAAGAAGGAAAAAATATAATAAAGAAATATGAGAAATGGGGTCTGAACTGTAAATTTGCTTAAATCCTGTATCAAAATTGGCTATTCTTTCTTTTTTCACTTTCAAAATCATAGTAATGTCACAAAATTTGAAGGATGTTTATTTACTGCCAAGTAAAATAATGCTGTAGAAGCAGAGAAACCTACCAACACACACGTTACTAAAATGCATCCAGTGAAAATAATGAGTTAATTTGATGATTAATTTGCCAGCCAAACAAAAAGAAATGGTGGACATAATTACCATTACATAACATGGGTGGTGTTGAGAACCTTAGTGTTCAGGCAGGCAAATATAATTTGCCAAAATGTATATTCCTAATCTAACTCAGACAAACCAACCAGAAACTAGCATGAATGACAATCAAAAACTTTTTTTCTGCTTGGAAGGCCGATTAGTGGATGAACGCTGCGATGATAACAGATGAACTGAAAGTGTGTGACACGAGGAAAACAGGGAAGCTGAAGAACTGTGGAGATGGAAGAAACAAAAACCCATCTGTCAGGCTGAACAAGTAACAGAAATACAGATGACTGAATCAGAAGCACTGGCAATTAAGTTGGATCACTGATTTAACAGTCAAAACACAACAAAACCCAGCTGTCAGAGTGAGTTCTTCATATGCATTTGACAGAAAAAAAAACATCTAGAGCTTATAGAAGCCGATCAAAACCAGATTCTCGTGAACAAATAATCTCACACAGAGCTTCCCACCGTCAAAGAAGCTCTTTGGGATTAAGGAACTTGAATTTGAACATGCTTCCAAAGTCACTTGGGATGGGTAAGAAACTCCTGCCATATTTTAGGATTAATTCACAGCTAAAATGACTCCAGAGGAACTCTGAGATTATGCCTGCCACTTTGTGTCTGCCTGAGTGTGATAAAGCAGTAATCCACCAGCGTTCGTGTGAGGGATTCGAACGTGACAACGTGGGTTTTAATTCTCCTCAGCGCTCTCATTCCTGATTCTCACACTTTTTCTCGTGGTGATAACTTTCTCTGACAAGGCAGCTGAATGAACATTGGGTCCTGCTCACCAGTATGTGTTTCACAGCTGACTTCAGCACTACTTGGAGCACATTTTTGATTTTTAAGTTTGTGAATGAAGGTGATTTCTCCAGTTCACTTTGATTATTTGTAATTTAGTTAAAAATGCACCTTTTCATTTGAGCGTTTTCATTCTGGTAATGTGAAATACTGTGTCTCAGTCCATTTGAAGAAAAAAACTGGTTCACGCACTGCTGTTGGGCTGTAGCTATTCTAAAAAGAAGAAATAGTTGTTTGTGCTTCTAGGGCCTGCGTGGCGCACTTGTAACACCTCAAAAGCCGGGACCTCGGCCCCCCCCACCAGCTGGCTCTCTCTGTGCTCCACCTCTTCCCTTCACATGTACTTTAACCTTCCTGCCTCAATATATATAGCTTGTGAGACTATCAGAGTCCTCCTGGCAGCCATCATGAAGGGTACAGTCTCAATCTGCTGTTTCCTCACCCTGCTGATTTTGCAGGCCACAGCAGGTAAGACAGAAGCATTTTAGTAATAATAATAATAGTTCTGATTACACACAAAAAAGGTTTTGTTGGCATGGAATTAGCTTATATTCTGTTGATGAATGAAATGGTGAAATGTAATTTCAGAGGCTGGCGTAACGAACGTGTCAGAAAGTAGTTATCATATGATGAGAAGTTAAGCTGTTCTGTTGGGTTTTTTATATCCTGAGGAAGTTATTAAATTGAAGTGGCACTGACATGAACAACCAGCCAAGGATTGATAGAAATGCTGACACGTTTTCTCTCTAGGCTGGACTATTCAAAATCCATCTCGGCTTGCAGTTGGCACCTGTTACCATTTTCTTTTTAAATATATTTAATCATTTCTTACCAAACAAAAACCCATACCTTTGGATTTGACATTCGTCTTATTTCTCATTTTTGTGTTTTTGGAAGTGGGGGGTGGCCTGACAGCATGTCAGCTGTCCAAAAGACAGGCCACCAGCTGATGGAAAGTCTTAGTCTAATCGAGGAGAACAGAAAGGCCATGCTGGAGAGTGAAGGGACACAGAGTGACTGAGGAACTCGTTGAATATTTGCTGCATAGTTTGTATTGATAGTTGACAATGTTATAAAAATAACTTTATTACAGTTGTTATGATCACATGACATGCTCTGAGATAAGTTTCTTGAACAATTACTGAGTGCTTGTCCAATCTGAGGACTGATCTCTGAGTCTTGACTTGTGCAGTTATGGTTACCTTTGTGTGTCACCCCTGGCTGTCCTTGGGGTGGCGTTCAGATCCACAATCCGTAACTGAGTTTCTGTTTTCCAGCCTTCGGTCAGGTGTCTAAGATTGGAAAGCCTGAAACCCAACACTGTCCACTGCAGTTCCTCCCTCCCTTTGAGCCCCCACCAAACTTTTACCCTCCTCCCATCCCCTCCCCTCCCCTCCCCTGGACATCGTGCTTTGCTTTGGATACGCTGCACAGCTGCTGTCACTCTGCACTGTCACAATTGCAATTTATTCCCAGCAGTTGGCCTTTTAGGGTCATGCGTTCTCCAGGCAGGAGGGGCTGGGCTGTGACTGCAGCTCACGTTTTTCACAGAGCCCCTCTGCATGCCTGTGCAGGTGTGTTTTGGGTGCCTCAGTCTCTAAATTTGATACATGGGAATCATGGAGTCCCTCGTGTAAATACTTGTGCAGGTTTAAATATTGTTAGGAACTTTGATTATCTAATTAGGATTTGAAGCAGAAATCTCCTTCTAAATCAAAAAGAAATTGATTTATTGCTTCAGCAAAGATTGTTAAACACCTTTAAAGCAGTAGAAAATATTGTAAGAAGGTCTTTTGCTGTTGACATTGTAATTTTGATATGAAATTTTATTCTATAACATTTTGTAGCATAATCTAAAACATTAGTTTTGTTGACATATTCATCTTCATTTAATGTTTTGCTTGAACATAAGTGGCCTCATGTATTTTGTTGTCTACAAACTTTTAAGTTTCCTGAATTTGGTATATTTTTATTAGACAGCCTATCTGACTTGGTAGAAACCTTTTTGCGGGGAGATTTTTTTGGATTTCTGCTGTATTAAAGCGAGTCCAGTTTTAAAAAAAGGTCACAGAGATTCATGCAAATTCTATTTAATAAATACTTTTTGTTATAATAAAAGTGTTGGGATTTATTCTGCCTGTAAAAAAAAAGGAATATTCGTCCTCTAAGTTTCCTAAGCAGCACCAGATGTACAGATATTTGCTCTTGCTAATATTAAAATTCAGATAATATCATAAAAAAATTGTCTTGACTTCATTAAACTTTTTTTTCCAAACTGAGGTTGTTCAAAGAAACATCTTCAACAACTAAATTACTAATTGTTCATTACTTTACAAAGGAATCTAATTTCATTAGATTTTACTATTTATCTTAGAAATCTGTCAATGCAGTGAAATATATCAAAATTGTTTATATAAATTATCAGTTTGTGGGAGGGGGAGCAACACATAAAACCTTACAGCGTTGTATTATATTCCCCCACTTTAAAGTCAGATTTTTGTTTTTATTTTTGTTTTTTGTTTTTCCTTAACTTTTTACATTTTTCATGTAATGCTACAGTGTCCAAAGAACTGTATGTGATTTCCTGTAAGGACGTGCATGTCTGGGACATCCCTTTGCTGTAGAAGAGGAAACACATGAGCTGTGCTAAATGGTGTTATTCCTCTTTAAGACTGCACCTCAAGGGCACCTGATGTTCTTTGGACCGGGCTATAAGCATCAGATCAACACCTCAGCATAAAGTCCCTTTGCCCTCATGACTTTTTTAAAATCTGTTTTGCTTCTTGGTGAACTCTTAGAGGGCAAAGAACAGACATGGATGTGGATCAAACAAGTTTGAGTTACTGATGACTTTTTTAAACATTATTAAACAAATTGTCTTTCTACTTTTTGTCTGAAAATCTCATGAAGCACCAAATCAAATTCTATTCAAGTTGCATTTCCTGGTAGATGCAATAAATTTCAGGAACATCATTTAGTGTTTTATGTGTTTTGAGTGACTGAAATTCAAAACTTGCCCCGCTTGTGTCAGTGCAGGACGTCTCCCTTCGATAACAAGTATTATAAAATGTCAGCTCTGTCGGATGCGGATGTCTGAGTCTTCATACTGACAAACAGTCAGAATCTTAAAATAGGCAGCAGTCGTCCTGCCTCCTCCTCTGTCTAACTCCTGAACCATTGTGGGACTATTTCTGACCACAGAGAGCACCAGCTCCACAAGCTGGGCCACCTGTTGCCATCCATGACGTCTTTTCACCACAGCAAACTCAAGCTAACTGTTCTCACGCCTGATCCTCACTGATGAAACTGTGCGTTAAGTCGTAAAATGACTTTTTAGATTTATAAACCTCTTAATCATAAATTTTTCTATCTTTGTTACATCAAAGCTTCTAAAATCTACTAGTTATCAAATGAAAAGTTAAACTAAAACGTTCACTTCTAGAATAAAACGGAGTCATTGATCTTTCCAGTGGAATCTCTTGACCTTTATTAAAATTTGCCTGAATCCTCAAGTGCTCAAGTTAAGTCCTCTAAGTGGGGGGTTCCAGGCCTGCTGCTCTAATCGTATTCAGCTTAATTAAATTTACCTTCACTGTCCTGCAAGTGGAACATGATCCCAAGACTTCACATAGTCAGATTCACAGTATTTAATAGACATGGTGTGTAAATAAATATAACATTCATGCATCAGAATGTAGCACCCATTTGAATCAAATTAAAATAGAAATATTTCTAATGAAACATGTTATGTCTTGTGCACTTCTGTTTTCACTAACCAACTGTTAGAATTATTATCATTATTTTTGACCACTGAATGGAGCGTCTATATTAGAGGCATGACCTCTGCCTCTGAGAGGCAATGGTCGGCTTAAATCGGCAACATTCCTGCAGAATGTGCAGACGCCATCAGAATGTTTTCCCAAACTGAGAGAGGGTTGTGTGGCAACGAGCTCAGAGAGGACACATGGCTCAGGCTGCAGATATCCAGGGTTCAGCTCTCCTGGCTCCTGCAGGGTTCATTTGGAGCTGGGATCCCAGACTCGCCAACCTGTGGCCACGTTACCTCTCTGATCCTTGTGGAGCTCTGGTGCAGAGCCTCCCGGGACTGGCCACTTTGGGAAGGTGTTAACAACTTCACAGCGGTTAGACACACTCGAGAAGCAAGTGTTAAAAGACGTGACTCTTGTGAGAGGTGAGGCAAGTTGTAGCCGCTTCAGTTAGCTTCGAGTGCTTCAGTGATAAGTTAATGAAGCGTGGAAAAGATGAGCTCTGCCAAAAGCCTCTTCAGACTCTGAGTGGACTCACCATCATTGTGATTTCCATTCAATTTTTTTTGTATATCTCATGCTGTAAACACAGTCTACGTAAAGCAGAATAGTTGAAATTCTGAAATGTTTAATTTGGATTTCTATGGTCCGAATCAAATACCTGATTGTTTAAATGCCAAGCAACTCTTAGAAAAAGTAGTATACTTGAAGTTCATTTTAATAAGTATACTTGAGTTTAAGTTTAAGTACCGGTATATCAAGTATACTAGGCACCATGTACTTGTAGTGTACTTGAAAGTTTACTAATTTAAAACTTGTCTGTATTAAACTGGGACTTAAGTTTATAAAAAGTATACTTTTAAGTGTATTATCATGTCTTTTTAAGTTTATACCAAAAAAGTATACTTTAAGTACATGTCATTAAGTATACTAAAGTATATAAAAGTGTATTTCCCCAAGTGTACTTTTTTTGCCATGTACACTAATATAAGTATACTAGCAGTTTACTGGCAAGTATACTTCTAGAATTGAGTTGGCCCACAATAAGTTTATGAAAGTATGCTCAGAAGTATACGGAAAGTAATCTTTTAAGTATATTTTTTAGTTAAATCTTGAAATATACTACAAACAAACAGCCTGTGTGAAAATGTACTTTCAGTGCACCAGTGAAGTTTATCTTGGCCAAAAGTTAAAACATTTGTATAGAGTAAATATACTTAAACTTTAAAATACTTTTAGTACAAGAAAAGTATAGTGTAAGATAAACTTGGTTAAGTCAGATAAGTACATAAAAGTCAAATGGAAATACACTCTTTTTTATTTTTTATTTTTCATTTTAGAATTAGTATACTTAAAGTACCTGCGTTTACTACTTTTTGCTAAAGGAAACTATATTTGGAAATGGATTTCTCATTATTATTTTTGTAAATGAGTGCAGCAGATCATTTCATTGGATTTGAACACCCTCTGAAGCTTTCTTCCTGCTTGTAAACAAACATAATATAATATTTTCATACGTCATTTGATGTATCGTTGGTTTTGGCCAAAGCGTTAAGTCATTCTGACTCGAGGCAAGAAATACTAGAAATCTTTGCCTACATGGTCAATAGCTTTACTCCAGTTTGTGATGTTAGGATACCACAACAATGGTGTGTGTTTATTAGGTATAGCAGTCATCTTTTGTGTGACTCTGTTTTGTTGTGATGGAACCTTTGGTTATGGAGATCAGAGTTGTATTTCAAAGAATATACAAATCAAGCATTTCTTAAAATCTGCCTGTATTTCAAACAAACAGTAGCAGAATCGTTTGCTTGAAAGCTGGAACATGTTGACTTAAGATAAGGATGTATCCCAGACTGTAGGAATATTTTATTTCAGAAAAGATTCAGTCTGAACATTTTATTTGAGAGTCCATCATTTTCTTGCCACTCCCCTCTGAAGATCACAACTTTCTCCCAGAACCAGAACAGGGTTTTTTTTTTCGCTTTCACAATTTTTCCACAACAGGCCGCAGAAACGGAGTGAACAAGACTTCCTTAAAGCTCCCGTGTGTAAAAGCTGTAGCAGTTTTGTTTGCAGGGCTGTGTGGGAGGTGTGACACAAAGCTCATTCTGGACACAAAAGGACAGGCCTCACTGCTCAAAAATAGTCTGTGATTGGTGGGTAAATATAGCTGATAAGATAGAGGATTGCACATCATTGTTTCTATTACTGAAGGGAACGCTCCATTTGACTCCAGCCTCTTTAGAAAACTGGGGAAGTCCCTGTCTGTTTCAGTCTCTTTGTTGCACATTTTGAAGCCTATGGAGATGCCATGTCTTTGTCTGTTTATTTTCAGCATTTGCTTTCTAAATTAAGAATTGATTGTACTGACAGCTGTGATCAATGTAATTTGATGGTTCAGAGGAGGAGATGACAAGTGAAGCAAATAAGATCTCTCAGATTCTCTGCCTCCTTTCCCACCGACTGTTATATAAAAACTGAATATGACAATTTATATTTATGTTTGAGGAAAACATTTAAGCACCTTGCTGTAGTTACATTGGTAAAAAAAAAAAAAAAAAGTGCGCGAGCATTAAAGAAAAACACCCCGAGGCGTGGAACCAAGTTAGCTTGTTGACTCTTCTTTTGAATTTTATTTCAGAGGAGGAAGAGTTCAGTTCCACCCTGAGAGACAGATCTCACATCGATGAAACTCTGCGGCTTGCATCAGAGGAAAAAGCAGCAGATTTTGCAGGTGAGGAGAAAAAAGGACTAAATTATTGTTGACTGTCTTAACTTTTTGTCTGTAATATGCCAAAAATGTGAACCCCTATACTTTTCCCTTAATATTATTTTGTCACATTACAACCACAAACATAAATATATTTCACTGGAATTTAATGTGAAAGACCAACACAAAGTGGTATACAATTGTGAAGTGGAAGCAAAATTTTACATGAATCAAAACATTTTTTACAAATAAAAAACTGAAAAGTGCGATGTGCAAAATTATTCAGCCCCCCTGAGTCAATACTTTGTGGAGCCACCTTTTGCTGCAATTACAGCTGCAAGTCTTTTAGGGTATGTCTCCACCAGCTTTGCACATCTAGTGACTGCAATTCTTGCCCATTCCTCCTTGCAAAACAGCTCAAGCTCAGTCAGATTGGATGGAGAGCGTTTGTGAACAGCAGTTTTGAGATCTTGCCACAAATTCTCAATTGGGTTTAGGTCTGGACTTTGACTGGGCCATTCTAACACATGAATATTCTTTTTTTTAAACCACTCCATTGTAGCTTTGGCTTTATGTTTAGGGTCGTTGTCCTGCTGGAAGGTGAACCTCCGCCCCAGTCTCAAATCTTTTGCTGACTCCAACAGGTTTTCTTCCAAGATTGCCCTGTATTTGGCTCCATCCATCTTCCCATCAACTTTGACCAACTTCCCGGTCCCTGCTGAAGAGAAGCACCCCCAGAGCATGATGCTGCCACCACCATATTTGACAGTGGGGATGGTGTTTTCAGAGTGATGTGCAGTGTTCTTTCTCCGCCACACATAGCGTTTTGCATTGTGGCCAAAAAGTTCAATTTTGGTCTTGTCTGACCAAAGCACCTTCTTCCACATGTTTGCTGTGTCCTCAACATGGCTTCTGGCAAACTGCAAACGGGACTTCTTATGGTTTTCTTTTAACAATGGCTTTCTCCTTGCCACTCTTCCATAAAGACCACATTTGTGTAGTGCACGACTAATTGTTGTCCTGTGGACAGTTTCCCCCACCTGAGCTGTGGCTCTCTGCATTTCATCCAGAGTCACCATGGGCCTCTTGGCTGCCTCTCTGATCAGTGATCTCCTTGTTCGGCCTGTAAGTTTAGGTGGACGGCCTTGTCTTGGCAGGTTTACTGTGGTGCCATACTCTTTCCATTTCCGGATGATGGATTGAACAGTGCTCCGTGAGATGTTCAAAGCTTGGGAAATCTTTTTATAACCTAAGCCTGCTTTAAACTTCTCCAAAACCATATTCCTAACCTGTCTGGTGTGTTCTTTGGACTTCATGATGCTGTTTGCTCCCCAATATTCTCTTAACCAACATCTGAGGCCGTCACGGAGCAGCTGTATTTGTACTGAGATTAGATTACACACAGGTGGACCCTTTTGAGTCATTAGCAGTCATCAGGCAACTTCTGAATACAACTGGTTGCACTCAGGGAAAAGGGGACTGAATACTTTTGCACGTCGCACTTTTCAGTTTTTTATTTGTAAAAAATGTTTTGATTCATGTAAAATTTTGCTTCCACTTCACAATTGTATACCACTTTGTGTTGGTCTTTCACATTAAATTCCAGTGAAATATATTTATGTTTGTGGTTGTAATGTGACAAAATATGGAAAAGTTCAAGGGGTATGAATACTTTGAAGAGAAAAAGAGTGAAACGTTGGTACAACAGATCAAATTAAATTTGCAATAATGATTTTCGTCTTACTCTTTCCTGTCCTTTCTCTTCTCTGTTTTCCAGCGGCCATACAGAAGTTGCGGAAGATCTACCACACGTCCATCAAGCCCATGGAACAGGCTTATAGGTACAATGAGCTGAGGCAGCATGAGATCTCAGGTATCAGAAACTTCACTCATATCTGCAGTTTGCTTCTGTTGTGTGCTTCTATTTGATTTTGCCTGATTTTTTTTTTAAAAAAAAACTTCTTTAAATATGCATAAACGTTGTAATGTCAATGAACAGCTTCATGCTGTGAAATCTTGTTCCTTATTAATTATTGGAGTTTCTAATCAGGTTCAATTAAAGTGTACTAAAATAATCAAACATTAATTCATCCTTCATCATCATAATTCAGATTATGAATTTCATCTATTTTCCCTCTTTTTCTTATTCGAAGTTTTTGTTTTGCTTTGTGTATTTCTATTTTAGTTCATTTAGATTGAACACTCCAAATTGCCCATAATCATAATCTCACCTTCTTGTGGTTTTGCATGCAGATAAATGTTTTACTATCCTGTCTCTAAATGAACATTTACCTTTTTTTTTTACAAGAGAGTAAATTTATAGCATTACCTGTCCACTTTTTTGCACCATCCATTTGTTGAAAAACATGCTTGACAAGTTGTAGGTCAAACATGTTCCCATGAAATCCAGCCACGATCTCCCACTCATTCATCGAAACTCTACCCCTTCTCATTGAAACCTTACTCCCTCACTGAGTTCTCCTTCACCTCTGTGTACTCCACCCTCTCCTGTCCTCCCCTCATCCCCCCCCACCCCCCACCCCCTTCCTTCCCTCATCTAACAGCATACCCCGGACGAACCCTGGGGGACTCAGCCACAGGTGGGTGCAGGCAGGGGCTTACCTGTGCATGGCACTGCCTGAAGTGCTAAGCCCCCTCTTCTCCACCGTCATTTTTTTTTCTCCTGATAAATTTGCTCTCTGTTGATCGAAATATTTCAAACATGCTTCACTTTAAGTGACACCGGATAAAGTGCAGTGAAATGTCATGAGAGTGATCCATGAGTGAAAGCTTCAGTCCACAGAAAGCTGCAATGCTAAAACAAAATCTATAAATGAAACAAAAGGGGAGGACAATAAATGAAATATTTCACATGGCCAACATGAGCTTGTTCATGTTCTTAGGCAGCAGTTTATGCATATCATTAACAAAAAGACTAATTGGTATTTTGTGTAATTTGAATGTTTAAACAATAGAGGGGGTTGCATGTCCAGCTTTGGCTTTAGTTGTTTGCAGGGTGGTGGAGGAATTCAGTTTCAGTTTCGGGGAAAGGTTATAAACAAATAATATCTTACCTGTTGTAGATAGCTCTTTAAACTATGGAAAGAGTTTAATTCTGATCAGATTCCCTATTGTCACTGGTCCAGAGTCAAAACCAAAGTGGATTTATTTTGTCAATCCTGATCCTGTAGTTTGTGCAAATGTTATTTCAGAAACGTTTACTCCAAATTTAAGTTTGCATTGACTAGTGTGGTTATTTGAATGCACAAAAAGCAGCAATTAGCTTGAGCATTTTTTTATGCAGTGTGAAACACTTGGAGCAAGAATGTCATAATATTTTTTACTTGGCCTTGAAATGCAAAAGTGATGGCAGTGAAAAGAAAAATATTAGCAAGAACCACCATGAAATTTATGACACTGGACTTGTTTTAAGAAGGTAGCAGTTTTGGCCTCTCTCTGACTAGCCATTAGCTCGTCAGTCCAGTCAGAACCCACTTCAGACAATCTGACCTATCCTCCTTCATTTAAATTTTTTTAGTTTTTAAGTTTTAAAATATATTAGCATCAGAAGAGGAGCTTTTTATCTTTCAAATGTTTTTTAAGTTTTCATTGTAGTTTTTTTTTCGTAATCAAACTATGTACTTGTACAAACCATGATGAACTAACACCCCTAAACCACATCCACTATACACACGATGGCTTGTTTGGAGACATGCAGCTTGCTTTGATTTTATTATTTTAAACTGTATTCATGAAGTAACCCATCAGCCATTTTGTTAAATATGACTGCATGTTTTTGAATTTTCTGCTGCTGCCACCTCAAAAATATTACTTTTAAATTTTCATTTCGTACAGTTTAATTCTCTTGCTTCTTTAAATGATAATTTCCTGTCAAGATGTTTAAAACTTGGCCCTTGTTTAGTCTGGAATTTACGAAGCTGTTTAGATTTTCTGTCCGGTGTCCACATTACATTTTATGTAAAAGCACATTTAGAAAAAAGTTGGGATGCTGTGAAAAATATCACCATAAAGTGAATATTATATTTAACAAATCATTTAAGCTTGTACATGTCAAAACTATTTGCAGGGTTTTCCCAATCATTTTAAAATCCTACATTGATTTTAACTTTGGTCCCTTGGTTTTAAAGAAGCAACACTTACATTTTTTTTCAAAAATAATTTTAACTGCAGATTTGTTAGACTGCAAGTTGTGAACTCCTACATATCTTTCTTTGGGCATAAAAACAGCAATTAAAAATTAGCATATATATGTTTAATCAAGAAGATTTTCTTTACATTAAGAGCTTATCATTGCATTATGTTGTTGGGCAATCTTTCCACAGCATCCTGACGGATAGTTTAACTGGGAAAACGGGGTTACATATAGCATAAGTTTATGAAGTTGTGCATTGCTATTTATATCTGGAAAAAAGGTGGTTACATGTTGCTATTTATGTTTAGCCCTCCTGAAATGTCAGTCTCCTGTGTCACTTCTCTCCACAGATGGTGAGATTACTTCCAAGCCCATGGTGCTGTTCCTTGGACCCTGGAGTGTTGGAAAGTCCTCCATGATCAATTACCTCCTGGGCTTAAGTGACAGCCCATATCAGCTCTACACAGGTATATATTATTCAACCATCCTACATGTCAAGTTGTACAGATTGTCCATAATTTACATGGATTTTTCCTCATTTTGCAGGTGTACGGACAAATCTCACTCATTTTTTCAAGTTTTCCACATTATTTCAAAAACTGAGTTTCAAATTTATTTAACGTCAAAGCCTGTAGGACATTAAAAAAACAATAAAATAACATAAAATAATCAACTTCCAACCCGCTCTTCTACTAGAAATAAGCTCTCTCCTCCTCCTTTCCTTTGCGCAGCAGGTGCTGTCATATCTGCTCAGTCAGGATTACATAATCCTGAACTGAATCTTAAATAATCATTAGAAATGTATGGTTCTTTATCAGAAGATTATATTAACACAGGTCAGTGCGTATTTGCAAGAATTTTAATATGATTAATGAAGTAAGAGGGCAAAAAACACCAATGTTTTCAAAATCTTATTCAATCCAAGGCGCTTGTGAAATTTATTTCACATTTTCTTTGCACGTTTACATCTTTATCCCCTTTTTAAAATGTTCTTGCTAATGTCTCCTTTGTTTTTTCTCTGTGTCTTCATTCTGCAGGGGCTGAGCCCACTACCTCTGAGTTTACGGTTATCACGCACGGGGAAAAAATACGCTCCATTGAGGGTATTGTTATGGCAGCAGACAGCTCTCGCTCCTTCTCTCCTCTGGAAAAGTTTGGCCAAAACTTCCTGGAAAAGCTGATTGGTATTGAGATGCCTCACAAACTGCTGGAGCGTGTGACGTTTGTGGACACTCCAGGAATTATTGAGAACCGAAAGCAGCAGGAGAGAGGTGAAGGAGAAGGGTTGGATGTCTGTTCCACACTTTCAGAAAGTACAACTTAGTACGTTTTGGTAACTCTGTGTTTTGTTTCTATCCAGGTTACCCTTTCAATGATGTTTGCCAGTGGTTCATAGACCGTGCAGATCTGATCTTTGTGGTTTTTGACCCCACCAAGCTCGACGTCGGCCTAGAACTGGAGATGCTTTTCCGCCAGTTAAAAGGCCGCGAGTCGCAGATCCGCATCATCCTGAACAAGGCTGACAACTTGGCTACCCAGGACTTAATGAGAGTCTATGGAGCCCTGTTTTGGAGCTTAGCCCCTCTTATCAATGTAACTGAACCTCCCCGAGTCTACGTCAGCTCCTTCTGGCCATACGATTATGCACCTGACACCAGCCGTGAACTCTTCAAGCGTGAAGAAATCTCCCTCCTGGAAGACCTCAATCAGGTGATTGAGAATCGAATGGAGAACAAGATTGCCTTCATCCGCCAACATGCCATCCGTGTACGCATTCATGCCCTGCTGGTGGACCGCTATGTCCAGACCTTTAAAGAAAAGATGAGCTTCTTCAGTGACCCTGAGCTCGTCTTTCAGGAGATTGTGGACGACCCTGACAAGTTCTATATCTTTAAATCTATCCTGGCCAAGACCAACGTCAGCAAGTTTGACCTACCTAACCGAGATGCTTACCGCGACTTCTTCGGCATCAACCCAATCACCAACTTCAAGCCACTGTCAGCCCAGTGCTCTTACATCGGAGGCTGCCTGTTGGAAAAGATCGAGAAGGCAATCACCAATGAACTGCCGGCTCTTCTGAGCAGCATCAACTCTGGCAAACAGCCTGGCCTGTCATCCTGCGAGGCAACCGGGTGTGGTGAGAAGCCAAAGAATCGTTACCGAAAGAATTGAGGCACGTAAAAATAACTTATGTGGAGTGAGTGAGGAGAGCGAAGGAGAAGAGAAAAGGTCAATCCTGTTTTTGTCAGGACGTTTGTATTTTTAGGGAGACAGAACAAAGAAGAGCATTAGTATTTTAATTATTAATAATATTATTTTCTAAGGAGAATGGGGAGAAAGATGCATTTGGAGACTTTGAGAATGATCCAGATAGTGTTCAAATAAGGCAGCTTAAGGACAAAAAGTGCTGAAGAAAAGAGAAGATGCCACTGTTCACAGAGTTTTGATACACTCTCCTCTCTCCTTGCACAATCACACTGGACTGTCTCAACTGTGGGATTGGGGAACTACTGATGTGAAGAAAACCAGAAATGGCAATGAAATTGACAAGATCAAACAAAAATGGTGAACCATGAGGAGACTGAAAAAAAGGCAAAATACCAACTCCCTTGTAACAAAAACAAGAAAAATGGAGACAGAAATTCATTGCAGCAGGTCAATTCCAAAAGCTTCAGAAGTTGTTCTTGAAGTTGTCTTTTTGTGGGTGCTATACAAAGGCTTTACATTTGGCTCATCATTCAAATCGTTTGCTTTTGAAATAGATTGTCTTTGCATGCTAGATGTCACATTTATTTAAACAGTTGCATGGGTTTTTCTTCTATCATAAACATAAAACAAAAAGAAATCACCTTACAGTGTTTTTCAACATGTGAACCAATCCAGGCTTTTTTCTCTTGTTACATTTGAAGTTTTGGTTGTTGACAACCTGTGAAACAGGCAGAGGTCAGGGTTCAAGCGTAAGTCTTCAGAGCAGAGAGGACTTGTTCATTCTGCCTCAGTTCTTAACTCTTCTTCCTGTTTTTGTATGAGTCTATACATTTGCCACTCTTTGGCAGAAATCCATTACTGTGTATTTTTTTATGTTTCTTTCAGTAATAAGCTGCCCTGCACAACTCTTTTCAGCCGAGCGACCATAAAAAGAAACTTAATAAAATGCTTGAGTTACAGCTGTCTTTTTGTATTACCTCTGCCATTTTTTTGTGAGTTAAAGAGTTTTTTTTCTGTGTAACTTTACAAATGGATGTTAAATTGTGTGAACTGAAAAATCCAGTTTTGAATCACTGCAAAACAGTAAGAGTGGATGGTTGTCAGTGTGGATAGAAGGACTCACAATTTGACCCCTGACCTCTACAAAAGCATTGCTTTCAAGTTTTGTAGAAAATTTAATTTGCAAAGCTTCAAATGTTCATGCTCATGTTTAAAATACAGTGTCATTGTTTGACACTGGATTTTTAAATGGTCAAACACGTCTTTAAGAAATCTGCTAAACAGCCTGCAGAGACATGTATTATTTTATTATTTCATTTTGTGAAAGGTGTTTTGTGTTTTTCAATTAATAAAAAACACATTAATGAGATGATTGGACTAGTTTCAGATGTAAGAAATTCAGTTTCTCTAAAACAGACAAACTGGCTTTTCCCCCATATTTTTTCTAAGTTGTTTAAAGAAAAATCCAAGTGTTTTTTTTCTTTTATACTTAAACAGAGAGAGAGAGAAGAAAACCAAAACATTTTCAAACTTTTCAAACTTTTTTATTTAATAAAAAAAAAATCATATATCAAAAATCAACAGGTTGGTAAGATAAACACACATACTTCACGTTATCTTCATGTCCTGTCTCACTAACTCTTTATTGTTATTGTTTTATTTGAGACACAATGCAGATAAGTTCAACCACTGAAGATTTTTTTAAATTTATTTTAGTTTTTGTTTTAAGGTGAGTTCTCCATGAAGTGTTTGTGTTCATACTGCAAATCCAAATCATGACCACTAGATGACGCTGTGCTAAAAAGTAAAAATGAAAGCTCTCTTTAAACATGGTTGTTATGGATATTAGGTGGTTGTGTTTTTGATCAGTTTAAAATACACTTAAATTCATTCACATTTTAGACACTGAATGGATGTGTGTCCCACTTATTTTTATTTTTTTTGCTGAGTCATGTTTTTCTTTAACATCTATTCTACGCTGGCCCAGATTTTTGATGTTTTATGGAAAAAAAATAAAGATTTGTGATGGATCGAGTCAGAAAAATCTTATAGCAATTCTGATTTTTAAAGAGCATTTTTCAGCAGAAAGATGAAAGGAAGATAAAATGTTTTCTCCTCTGTCTGCTTTCCTTTTCTTTACGGTCCATATTCCTGCTGATGTTTCTTTTCTTTCTTTCTTTCACACATAATTACCCAATGTTAGAAAAGTTGCTTTGGGTTGGAGAGCACATTTCTCCCTCACTCTCTCCCTCTACACCTGCAATGCACCAGCAATTTTTTTGTGACAGAAAGAAGTGAGGGATGTGAATGTGTGAGTCCATGCATTGTAAATTGCTTATGGTTTTGAAGGCTGTGCACAATTTCTCTTTAAAACATCTGTCCATCCATTTTCTATACTTGCTTCCATTTCCTGGTAAAGAGGAACAGTCACTGCGCGAGAGGCGGTGCACACCATGGACAGGTCTCCAGACCATCACAAGGACACAAACAAGACAAAGAACCATTCATTCTTCCAAAGGGACAAATTAATCTTACATACATGCTTCTTTGAACCTATACCTAAAGAAAACCCATTCATGCACAGGGAGAACATGTAAACTCCACACAGAAAGGCCTCAGGTTAGAAAGCTGTGGCCTTCTCACTGAAAAGTGACAGCTGAACGAACCCTTCTTTAAACCCCGTGTAAACCCGTGATTTAGTTTCCCCTCATTCAGGAATTTAAATACAGTCTGAAAGTGTTAAATGGAAAACTCTACACATCTTCGCAATTTTTAGTGAAAAGTTCTGAACAAGTGAAAGTTCGGTGCATGCAAAACATGCAATCAAGAAAACTTATACGGAAGTGCAGCAGACTGCAGTGATGTCGAAACAAAACCAGTCCATCAGAGCAATAGAAACAAAAATAAATAAGTGTTCAGGTTGAAATTGGTGAAAAGGCCTGAAAACCTCAAGAGTGAATAAATACAGTTTGCTTTCCATAATAAAGACACTGGTCTAAGGACATTTCACAAAATCTTGTCAAGCAAATAACACGGTTTTGCAGAAAGATGGAATCTGTTAATGAAAAATTAATCTTATTAAAAACATCCAAAAAGTTTAAATATTGAACCAGCATGTTTGGAAAAAAGAAACGAAGGTCGCTTTGTTCCAGGAAGACACGAAAAACACACTGTGGTGTAGAAAGGTAAGCATGGTGAGGTGTGTGATGAGGCCTGTGTGTGTCAATCAAGGAAGTGTTTGTTCTTAAATTAACGACTCAGCAATTCCTTATAAGGATGGGAAGAATGAGCTCATCCTTAGCTCATTTAGCTTTCAGTGGTAAACATGTTTGTGTGTCTTAAAATACATTTCAGGAGCAAACTGCTATACCATAGAAGGAATGCATGTTGGTCCTGCTTTATTTACTTCTGGGTGTGGTAGAAGGTCATAAGAAGGGGTGACCCAGAAAGTTCTGGGGAGATCTTCACTCATTTGGCTCGAAGTCTCTTGATTCGGTTTAGGCTGTTATTCTTTACAAACCTCACTGTTCAAGAATAACTTTTGCCTTCAGAGTCATTTCTTTAAGCGCTCCATCACTGCTGAGAGTTCAAAGACAGAAGAACGGTCATCATTAAAATACACTTCAATGGCTCCAAGTTACTGCATCAATAGTGTTTATTGATTAAGCGAGTTAGGATAGATGACGCTGGATATAGTGATATGTTGGCTGATTAGATTTAGCCTAGGCACAGCTGATACTTTACAGCACAAATGGAGCCTGGACTGAAAACAACCTGGTTAAAAAAAGAAAAAAGAAAAAAAGCTGCACATTCTTAGCTCGGCCTGAACTGCACTTTACCTGCTGGATACAAAAAGGAAACTTCAGGTCAGAAAGACCAACAACTACATTCTAAAAGTGTTCCAGAAAAAAAAAATACTAATTTTTTAAAAAAATATATTGTCAAAGCTAATTTACTTTTGTGACAGTGATGACTTTTAACGTTAAGGCTATGTCACATTTTTATTTTCAACATCTCTTTTTCATCATCGTGAAGGATCTGCTCCTTTTCATGGTGAAGGAGAGCTGAGTTCCCACAAAAAAAAAAAAAAAAAAAGCCTCAAACTGTAGCAACTACAGAGGTTTTGCTGTTTAGTATCCATTCCAGACAACTGAATACAGCCCAGAACAATAAAGCTGCAGTCTGTCTTTGAACCAGGCTACACAAATAATTCAAGACTTCTGTTTCCTGTTCTGTTTGGTTTCTTTTCACGTCAATTATTCAACTTCAAAATGATCTGGCCCTGTCACATTTTAAGACTTCTGTCATCTTGTAAGTCCTGAATTTCCCCACGGGGCGACAATAAAGGCTATTTCTATTCTGTTGTTGTAGTAAAAACGTGCATCGTTGTGTGACACAGCAGTTTATTGGGGGCTTTGTCATTGAAATCATCCTCGTGCTTTTGTTTTTTCCGCCAGGTGCGTGCGTGTGCCCACCCTGTGTTCCCTCGCCTCTGGCTCCCTCAACCTTTCTTCTCCTCCCTTGTGGTCGACAAGCTCAGACAGCAGCGTCAAGTCAGCAGTCATCAACAAAACGGAAGTAAAATAAATTTCAAAATAAATGTCAAAAACTGAATTTACCAGAACTAGGCTGGCCTATATGACATTATAATAGTAGAAAAAAACAATAACATTCATACCAGAAGTGCCCCAGGGTGCTAAAATAGCCACTGCATTGTTTTTCAATTAAAACCGACAACCTTGTAAAAAAATGGTGTTTGAATGAACTGCAATGCATTTTTTGTTTGAAGTTTTTTTTAAGACAGTAACAAGTCGTTTAAAAAAGATCTATAAATATAAAATGTATTTACATATATCGTTATATTTTTTTGTCTAAAGTGTAGCTTTTACATTATAACCTATTTGAGAACTGTGACTGTAGTGTGAGCAAATAAACTAATTAGAACAAGCTGCAGAGCACAAGGTTTGGAATGTGACTTGTTTTATGTTGTTAAACTGCTTCAGTATTTTTGCATAATTAGAATATGGTTTCTATATAGTTTTAGCTGTCTATAGTTTTTCTATTTTTTAGTACATTTGCTATAAGAATGTCCCAACACAGACGAGCTACATCTAATGGCCAGAACTGCAGTTTTCACTCATTTACAGGCCAGCGGTCACTCTTTCAGAGATGAGGATGTTCTCATTCTTGATAGAGAGGAACGTTGGTTTGAGAGAGGAGTAAAAGAAGCCATTTTTGTGAAGAAAGACCGTCCATCATTAAACAGAGGTGGAGGCRTCCGTTTTCAGTTGTCCCCCTCCTACAGTGCGGCCATTGCCAGTATCACTCCACCCCCTGTTAACAATAGGTGTTAATTAGGTGTCAACGATAGCCATGTGATGTGAGTATCAGTCACATGGAGGCAGTGCTTAAAAGCCTGAATTTTGCCTGAAACTCTCAGACTGAAGAAGTCTCTTGGAGGAGAGACGAAACGTTTCATTAGAGAAGAACCCGTCCAGAAGACCTATACAATTTTTTTCTTTTTGATTTGCTATATAGTTGATAAAACAAAATTCCAGTTAAAATTTTGAAAACTACCACAACACAGCTAACTCGACACTTCATTTCTTCAGCTCTCATCTGATTCTGTTCAAAGTGTCATCTGCAACAGGTAAGATGTTAATTGTTCATAAACTTAATAAAGCTCATATCTGTAAAAGCAACCAGTTAATTGGAAACACCAACAAAAAGTCATGGGCTTTTATTGTTAAGGAACAAAGCGGAAGTGATCATTATTATTTCTGATGTATTCCCACTTCTCTCTCTCTCTCTTTTTCCTGTCACACACATTCAGACGCTCGCGGCTGAACTGCTGTCAGCGTACAGAAGATGGTGGCGGCTGCAGCCGCTGTGTTTTGCGCGCCGCAGCAGAAATGCGCACAGAAGCGGTTCAGCTGCCCCCAAATGGTCAAATAACCAGGAAAGAAGACATTCATGCTTCTTTACAGGGGAAACAAAGGCGGGACTTTGGAGCAGCCCTGATATCAAATTATTCTTAAATGAAAGTGGTTTTATTTGGATGTGTGACCAGCATCCCAGCAGAGCTCAGCCAGTTAAAGTGGACGGATCAGAGCGGCGCTAAGCTGTAACCTGTGGGGCTGAGGTGTGAATGTGGAGGGGGGCGTGGAGAGGAGGTGGAGACCCCCTTTTTTTTTTTTTTTTTTTTTTTTTTTTCTTGTTTAGGTTTTTGTGGCATTTGGAAGCGGTGACCCATCGATAGCGAGCAAACTTTACGCCGGTTAAAAAAGAGAAAATCGCAGGACTCTTAGACTCTGCTCAAGGTGATGTTTTTCTTTGCAGCTGTCACTCAGGAACAGCCACGGTGAGATTATTTGGACCATCGGGACGTTTCCCCTCCTTTTTTTTTTCTGGGGCGCAGTCTCTGTCACGATGGTTTGGTGCCATGTGGCAGGATATTAAAACACAACGCTGGATTGAAAGTGCTTTATGCATATCCTCGGGGAGCGTCACCAGGTGATTATGCAGTAAATCCAAATATTTAATTAGGTGACCACATCCTGTGGACCTGCTGGCACAAAGATCTCTTGAGTTTGGTGGAGTGGAAAGTCAGGAAAGGACGAGGCTCTGTCCGTAAAAACAGTTGCCATTAGGCCCCGGAGCAAGCAGCATGTCTGGATTTAAAAGCCTCTGCGCTCATGTTACTGTTGATCTTATTCCAGCAACAGAAGTGACAACAACTCTGCAGCAGAACTGCTTTGCGTGAAGGCTTGCCAAATAAACAAAACATGGGCTCGTTGAGGAAGTAGCTATTTTTGAATTTGCTCAATGAAAATGAGGAAAAACTGAACGGATCAAGTGGACTGGACATTGAAGTATTAATTTTATTGACTTATTTATTGGGCTCTCCAAATTTAGCTGCAACTTCAGGCGTCCTCTGAGCTCATGTATTGATTTTCATTCAGCTTTTTCAGTTTGGCCCATTATTTTCGCAGTTTTTCTGAATATTTTTCTAATGAGTGAATCAAAGCCTTGGCTGCTTAGTCGACTTGGACTGGATCAGCAGGCAGTGGACCTTGCAGTTTCGAGTGCGTCAAAACAGAGGGGAATGTAGAGGAATGCAGAGACTGACGTCAAGAGGGCAATAATGAACTGCTCTAAAACTTTAGTCTGCTGGTCCAGTTACAGCCAGAGATCTGTAAACTGAGTAGATGCTTTGAAAGCTGTGCTTTGTGTTCATTTTGTTGGGGCTGGATACTTTGCCTTACCTCTCTGTCTACATTTTCTCACAAGTCACTGTTTTCTTCTTGCTTATTGATAGAGAAAAAAAAAGACAGTATGGCATCTCCCCAACATCAACAGCTGTTGCCTCACAACACAGAAGTGTGCTGTGACTCAAGTGGAGATGGAGGCGTCTCGGTGAGAATTGGCAGCAGTGTCAAACACAAGCATGTTGGAGGGCCCCTGGGTTCAATCGGGGGAGGCTTCATAGGAGCAACCAAGCACTGCAAGTACAGCATTTCTTCGAGCTGTAGCTCCGGGGAGTCTGGAGTGAGGAGGCCGGTGGTCAAGAGCTTTCGTGGTCACAAGGGGATGCCTCAGCTCTTTGAGAGGTCGGCAGGCCATTTCTGGGACCCAAAGTTTGACTCCTCGATCTTGGAGGAGGCCTGTCGAGAACGGTGTTTCCCCCAGACTCAGCGTCGCTTCCGCTATGTGCTTTTCTTTTTGGTGGCCGCCAGTTTCCTCTGGGGGGTGTATTTTGCTGCCAATCCATCTCGTTGTGACAGGGTTATTTTTCTGCTTCCCACCACTTCCTTTCTTCTCTTCTGCCTACTTCTCTTTCTCTTGACTTTTACCAAGCTGTACTCTCGCTGCTACAACCTAGCATCTCTGCTGCTTGTCCTTGTAACCTTTATCTTGACTCTGGCCCCCCAAATCCAGACATTAGGCTTTAGGGACTCAGATATTTCCACGCCTGTGCCTGAAGTAGAAGAATGGAGTGACATGGGGCTCATTTACAACCAGTCCTATGAGAAGCTTGTGAGAAGTAGCTGCAGGTCTCCTTGTCTTTCATCTGTAGGCACCTTCTCCCTCTGTATCGAGGTTCTTCTTCTGTTGTATAGCGTCCTCCACTTTCATCTTTATGCCTCTGTCCTGCTGGGAGTTTTCTACTCTGTCTTGTTTGAGAGTTTGGGCTGGCTGCAACTGACCCAGACAGAGGAGAACTGGAGCCTAGCCTCTCCAGCAGACTGGGAAACACTCAGCTGGTTGGGCCCAGCCAAAGCCTTGCTTCATCTTTGCGCTCATGCCATTGGCATCCACCTGTTCATCATGTCTGAAGTGCGTTCACGCAGCACCTTTCTTAAGGTTGGACAAGCCATCATGCACGGCAAAGACCTGGAGGTGGAGAAAGCCTTGAAGGAAAGAATGATTCACTCTGTCATGCCCAGAATTGTGGCAGATGAGTTGATGAAGCAGGGTGATGAGGAGATTGGCGACAGTTCGATGAAACGTTACTCCACTAGTGGTGCAGCTGCCGTCATCTCCAGCCCAAAAAACAACAAACGCAAGAAAACCTCTATCCCCCGAGGCCAGATCATCTTCAGGCCCTTCAACATGAAACGAATGGAGCCTGTTAGCATCCTCTTTGCAGACATTGTTGGCTTTACCAAAATGTCTGCCAACAAATCAGCTCATGCTTTAGTTGGGCTTTTAAACGACTTGTTTGGACGTTTTGATCGACTTTGTGAACTTACAGGCTGTGAGAAGATCAGCACGCTAGGAGACTGTTACTATTGCGTGGCTGGTTGTCCAGAACCCAGACCGGACCATGCGTACTGCTGCGTAGAAATGGGCCTGGGCATGATTCAGGCCATTGAGCAGTTCTGCCAGGAGAAGAGGGAGATGGTGAACATGAGGGTGGGTGTTCACACTGGGACCGTGCTGTGTGGGATCCTGGGCATGAAACGCTTCAAGTTTGACGTTTGGTCGAATGATGTCAACCTGGCCAATCTGATGGAGCAGCTGGGCGTAGCTGGAAAAGTCCACCTATCACAAGCCACGTTCAACTTCCTGGATGATCGTTACCAGCATGAAGATGGACAGGTGAATGAGAGGATCGGACAAAGTGTGGCAGACCAGCTCAAAGGTAAGCATTTTAATCTTATTTTATCCTAAAAATTCACGTTAATTGACAATGTAAAGCTCTTTATATGCTAGTAACTGGCTGTAATCTTTACACCCAATGATGCTGATGTCCCCCTTGGCTTTAAAAAATTGTTTTGTAATTCGGATCTCTCATTCTCTAAATGTGTACATATGCCAACCCATTAGTTAAATCAAAAGAGTTAATGGGGCAATTTGCCTTTGTCAAGGTCAACACAGGCATCATGGCACCTGGCACTAATGTGCTGGCTACAGTTTGAGTTTATCAATCCCGTCTTTGGTGTTTGTGCTGTCTGCCTGTATCACAATCAGATGCCATATTCTTTCTCATCCCTCCCTCCACTCAGCTCACTCTTTGTTCTCTCACTCAATTACATTCCCTTTCATGCGTCCCCAGTGCGTCTGTGTTCCCTTAACCTCACTCGGAACCCCATGGATCGCTTTACGGCAAACCACATAGGTCACCTTTTCTTACAGTGATTGCTCCTGCAGCTTCATCTTCCCCTGCTCGACTTTGTCTGTAAACTGCTTGACTGCAGGCTTTATTTTATACATTTATGCAAATCATCTCAGTGTGACTAACTGTGGGCTTAATGGCTCTTTTCATCACTTAAAGCTGGCTGATCCATTATTGCTCATTGTAAGTGAAGTGACAGTGCCCAACTAAGGTATTTCAGATGGCTTTCATTTGCCCTTTTAGATTGGCATTCAGGATTATTTTCATATTTCCGTGCTGCCTGGAGGGTGCATGTTGATTCATGACCGGTGCGTTTTTGTAGAGATTATTATGAATTTGGAATTAGCTATTTGAGTCTTCAGATTAATAATTTAAGATCCATAAATTATCACCTCATCTGTGTAGCCACTTGACTCTTCACAGATGGCATCAGTTTCACTGGAAATCATTTTATTCAACAGTGAAGGAAGAAGATCAAGTGCATGTGCCTTTTATTTACCAGACAGAAGTGGTTTATGGATCTGTGATTAATTAGTGATTCCTTTTCTTGCATCTTTTTTTTATTGTGAAGACAAATGTGTTACCTGTAATGTAATTGCACCCCCATATTCTTTTCTCCTCTATATTTTGTCTCCCTTTTGTTGTTGTCATTTATGTAGCTCCTCTCCCAAGATTTATTCTTTCCTTGTAGGTTTTCTGTGCCAGAGAGAGAACTGGCTGTCAAGAGAGAGTTGTTCTCCAGTGCTGTAAAATTCCCTGTACTGTCTGGCCCAGTCAGTGTAAATCACTTTGGTTGCAGCCAGGCATGGTTCCCTGCTGGGTCTGGTCCTTGTTGCTTCAATCACAAGTAAATAATTTTGTCAAAGACACTGATCTCCGCTCAGGTGTTGTCTTTGTATTTTTAACAGCCTCTTTTGAGTTTGTGTTTTATGTTGGTTTCTTAGGTCATGTTCACACCTGCACTGTTTAGTCCGATTCAATCAAACTCTAGTTCGTTTGCCCGGAAAGTCTGGTTTGTTTGTGGACGTGTGAATGCGTAATTGAACTCTGATTCGGACCAAAAAACGAACCTTGGTCCGCCTGAAAACCTAGGTCTCGGTTCGATTGAAACGAACTCTGATGCGGTTCAATTGCATGTGTGAACGCTAAGCGGACCAGAGACCACACCAAAAGCAGGAAGCCGACTATACCGCATGACATTCTGAGTAATAACAGTATTAAATTTACTTATGGTGTAAATACCTCGCTGGACGACTGTATAAGGTGGACATCATGTCTGTGGAGCTGGACGCGCTCCTACTCGATGAACACGGAGCTTCTTCAGCTGACTTGTGTGCAAAACAACATTCTCCGTGGTTCCGCCTCATCTTCCTCTCATGCTGAGTTCATTGTTGAAGACTATTTGTTTAGCACATTTGCCAAAAACAAAAAATAAACCCTATAACCGCTAAAATGTAACGTAACTATTGTTTACATTTTGGAAGAAGGAAGTTGCGCTCCATGTCTTCTTCTGAGATTTTCATGTTGATTCCTTTAGTGGTTCTTTGTGCAGCACCCCCACAGGTGAGGGTGGGAACAGGTTGTTTACAGGGTTTAGTTCAGTTGAGAAAGTGCAGTGTGAATTCAAACCGCACCAACAGAAAATGTAAACAAAGCTTGCAGTTTTGGTCCCCAATCAAACAGAGTCTACCAGGTGTGAATACGACCTAAAATAGTTTTTGGCTTTTGTGTGCCTTTTATAAGTCCAGATCAGAGCAGTAGGATCTTCCCCTCTCCCCAGTCCACAGGCACAAAATCTCAGAAGTTTATTCTATCACTTATGTCCTCATTTCATAGGTTTACATTGTTTTTGGTTGTTGGGAAGTTTACACAAAGCACAGCCACATGTGGTGAGTTGAGCGTTACAGCTGCATCCTGCTGCCATTTTTGATCTGACCTAAGACCTTTTTTTAAAAAAAAGGAAACACAGTTCACTCATAGTTCATTATGTTGTGCTGAGAAAATGACTAATTTCTCACTTTCAGAGAGTTATAATCAAATGTGAGCTGCGTTATCACTAGATTATCTCAATTCAAGAAACATAACGGATCATGTGTGTTATGAAACCTACAACTGATGTGACTAGAATGCTAAAGTGATGTGATCTTTAAAAGCAAAGGATGCACGTAATTAGGTTTTTTTTTTTACCCTTTTTTATTCAAGGGTCTATTTGTTTTCATATTACTTACTGAAAATATGAGCTATATTTAGTTCCATTTCCCTGGAAAGTACCTGTCTGTTATTCCTTTGTGCTTGATGCAGAATGACAGCACCTGCATAAAATTAACTTTTTGGTGAAAATGTCAGGTTGGCTGTTATGATTCTGCAGATAAAAGTCAATACAAACCTCAACAAATGCTGGGTTCTCTTTCAGGAAACTGTCATTTTCCTATGGAAATAATGTTTGCTGGCCCTTGTTTGTGAAAGTATTTCAGGATGGATTGTGACTATGAATTTTTACAAGTTCTGTCTTTAATCTGACTATACAAAAGTATTCAGTTTTACAACACCTATATTCCTTCAGTGGCCTGGAAAGGAGTTGTAATTTTTGTAATAAAAAAATGACCAAACATCATTCAATTCAAATATTTATGAGAGACTTGTCAAACTTCTTTTAGTATTCACGTAATACAGAATCAGTCTTGCTGTGTAATATTTCTGCTTGGTCTTTAAATTGTTTTTAGTTTTTTTAGTTAGATTTTTTTATTTAACTTTTAGACTCTTGGTTTGAATGCTTACTTGAAGTCAAGGTGAACTAAAAAAAAAAAAAGCAATACTCGCTCCATGTTTTTTAATGTTGAAGACTGATTAAGTCGAGGTACTGCCCACGCTTTTGTAGAATTCTGTAGCCTCTTTCCATTAATACTTCAGTAATCTGGTAATTATGGACAATGTTCTCACAATGACCTGTCTCAATAAGTTATGGTATGTGTGACCTTCTAAAAGTCATTTAGTTGAGGATAGCTGAGCTGGGTTAAGGTTAAGGTCTTTTACCGTAGGGGAGATTTTTAATTAAGTAGGTCTGAGTAATAAGCTCCTTCACAAAGGTGATAAATATTATTAATTCTCCTTGGACATATCTTCTCACTCTGACCCCCATGTTGTTCTCTGATCCATGAACATAGCACCTGCCTGCCAGCCAAGCATTTTTTTTCAAACTGTATTGATTGCCTATAATGAGACTGTCATGGTTGTTTATTTATGATGAGACAACAAGGAAATCAACAACAAGAACGAGTTTCATGTCAGATAGATGTCAAAGAAAACATCCAAGGCTCGGGGTAATGATGGATATGAAACCAAAGTGAAAATTTTTATTGGATGATAATGATATTCACGAGTGCTTCAGTTTGTTGCCTCCAAAACAATAACCGGTTAGGTTTATGACTAATTTGAGACCAAAGGAGAGTTTGTCTGCAAACAATGATGCATGTTCTATTAGTGTTTCATTGAATTCATGATGAAGTGGTCATTAGAGACTCGTTTTTACAAAGGTTCATATGCAAACATTGACTTCCGCAAAATTGATCTCGTGGGAATGCTGTCTGTTACCAATCTGTATATCTGAAGCTCAGTATATTTGCTGGCACCTGTGAGTGTGGCCACAACAAATGAGGCTTGGTAAACTAAAGCCAAGCGTTTTACTTTATGAACTTGTTTGTGTTTACCTGCAAGCTTGGCAGATAAAGGTGGCAATTCTCATTGCCATTCAACTCTCTTTTTTTCCACCGTTAGATTAAAGTATAATTCTATTTGTCAGCATTACCTTACCTTGGCTCATATTTCAAAGTCATAATGAGTGGTGGTTAAAATATTCTACTACAAAATAGGAAAAACCTTCAAGAAGTTGATAAGCCATGGCCAGTATTTGACACATTAACAGTCTGCCCATATATGGTGTGTAATACTTTCAGCAGACTGACAAACATTTTTATACTTGTTGAAGAATATTAACAAAAATATGTAATAGAGCACACTGAAAAACATTTATTTGCTTACAGATAGAGACTATCTGAGCAACAATTATTTGCATATTCAGCTTAGAATGAGTGTCCAGTTTGTTGAATATTTTAACTGTTGTGACTTTGACATCCAAGACGTAAAGAAAGGATAAAAACCAAATCTATGAAATGGGATTCAGCGCAAGGCTATTTTTGTTCTGCTTTTAAAGCCTTTGTCAAATTGATTTGGCAGCACATGAAGCAATCTGCAGGTTCTGGTCTGAGTGACCTCAGCTTACAGCTGATATCCTTGAGAGGGGAGCAAGGACTACCAATGCTAGCTGCAGTCTAAGATGCAGTCATGGTGAGGGGAAAAAAAGACCAAATTAATCTGTTATTAACTGTTTTTCACTGAGTTTTTTTTTGTTTCAGATGATGTTAGAGACAAGAAACAGACAAAACCCAATCTGTGTTGCCAGACTTTGAATCGTTTTGCACTATGACCGAAATAAAAACAGGATGTCCATGTTTAATTTTTTGTAATTCACTCCCATGATGCTGTCTGTCTGTGTAATTGTATGCATGCTCTGCCTGTATATTACTATACTTGACTGAAGTTAAACAGTTTGACTTTTCACCCTAATATAATATGCTGCTGTCTTTTCTCCGACTTGGCAATCAAATACTCGGCATCAGTTTTGTCCATAGACTCCTAAATCCAAATCAGTGAGATTTGCTGCTTTCAACTCAGTGACCCAGTGAGCAACAAATGATTTTCACTAAAAGGAGGTAATGGATTTTTGAACAAAAAGAGGAAACTATGCAAAAACCTGACAATAATCATCTAACTGCGTATAATTCTGTGAGCTTTCTGTTAGACTGATACTGTAGGAGATTTTGCTCCCAGCACCTCTCTCTGTCTTGCTGCGCTTCCTTTCTGCTCGACAAGTGCCAAAAGACTTGGCACTTGTCGAGCAGCTAATATGACTCAGCTGCTGAAAAAGACAGTTTGTATGGAGCAGGACATGCTGCAGAAAGTGTAGTCTGCTACACTTTATTTCACTTTGCACAAAAGCCTCTTGGCGTTTTTAATCCCAGTGCGAGATAAGAACACAAAGCAAATCAATACTGCCTGTAAAAGATAATGTGCTGGTGACCTCTTGAAGGTCAGATGGAGGTATTCTTTTTGCTTTTTCTTACTTAAAATGAGCATATTAACTATTATAAAATTGTAACTTGGGATGTTCAGTGTATCAACAGTTTATTGTTTTAGAGGGATTAATTTTTACATTATGATTATCCCAAAAGACTGCTTGGACTGGCTATTAAATTCTAAGTGCCACACACTCATGCTCTTAGTGCCCATCAGGTGGACTCTCCTTGCCCTGGATGCCCTGTTTAGATGATGGTGGCTAAGTTGCTAAAGCACACAAAATGTTGTGACCATCATGATAATGGAACAGAAGGAGAGGCTTGAGAAGGAAGTGGATTCATCACAAATTGTCATTACAGTGGTGATGAAAAACAATTTTTAAAAATGTGCATGAGTTGAGGTGTTTTGCAAAAATGTTATCTTTCTTTGATATTACCAAAGAAGCGTTTTAAAAAAGTGTTTCTCATTGAACATGTAAAATATATTTTATTTTCAAAATCCACAGTGATTCAACAAAATGATGTTTGTACCTTTTTAACCATATTGTTGTGGGCATTTTGGTGTTATAAATTTGGATTTCATAGTTTTACTTTTATTTGTTGAAGTGTTGGATGAAGTCTTATTGGATGCTTTCATGAGGTTGTAGTCTTTTAACATAAATATTAATGCAATCCCAAAAGACATCCATTTAAGCCCTGGCACATCTGGTCTAATGAAATGTGGGAGAGTAATGTAATCTATAGGTTGGCATTTTAGCTGCTCCATTAGCCTTAACTGAAAAGGTGGATTGATGAAAGCAGGCTAACATAATGCTGCAATGCATCAATCAGATGTGTGGAGGTGTACATTGACAGGTATTTGTTATTTGTCCAGCATCTCTGAGGTTGTGGGTAGTTGAAGATGGAGTATTGAGCAGCAGGATAAGAAATGATGCAGTATTTATAATATATTTCTTCTATTTGTTTGTTACATTAAGCTAGACTGCATTTGCAAGTGTCCAATGAAAGTTTGTAAAGAAAATTAGTTTCTATATTGACTGCTGTGTGACGGCTATGTGGAAGCTTTTTGTACTTGTTGTAGAGGAAAAGAAGAATGAGGATATGAAAAAAGTGGTTTTGAAGAGATGAAGACCAATAAATACTGTATTAAGAAATGTGGGGGAAATTGTGATGTTCGGGCAGCTTTGGCCTAGAGCAGGGTTATTCAGCTAAAATGCTCCGGGGGCCACGGTTAATGCAGGCCAACAGCTGAGGGGCCGAACATCCAGGAATTTAAGTTGTTATGTAAATGAACCAAAGATCTGTTACCTTTGAAATATTTTATTTTGCTGCATCTAATTATGGATATAACATACAGACCCTATGCAATAAATTTAGTGATAATAAAACAAAATCAAAAACAAAAATAATGCATCATACCTCCTATTTAACACAAATAATATTTTGACATCTCTGACTTGCCAACTTTTTAAACCAATTTAATTTTTACTTTCATAGTTCTATCTTCAACTGCTTGTAGTTTTAACTGTCTTGAGTTTGCTTTGAAAAAGTTTTTACCAGCTTGTAGCCAAGATTCTGACGTTTCTGTAGATACCAAACATGTCTGTGTTTAACTAAAGGAACTCATAGTAATTAAAGTAGAAAACTGGTGGTCTGGGCTTGAGAGATGAATTAACCAGTTGGCAGGCCGGATGTGGCCCGCGGGCTGCCAGTTGAATAGCGCTGGCCTAGAGGCAGAATGGGTGTTTTCCAATCAGAAGATCAGGGATCCAACGCTCCCTGCAGCACATCAAAATGTTCTTAAGCGAGACATTTCCCACTGATGTGTCTAAGTGGGCATGAGTGAGAATATAGGATTGCTGTATAAAAAGAGCAGTGTGAGTGTGTGTCTAAATGGGTGAGTGAGAAACTCTGCAAACTCTTGAAAGCAATTTGCAGGAATTGGACAGGTTATAAAAAGCACTATATGGACCATTTACCCTTCCCTTAAAAATGACAAAAGTTCTCAAAGTTTGTTCTGCGCAGCTTTGATTTACCCCACCTGAACTTCGCAGTGGTCATTTCCCATCTGCAGTTTTTCACACTCGTGCACACTTTACTGAGTCTCTGCACCGTGGGTCTGCCAAGGCTAATTGCCATGGCAACAGGCTGTTGAAAGGGGTGAGGGTCAGTTGGCTTTTTTTTTTTTTTTTTTAGATGTAAAGACCAAATTCGTTTTTATCCCATCTGTGGGCTTCAGGTTTTTGGTAAAGTTGAGCCAAAAGAAAAAGGCAGCGCAGCAGTTTTAGACAGGCGTCAAAAAAGACACCTACTCAGATAAAAAATTAAGCACATTGCATCTGAAAAATGATAAAACCCTGGAATATATGTTTTTCTCTTGTCCTTGCTTTCTCACTGTGGTTTGTCATTTGGATCTACACTGTTTGTTGTGCGTAAGCGCTGGTGATAAATTGCTTTCATGAGTCACTTATGCCATCTAAGCTTTTTTCCTCTTGATGATCCAGGGCACAGAAAATGCCAGCACTCCTGTTCTCAGTCTCACATGCTTCCTTTTACTGACAATGACCGATGCAGCCCACTCTTAAGGTGATGCACAGAAACCTCTTACTTAGTCTTTTTCGCCCAGTAATAAATACTTAATTTTGCTTTTGCCCTTGAAGTAAGCTGAATGCAAACAGCCACACATGCAGTCGCACCCTGTTCGTGGTTGTAGTGACTCGTTAGTGTGCACAGTGGGGAGTGAGCATGTGATAAATGGTTGTGTGAATTATGAATGAGTTCAGACGAAGGGGAGCTGGTGCCTGCTAAAGCCTGCTGTTGCTTTTACAATAGCATCCATGGGTTGAATGCACAGGCTTGTGTGGGTTTTTGTGCATGCTGCAAAATATTACAATGCCTGTGACTGTATTTGCATCTGTTAAAAATAAATTATCGGTTATGTGACTGTCAGTTTGCCATGTGATTAAATTTATATATGACTAGCGTACGTCCTATTATAAAGAATGAAGATGTGCTTGGAGTATGCCGCACACGCCCTTCCTCTCCCACACTTAAAGATGTTAAAGTAACTTTCTTCACCTTCCTTTGACCCTTTTAGGTTTTTTTTTATCTAAACTCCAGCAGTCACATTATTTCCACTTGCTCATCATTGTTTAAACTACGTTGGATGTATTTATGCTGATTATCCGTGTGTATTCTGGAATTTGAATGCAAGTAACACTGTTTTTATGATTAATATGAAACATTATTAGTCATGGATCATGAATAACACTGTTTTGCTGTCAGTAAAACTTTGTTTATGTTGAACATGTATTTCATGTAGTTATGTCGTACATCTTTTTAGCAACTAAGTGGTTTAGATGAGCTCTTTACTCATTCTGTCACGTTACAGGAGTGAAACTGAAACACTGAGTGTTTCAGTTTGAAGAATTACTTTACAAATAAACTGGATTTTTAGGTCAGTGGAGCATTCAGCCGTCAGGTGCTGAACATCTCTCAGGTCAATATTAACTTAATCTTTAGAAATTAAGGTTCTTATGCAGAACCATCAACAATAGTGATTTTATTTTATTTGATTTTTTTCTGTTTCATGACTCTTAGTTCCACAAAGCTTGTTTCATTTCTGAAAGCTTGCATCTGTGTGACATAGCTGGCTTGATTATGCCCTTTTTCCACTAGTGCCACTTAGTCTAGTATCAGTACAGTTCGGTATGGTTCCAAGCCAGTTCCATTAGGCCAGATTCATGGAACCAGACCTTTTTTAGTACCTACTTTGTTGTGGTTCCAAGCGGTCCCAGTCCACACCAAAATGCAACATCAGAACACTGTTCGTCACTGATTGGCTAGGGGGTGGTGTTACTGGTTGCGTCTAAGATGCCTTTACAACAACAACTCAAGACGCCATTTTTTCAATTGTAGCAGCGACATTAGTCATGTTTCCATCCAATGTTAATTCAAATTTTTAGCAAATTTTTTAAATTTCAGAACTTATTCAGCAAATGTGTTTCCATCTCTCATTTTGCGTAGTAACTTTTTTTTTTTGAACCGACCTCCACCAACTTCCCAAAACACACCCACTGGAACCGGACAGGAATGTCAATGGAAAAGCACCCAAAATGACCCGTTCTGACACTGACTGTGCCGACACTAAACTAAGTGGCACTAGCGGAAAAGGGGCATTATTAAGGCTTCCTAAAATCGGACTGGTCTCTTGCAGAACAGTTTTGTTAAAATGCCTTGTGTCTCACTAGCTGTCAGCTGCTCCTCCATCCACAGACTTTATAACCCTAGGAATCTCCTTTTCTGTCACTTCTAAAAGCCATGGCAGACTGTGTGTGTGTAAGACCTGATATATTTCTACCTGTGGTGACTCCATCTTTTTAGCACTTCGACTTTGTCTCCTTTGATTCCTTATTGTATTTAATTCTAGCTTCCTTCTTGTCATTCTGTAACTGTTAGACTGTTGTCTCAGCTGTTTTTTTCAAACTGCACCATCATCAGCATTGTAACGTTACAGAAATGTTTCTTTGCAAGCACCATGTGAAATTGTTCCTTCTTTTCTGCTGAGACATTTGAGTTCTATGGATCATTGTACAGTTATTTTGCATTGCAACTTTTCTGTTCTTCAGCCTAGAAGCTATCTGACATCCTCATTTATTCCTGCTTTACCAGTAGCCTGTTCAAGAGAGAGTTTTTAATCCTCAAAAGAACAAAACACATTTCCATCGTCAAGTGAAGACACCATCACTTAATGTTGTTTTTTTTAGCACAAGTGTGGGTTCAGGTGGTGCATTAGAGGTTGAAAAGTGTTTTGTCTTGGCTTGCTGTCTGCTTTGATCATTTACCCACTGCCACAGATATGGTCACTGTTTAATCGATAGAGGAGTGCTGCTCACAGCAACACATCAACAGCATCTCTGGCTGAGGTTATAGCACTTACAAAATGAGCAAAACTGTGACAGTCAAGACAGTTTGATAAGAAATAAATGCTTTTCTTTTTGTAAGCTTTTTAGATTTGTTCTAAAATGGAATACTGTGTCTCAGACAGCAGATCTAAATTCACAATTGGGGAAAGGAGGAACAAGAAGCTGTAATTAAATGATCTGTAATCCTATTTATTCAGAAAAATCCAATAATAAACATATTAAATGGATATGGTACACATTTAATCTGCACCATAGGTAGCATGATTAAGAATGAAGAGTACAAGAACACAATAAATAAAGCCAAGAAATACACGAACAAATATTTTACATATTAGTTGTCTGTTTTACCTAAATCTCTAAAGTTGTCTTCACGCACATCTTGCACAATGATTTGTGCAAAATATTTTTTGCATGTGTCACAATCTGGCTCCGTTATTGTTGTAAGTTGTCCTTTATTAATTAGATTAGATCAGAGAGACCTTTACTGTCATCATACAGAGAGCACAATGAAATTACAGTTCAGAACATTGTAAAATAATTCAAGAGGTTAGTTAATTTTTTTTATCAGAAAAGAAAATTTTAAATCCTTTTAAAAGTAGGACATTGGAAACTTATCTTTTACCCTTCAGTAGCAAAGTTCTTGACTTGCTTTTTTGTGACAACAGAAAGTTTTGTAAGTGCTAAATAAAGAGGCTTGTTCATAGTTATTTCTGCTGTCTACACAGTTGTGCTGAAGGGCAACTAGGCCATATGGTCACCATTATGTCGGAGAGGAAAAGGGCAAAGGGGAATTAACAAGACAGCTGTGTGCATGGGGCAAAAGAAAATAGCTGGAAAAAATGGGAAGATGGAAAGTGAGTGTAAGCTTTTGAGATGATGTCAGCTGGAGCTATTCTTTGCAGAGAAGAAGGCTTTATGCTAGTGTGATGCTGAAGCAAACGGGTATACCGGTAAGCTTGGACACAAAAGAAGATGGGAGATAGTTAAGCTGCAGACAGAGAGATGGAGCAGGGGAGCAAAAGACATTGAGCCCCAGTGAGATTGACAAAACGGGGAGAAAATTCAGGCCAGTGAGCAAAGATTTTTGGAGGGATTTCAACTGTATCCATTGTTCTGCCAACAGAGCGTGGCAACCAGAGACTGTTAAAGATGGAGAGATCACAGGCACAGAATACAAAACAGAACACAGAGATCCTGTGAGACAGACAGCCAAGTGAGAGTTAAAGACTTTGAAGGGATGTCAAGAGTTTCTGTTGTTCTTGAGTGTGCTTCGGTGGCGGTCGGATCGAAGCCAGGAAAAATGCAAAGGGCAAATACTGAAATTACATTTTAGTTCCACCTCCGTTCAGAGGACGGACAATTAAAAGAGGAAGGGTGTTGACATGTTGTGTTGACAGCAAAGGGAAGGAAGACCTCACGATGGCCTATTGTTTGTTAGGAGACAAAATTGTGAGGTTATTCTCAGATTACATGTTTTTGTGCTAAACCTGGAAAGGTCATACCAAGAAAGCACAAGTGGTGTCCAAGACCAGCTGTTTTTTTTTCTTCTTATCAACTTCAGCTTACATAAGTTAAACTGAGCATCGCTGCTGGTTATCTGTGTTTGAGAAGAACTTTGTTGAATTAGCTGTAGCTCAGCTTGATATGGATTCAGCTGAAACACCATGTATGGCAGAGGTGCCCAAAGTGGGGCCAGCAGGACAAAACTGGCCCACAAAGCCATTTGCCTTAGCCCACCAGCAGCTGCCCTGGTTAGGTGTTACCAGCTGTCCTTCTATAGAAACACTGTGATTCCACTTACAGTCATTCTATCTTTTGGCCCAATGATTATATATTGTAGTGCAGATTATCACTCATGGTGCTTACTTTATCTTTGAAATATATTAAGAATAAACAAGGGACGTTTAGATTAGATTCATGCACATGTAGATTTGCACACTCTATAAGGCCACAAATACTCATATTTTGTCAATTTATGAAATGTCCCTTGAGATTTTGCTGCACAAGCATGCATCAAACTTTCTTCAAGTTCATGAGCTAAAAACAAACAAAAAATGTCAGCCACCGCACTGGCTGCTAGCTTAGCCATAAAAATTAAAACATTTTACTTTAAAAAATGTTTGTATTTTATGTTTTATATTATTGCTTTTGTCCACAGCCCTTGGATAGATTTTCATTTACATTTTGGCCCTCTCTGGGTAAAAGGTGTAGGCATCCCAGCTGTGGGATTTTCCAGGAAAATGGAAAAGAAAAAAAACTGTAAAGTTTTTTAAACAAACTAAACTGTGGTTCTCCTCTTTGCAATTTTTGCCAAAATTTTCACTGTGTGGTCTCCTAAATACATTAAAAGTGAACTCCATTATTTTTCTGCTACACAAAAATATAGTCACAAATTCTGACCATGTGGTTTGTTTTAAGAATGAGAGCAAAAGCAGCTTTGTTCAAAGAATGAAAAACAATTTACCAGAAAAGGTTCGTAGTGTCTTAATTTTTGTTTTGGCTTTTTCCATTTATCTGTTTTTTTTTTTATTAAAAATCTACAGACAAAACAACTTTGTGTTTACGGTAAACGTTCATGCCTGAGATTTTTTTGTCTGAAATATTTTTTTCTGGTTTGACATTGCAAATAATTCTGCTTGCAAAGTTTCATGCCCAGAAGAAACAAACAGTCATTCTGCTTTAAAGAAGGTCACTGCACACACACTCTCTCTCTTCAAAACTCCCCCTCATGTTCGTCTCAGGAGACATGCTCACATTTTCTGCTCATACTTCACTGTCAGGAATGACAGTCTGGGTTCCACTCCAGCTTTTAATAATAAAAAAAAATCATATGTGTCATTCATACTTCCTGAGTTAACAAGATCACTCTGACTTTTTTTTTTTTGTATTTTCATTCACCGCTCTCTATAAGGGGTTCTGTTAATTTAAAACTGTGCTTGTTGTGTTTTTACTCCATCTTATATGCTGTCTCCTGTTCACCGTGCTGCTGTAATAGACTTCTCCTAAATGACGTGTTCTGTTGGACAGGTTTCCTCCTTGTCCTCTTGCCCTTTTCCAATCAACAGGAACAAGATGTGCTGTAAATTCTCAGATGGAGAAAAGATGATGGGAGAAGGAGGGGACTTCTCGCTGACAGTGCCAAATGACACAGGGACCTGTTCAGCTTAGCCGTGCTAGATTTTTTTTTCTTTTGTGCCACCTGCTCAGCTGCCCTCCTGCTCTGTTACCTGGCCCCGAAAAGAAAACCTGTCATTACGAGAAGATCAGACCTGCGATACGTTTGTGTGTGTGTGTGTGTGTGTGTGTGTGTGTGTGTGTGTGCACTGAACCAAGCATATCTGCCAACACTCCTTAGCTCTTTGTTGCCCTCTCTGTTCTTTGGTTTTATAATAAGCCTCTCTGGAACAGCAGTTGGATACTCTGTCCAACTTGGGTCAGAAGTGGAAAGTAGGGGAAAAAAGTGTTGCTTTATGATAAATGTCTGTAGCATTTTATATTTATGTGAACTAGCTGTCGTGTGATTTTATTGCTTTCGTTTTATGTGTTCTTTTGTTTTGACCAGAGGGTTTTTTTTTTTATAATGTCTTTAAGAGAAGAGCTGTGTAAAATGTGTGTTAAAGCTGCCAGGTTGTTTGTTTGCTGGATGTTTCTGTGCCTCTTAGTTGTCCTTGTCTTTGCTCAGGGCCAGAGGATGGTTATGTTTTAAGTGTCTTAAATGACCACTGCACTGTGTGTTGATGTGCAACCCTTTCCCCCCTGTTTGAGGCACTCTTGGCATCAAACAGAAAAGGTTCTGGGACAAGTATTGTTCATCATGAGCTTGGACGTGCTATAGAGAGATGAGTGTGAGAGAGTAGTAGAAGCGATGGCGTTATTTGTTTGCCAAGTGTTTTCTCATTTTGCACTCGTCTGTTCTGAACAAAGAGGTTTGGAGGAGGAGATGATGTGACCGGGCTCTCTCAGGGAAAGGTTATCTACTGTTCCCTGTCAGCTGATAGCACAAGACAGGACACTTCACGTCCCATAATGCTTAGAGGCTGCCACTAATGATGCTCTTCAGTTAGCCCAAGGACATCAGAGAGAGAGAGAGAGATGAGTTTGACGGATGCGCACACCTGCCTCAGGAATTATCAAAATATTGTGCTGCGTGACAGAAGGGTAGAATAACACATAGACAGCAGGAGAGAAACCGGTGACACGAGTTAGAACACACATCATGGAGCTTTTGGACCTTTCCCTTCCCTACAGGGCCCTTTTTAGAGCACAGCTGTATTTTGATAATACTGGAGCCTGGTTGAAGTGGATTGCAGTGTAAGTTTTGTATCAGAGCAGCAATCTAGCGCCCGTAACACAACATTTACTCAGTTGTGGAGAAAGTAATTAAACACTGTACTTAAGTAAAAGTACAGATAAACAGACAAAAATGTACTCAAGTAAAAGTACCACATTAAAATTTTACTTGAGTAAAAGTAAGTACTTGCTTTTAAAAATACTTAAAGTATTAAAAAGTACTTGCTTAATTTATTCCCTAATGGTCTTAAAAAATTATGAAGTGTGCCTTCTGTATGTATATTTTTACCACATCAATGGTGCCATTTTAGTGAACAGTGCTGCAGACGATGCATGTTTTTGTGTTTGACCTCTGACATTGTTCACACTTGGACTTGTGATTCCGTGATGATTGTGCATCATCACAGATTGTGACGACAGCTACAGAAGCTGTAAAATTGCCACCAACATTCTTTATCAAATCTCAACAAGTTGTTTTTGAACCAGTTAACTTGAATAAGTCTTTTAAATATGGCCAAGAGTGACACATTCCCTCTGTGGTGGACTCCATTGTGCACGTGCTGCTGATGCCCCAGCAGGTGATGCAGGATCGCTCCGCTGTTTTTGAAGGAGGGTCTAATGGTACTTTCCTGCTTTGCAGTGGTTCAATGGACCAACTACAGCAATTCCCCCTCTCACTACTGATTACTTTCAAACTAAAAAACCCAAGAAACCACAAAAAATTAATAAATAAATCGTAATACGACGTGACATGAATGTAATTTGTAATTCAACGCATTACAGAAATGTAGTGGAGTAGAAAGTACAGATACTTAATGTAAAATGTAGTGGAGTGAAAGTCAAAAGTACCCATGATGAAATCTACTTAAGTAAAGTACAGATACATAAAAATGTAATAAAGTACAGCAACAAAGTACTTATACTTAGTTACATCCCACCACTGCATTTACTGGTTGTACATGGTTGGATTGTATATTAGGTTCTCCTTTAATGAAAAGAAACAGACGCATCGAAACAATAGAAAGCTCATACATCCCCTCATACCAACTTTGACATCTTCTACATGCGATTTCTCTTACTCCTCTCTGACTTTTGAGACTCTGACGTGGAATGAAAAGCTTAACAAACATTCTTATTACCCTGTAGAGAGATAAATAATGGATTCTTGTGTTTAGTGCGTAACTCAGTAATCTATTTTTAGTTGGACAAAGACAAAAAAATGTCTGAAATCGAGTCAGCAACACATTTACTTTGCTGGGAGCCAGAGTGCTGGGCAGGACACAAACTCAGTCATCAGATGAACTAGTTATGAGCTTTTTTTTATTGTAAAAGTCAGTACAATTTTAGTATTGCATCATTTTCTCATAAACTCTTATTTGCTTTGCCCAAGTTTAGGTCAGAGGTGGAAGAAGGCAATCTTTTAGTTTTTAGTTGACTAATGAAGTTTTAAAATAAAGCAGGAAGCAAAAAGGTCCTTTTTTTAAAATCTTTGGATTTCTTCATGTTAACACTAAAGAGTGCCGTCTGGTTTGGGTGAATATTTTAGTTTATCTTTAACTTCCATCAATTCCCTTTCTTTTAGACTTTTCCCCAACTTGTTGGTACAAGACTTGAAGTATTACAAGCTCAATAATTTACTCATCAAGAGTCATTTTGTCTCATCGTACTTAAAAAAAAAAACCTTTCATCTTCGTCTTGTTAGTCTGACAGTGGTGTCTGGGTTTTGGAATTTTAAATAGTGCTCCATGTGTCTGACAGAAGTTTAACAATCTTGGATTTTTCAAAGGTTTTTAGAAGGTTTTTTAAATACAAAAAATGGTTACTGAGCATTTTTTTGTTCTTAATACCAAATCCCTGGGTACACCTGCACTCCATTTAAATGYCACCAGAAAATGAAGAAACATTCACGTTTAATTTGGAATGAAAATATACAGAGAATTGAGTCCAAAATATTTCTTGTCCTTTAATTTTTCATGCAGCATAGCTTAAAATGCTTCATTATCTTTCATAATGTTTTACAGTGTTGGGGGAATAGAAACTGAACGGTTCACTGATTTATTTTTGGGTGGATTTAGCTTGGTTCTCTTCATATATATATATTCAGCAGTATTTGTTCTAATTGTATGTGAATATCGTAGGGTTATTGATTACCTTGTACCCACTGTTTCTAAAAATATGTTCAAACCTTAAATGCTGGGGAGAAATAACCCTGCTGACTCATCAGCAGAAGCCAGAGTGTGCCGTGGCAGGAGCCAGAGAGGCATTTGATTAGTAAAGTAATGAAATAATTCAATGCTGTGTGCGTTTTGTGTTGTTGTGTGTTTGTGTTTCTGGGTCTAACACACAGTCACACTCACACGTTCTCATTTTCAGAGGCAGCCAGGGGCGCTCCTCGGTTTCCCCGCTGCCTGTTCTCGTCTGCTGTGTCATTCTGCATCACTGGTGCGAGGAATGAGTTTGTTGTTACAGCTTTTTACCGCCTTCATTTCCTCTCCTTGAATCTCATCCACCTGGACATCAACAGCGACTGTGAAGCAGTCCATCTACACCTCCGCACACTTTGTGTGAAGGTGTTTGTGTGTGTGTGTGTTTGTGTGTGTAGGCGGTTAGTGTTGTTTCTTATGCGAGTCTTGTTTTTTTTTTTCTTTTTGCCACACTATCAATCTCTGAGTTTTATTATAATTTTTGTGGCTTCATTGGAAAATAAGGATGCGTTCTTTGATGTCATGTATGGTCATCGTGTGTCAGAGTGCAGCCGCGGGGTGATTCAACACAGGCAGTAACAGCCCTGTCTGAAGCATTTAGCACTGACAAAACTCCGAGCCTGAGGATGTGGCCTCACTGACAGTCAGGTTATGTGGCTAAGCACGCAGTCACCTGCACTTACCTGTGCTGCAGACACAGACAGCACGAGTGTATCTTCTCACAACATGATGTGAGGGAAATGAAGAGGAGTTTGATCACAAACTGGGTCTGCGTACAGACTGTAGGTGGACTCAGACCCACATATAAGACCTTAAACTACTAAAAAGGCACACCCCAGCTATTACAGCTGCAGAGATGATGAAAAAAAACATGAAAAAAGGGTGTCTAGGGGTGTTTTTAGAATATAGTTATGCAAGCTATGCACATGACAGTAAGCTAGGAGAGCCACATAGCTCACTGGTCATTTAGTCACAAACACTTAGAATTCAGTGAGACTGCCTTGGAAAACGTGCCTATTTTACAATTTGAAGTTAAGTTTTCGACAGTCACAGCCCAGTGAGATACTAGCTTAAGGAACTGACAAGTTCACATCTGAGGGAAATCTTCACAAACGCACTCAGAAACCTTGTGGATGTGATAGAAATGCTAATAGGTTGACAGAAGCGGGAAGACGCAGGTGTTCAAATATTGACTGCAGCTTGTATGAAACTGAACATGGTCATTTGATACAAATATCCAAACGTTTTCAGAAACTCTTGCGTTTCACTTCAACAGAAATGCTGAGTTTCACATGGTGTAGAAGCTCAAGAAGGATGAATAGGAGAAATTTGGTACCAGACATAAATCTATGCCCAGGCTGTGGAAAAGCAGAAATGAAGTGAGTGTGATTAAAAGAAGTGATCGTTGAGAGAAGACATGGACCTTAAAGTGTCAGCTGTATGAGTCAAAGGGTTTCTCTGTGCATGTCTGAATCATCCGATTTTTGAATAGCATGAATAATACACAAACTTGTGTCAAAGCACCGCCTTGTTTATGTATATGCAACAAAAGGAATGATTCATGTGAATGACCTTGGCTTTTCACAAGTGGAACATATTTCTATTCTGTGCTTTTCTCTTTTTTAAAAACCTGCTCATAAAAGTCACTGAGGGAAATCATCCTAGGTATCGAGCCTCTGCTGAATCCTAACGCATTTCCACAACCCATCGTGTCTTTAATGTACATACAAGGATGGATGACTAAAATGATCTCTAACCTGTGCGTCTTTATTCCCTTCTCTCTCCAGGCATGAGGACCTACCTTATCTCTAGCAGAAAGGTTGAGTCCCTATGTAACTGCTCCCAGATGGGACTGTCTAGACCAGAACATGCAGACTTTCAGTGTCCTGTGCCCAGATTGCACACGCCTGATGGAGCTGCTTTAGCCTGCACCCTTCCCCAAGACAAATCCAAGGTGAGCTTTCACTATCTCTGAGAAAGCTGGACATGTTGTTGGAACAGTATAGTTGTATCACTGCATATCTGCACTGCCTGAGGAGCTCCATGTTCTACAACATTCTGTGTGCTTTATGTGGGTGTAGAAGCTTTTATAAAACAAAAATCCCTTTTTGTGCATGCATGAAGGTAGACTTTGTGTTGACCTTTAGCCCAGTATCACCATAAAACCTCATATTTTTATTTATGGCTCATTACTACATTGTGCACCCTACCAAAACTTGTGTGAGATCTGTTTTTATTGAAGTCAAAATATGCCTGTTAGCAAAATATCTAATGAACCGTTGGACAGATTTTAATGAAATCCTCAAATCATTGTATATATATCATATCTACAACCAATTAACATTTGGAGTCAACCTACTATAGGATGGCTGCCACATCTAATCGACCCTAGCCAGCACAAAAATAATTTTATCCAGAATGCATATATTAAGCTAATTTTGGTGCGATAGTAGCTGAGAATCATCCAAAAGCATACACTCGGCACATAAACACACCTTGAAATATCTTTATAATATAAAATTATAGATTTGAGCAAAACAGGCATGAATTTGAGCCTTATTAGCATAAGATGTTTTAGTTTAAAACTGTCATGAAAGGTGGTGAATGTTATGAATTCCTGTAAAAAATGCAAGGTCTTTAGTTTTTATTGTACACTGAGTATCCACTTCACACAGATCCCAGTGCATTTGTGTGAGAAAAAGACCTTGATCTCATGAAAACCTTCTCATGTTTACTTTTTTGTTGTCTTGTTTTTTTTCTTTGTTGCTGCCCCTCCACATGAGGGAACATTTGCTGAGAACATGATTCTCAGAAAAAGTTGTGGGTTCTCATTCATTATCTTCATCCTTTTGTATTTTCTCTACAAAACATATTAATTTTCATCCTCCTAATGTGACCTCGTACTACAATGTTTCTCCTCTCTTTACTGTCTCCAAACTCTGCACAGTCTCCCTGTCTGTCCTGCAGTATGACCCTAATAGCAGGAGAGGATCAGGTTCTAGAGGAAGGAATAGTGCACAATGGCTGCCGTGAAGACAACAAAACAAATAGCAAGGTTTGCCTTGTATTCTTAACTTGTTGAAAGCAGAAAACATGTTGCAAATGAGAACATATCTGAATTATATTTTTCCATTTTTTGTCTTGTTATATTAGTTTAAAAGATCTAATGTTCAAGAGAGGACAAAGAGGTCATAAAATTAGTTCAGAGAAGTAGAACTGCATGAGTCCTGGATACATTTGGTGCATAAATCTGAACTGGCGAGACTAAAACAAAGACTTTCTTTTTTATATTTCCTATTTGGACTACTTAAAAACGCTGCTGACCTACTTCAAAACTCATTAGTTCACCTCCTTTCTTGGGAATTTAAGATGTCGCTCTTCCTCTTAGGACTCTTCAAATTTGAAGTGCTCCCCTGCGATATCTGCTGGGCGCAGCCCCAAAACTGTGAATGGTCTTCTCAGTCCTCAGCTGGAGGCCTTGAATAATAGCCAGACGTCGCTGTGCGAGATGCTGCAGGAAAAGGAGAAGAAGACATGGAGTGGAGGAGCCATGGGCATGGACCACTCGGCGCTCATCCCTCTGCGGTCCAAAAACTTCAGGGAGAGGAGTGACGCTCACTTTGTGGATGTTATCAAGGAGGATAGGTAACTAAGTGAAAATAAATACTTTAATCCCATCATTACAAATATGTTCCTTTTATTGCAAAACTTAAAAGCAGAGACCTGTCATTTTTTATGGGAAAATTATGCTGATTTGTATTTGAATGATGTTAACTTAGAAACCTGAATAAGAGATATTTTTGTGGATTGTTCACCTTTCTGTTATAGTCTCATGAAGGATTATTTCTACAAACCTCCCTTAAACAAGCTGAGCCTCACCTTCTTGGAGAAGAGCCTGGAGTCTGCTTACAGGATAAGCTACCAGGAGGAGGTGTGTGTGAAATCTGGTGCCCATATGCCAACTGGTGATAAGAGTGCACGCATATGCTTTTATTTTTTACATTTCCATGATTATCTGTTCATGTTGTGAGTCTAAACTGTGACATATTGTCTTTTTTGTGAGTGTGATCTGAAATGAAAATTCTTACAACTGCAGGAAACGTCAGTGCCGTTTAGTGTTTGCAGCTATTGCGTTGCCGTTTTCCTGTATGTGTATGTTTGAGGTGGCATTTTTATTGTTTTGTTTGAGTTTCCCAGTGTCTGACCCTTGTCTGGGAAGCCTGTTAGCACAACGTTATAACCAGACTGGTCAGACTGCGGCAAAGAGAAATCACTGCAGGACCCTCAGTGCAGAAATTGATTGAGTTACAGTGCCCTCTGCTGGTGTAACCTCAAACGTACACTTTGGATGGCATGACTGCAATTCTATGGCAGCAAAAGTAGGATTGACTATAGTGAAGACATTAATAACATTAATTTACTTCTGTTTCTGGTCACCGTTTTTTGTCTCCTCTTCTAGGTGGAAAACCAAGCAGCGGTGCAGACATTTGCCAGTCCGACATTCAGTTCTTTCCTGGATATGCTTCTGTGCTGTTTAGTAGTTTTTGCCCTCTCAATTGCCTGTTTCCTTCGACCACAAGTAACTCAGCAGAGCGTTTCCAGACTGGCTCTTACTCTGACATCTGTAGCTGCAATACTGGAGGCTCTGGCTTTGTTGTTTGCTATACGGTGAGAAACAAGACATAGTCTGTGGGTTTTAACTACCAGGCTCTAAGCCAAATTTAACCAGTGAGACAGGCAAAGTAAAGTTGCCATTACAGTTTTCATAATATTATTATACCTGTCAACACATTTTTACCCCTAATAAAGAGGCTAAAGCCACATTATGAAAATCACAGAGTTGCTTGTATTGGTAAGGGAATTCTGTCAGTGCCACCTGATGTGCTTTCTACATATTAAGAAAAACGGGCAAACGCGTGCAGAAATTGTAACTTATGTACCTTTGCAGACATAAAGATGATGAGTGGGGATAAAAACTTGAAACTAGAGATAGAAACTATCAAGAACATTTAAACTTAAAAGTCTTTCATTTATTTAAGTTACACCTTTCCTTTTTCTTATTTCTCCAGTATGGCTTTCTACCTGGACAGTGTGCTGAGCTGCACTCGGGTGCTGATGAGAGCCGTCTCAGGCTGGGTGATGCGTCACTTAATCGGAGCTGTCCTGGTGTCTCTGCCTGGTGTGGTGGTCCTCTCCCACGTCTCCTGTGACATGCATCTTTCTATTCAGGTGGAATTCAGTTTTATGGATTTTTTTTTGTCAGTCTTTGCTAAAATCGTTGTATGATTGAATTCAGCTAACCGTTGGTGTCATCAGTGTTACTGATTTTTTTTCTAACTTGATTATGATGTTTTTAGACAATTTAATTTGCAGTATCTGTTTCCTTTTTAGTAATATTTTTCTTTTTTCCCCTCAGTACACCATGTTCATCTGTTGTGCGATCATCATAGCTATTATTCAGTATTGTAACTTCTGCCAGCTCAGCTACTGGATGCGCTCAGCAGTGGCTACACTGGTGGGACTCGTGATGCTTGTTTTGCTCTTCAGCTCTCCCTGCAGGTATGACAGACCTAATGAGTTTCTTTAAACATTTATTTAACACACACAAAAACATTTTAGTCAAAGATTTCTTGTAGCTACAGAAGCTACAAGCAACATTTATCTCTAGACATATTTTTGCCCAATGTTTTTCTTAGTAACTGCTATAATTCTTGTGTTGTTGTTGTTGTTTTTTCACAAGGACTGATGCTCAAAACAATGTTGGCAACAGCTCCATCTTTTTGTCTGACAACCCAACAAGTTCTGACCCGCAAACCCACCTAAAAATCCTTGCTCCCGAAGCCTGCGTGGCCTTTTTCCTTCTCCTCCTCCTGGTCTGGTTCCTTAACCGTGAGTTTGAGGTCAGCTACCGTTTGCATTACCATGGCAATGTGGAAGCCGATCAACACCGCATCAAGATTCAGAACATGAGAGACCAGGCCGACTGGCTGCTTCGCAATATAATTCCGATTCATGTGGCCGAGCAACTTAAGGTGACCCAGAGTTACTCTAAGAACCACGACAATGTGGGGGTTATATTTGCCAGTATTGTTAACTTCAGTGAGTTTTATGAAGAAAGCTATGAGGGAGGCAAGGAGTGCTATCGTGTCCTTAATGAGTTAATTGGTGACTTTGACGAGCTCCTACGCAGGCCTATCTTTGCAAACATCGAAAAGATCAAGACGATCGGTGCCACTTACATGGCAGCGGCTGGACTCAACGCTCAGCAGTGCGCAGATGCAGCTCATCCTCACGCACACCTTCGTGCTCTCTTTGAGTTTGCCCTGGAGATGATGCGAGTGGTGGATGACTTCAACAAGAACATGCTTGGCTTTGGCTTCAAGCTCCGCATTGGATTCAATCACGGCCCTCTGACAGCAGGGGTGATCGGAACCACAAAGCTCCTCTACGATATCTGGGGCGACACTGTCAACATTGCAAGCCGCATGGACACGACAGGTGTGGAGTGTCGCGTTCAGGTCAGCGAGGAGAGCTACTGTGTCCTCAGTGGCATGGATTATGAATTTGATTATCGGGGCACAGTTAATGTCAAAGGCAAAGGTCAGATGAAGACTTTCCTTTTCCCAAAAAGCAGTGACAGTGGTCCTGTACCTCAGTACCAGCTCTCTGTCTCGCCTGAGATTCGAGCGCAGGTGGATGGCAGCATTGGGCGCTCTCCCACTGATGAAATTGCTAGCATGGTCCCCACAACGAGCATGATTGCGAGCTGTACCAATACAATGGTACCCAGCGCCAGCGCTGGTTCCTCAAATCTTACAGGTCTCAGTCAAACAAAAGAGGCAGAAATCCATCACAGAAGTCACTCCACAGGAACTTCTTATCCCAGACGATCAGTGTCTCACAGTGGCCTAACATCCATACCTGTAGCCAGTCTTGAAGGACAATCGTCAAATAACAAACAGCTTATCATCTCATCCTCAGTCCAGCAAGATACACCCCGAAATCCAACAAAGTCCTCGAAAGACGTCAAGAAAGACAAACATGAGAATGATAATGACGTCAATGCTGGAGAGTTAACCAGGCTTTAGGCATTTGCTACAATGGCACTTTTCTTATCTGCCTTTGAACCTTTAAGCTATTGTTCCTGCAGGTTGACATGTATACATGCTATAGTTTTGGTCCTACTTAAGGTGGAGGTGGAAGTTTTGAAAGAATATGTGAACTTTTTTTTTTATCAGCCATGATTCAGGTGGTTTGTTGTATAAATATGATAGACTGATTTTATCAAGAGCTTGGTGGACCTCACAAAGGTTGTTAGGCAGGAACACATAAGAAACTGGGAAAATGTTGCAGCTGATGCTGATTTCCCTTCTTGCCTGCTAAAAATCTCACAGTCTCCCATTAACTTACTTGATTATCTTTGCACTTTTAATATTGATTATTTTTTCAAATGTCTTTTAAGTGCCTTTAGAATAGAATAAGATACAAACTAGGCCTTTTTGACTAAGAAAATGGCATAAAGGGAAAATAAGAACACATTTGGGGGGTGGAATATTTGCTTTTCTTACAGCTTTACTTTTTAAAGTGCAGTATGTTTTGCTATGACACTTTTGCCTTTGTGTTCAAGAGTAAATCAAAGTGAAAAGTATTAATATTTGTGGTAAGTTGGAAAAAAAACCCCACTATTCTAACATGGTAAAACCTGCACAAAAACGCTGCAGTGCCTCTGTGTTAAAACCAGAAAATTCCACATGAACGTTCTAGCCAGGACTAATCGATACAGGCAGACAAGTCTGAGCTGTGTGAGTGTATTTCCATAAATGCAGTGTAATGCATCTCTGTGTTTATTGTCTAACTTCAGGCAGGGTTTAAACAGTAGAGGTAGCTGTGAGCTACACAAATGTCTTGTCCAAATTGCAAAATTACACTTATTTGGGGGTAGGTGGGTGGGGGGATGATGAAATCTTGTTTGCTGATGTGGCAGCTTATTCTCTACACACAGATAAAATCTTTGTATTGTCACAACACTTAGGGATGATTTCCTCAGCTATATTTATTCCGCATGCTTGCGACATCATAAGCTTGTAGTATTTGTGCCCTCTGCCCAAACTCCTGACTCTTGTGAGAAATCAAACTATTAAGGAGGATTTCTATGGCTTCTACAATGAACTGGTGTACCTGTGGATTAAAACTATGACTTCAGATGGACTTGAGGAAAAAAAAAACTGCCTAAAGATTGGAAATAATTACGTTGTGTTTTAAAGTAGTTGATAGTTATTTTTTCAAGACGATGATAATCAGTAGAATGTAATTTATTTGCATTTGTTACATGGAATTTGAACTGTTTAAGACCCTGCTCTGTAGTATGTGAACGACAGTAGGCTACTGGATGCAAACAATGTTGACGCTTTTGCTGCCTCAAACTTTCAACTGCATGTAACTTAATGTGATAGCACTGTAAAAGCAAAAATGGTAATTCTTGAGCTTTAATTGTTTTTGGTTTATGTTGAATCATTATAAATGTATCTGCATTTTCTATTGGCAAAAAGGACTGTGTGCTCAAAAGCAAAAAGGTTTACTGTGAAGTCTGCTTGTCTTATTTTGAGTTTTGTTTGAATCTTTTCAAACTGCCATTTCACATTCAGAATTTGTAATACAGCAAAAATTAATATTGCATAAAAAACAATAAGCTTTATCTTTTTTTGTTAATTATATTGTATTTTGTATTTGATATTAAAGAATAGAGGAATGGTATTAGGTTAAAGTTGGAATGTCTTGTACATTTTGATTCAGATTTGATTCAATTTTGTCCTCACTTTAAGTTGATTTAATTTCTTGTAACAATTTATATTTTTGCTTGGGTCACCTTTAATTTTGATAGTTTTTTCTAAGATATATGAGCAGTGCCTTTTCTTGAATTAAATGTAAAATTTCACATTAAAAACATTATTTTGAATCCCTTTTATAATTAGTATTTTTATGTGCATATAGAATGTGCCAAAAGTTTGTCTAAAAATAGTAATAAAGGTTAAAAGGGAAATAACCTCATTTTGCAAATGAGCACACAACCCTTGTAGCAACCCATAATTTGTTACACAACAATAAAGGGAAAATAGTTATCTAATGTAAAGTGCTAGTGGAGGTAGAAATTTGAGTGTCTTAAAAAGCAAACATGAACATACCTTTAATTTTGTCTTTGTAATTTTGATAAGCTTATTCAAATTTTGTGTTTTTGTGATCATACTTTTTCTGTGGACAAGAAAAAAAAAGAATCTCTATACATGTTTGTAGGCAGTTTTTTTGTGTACATGAGCATACAGTTTGAGTTGAATATGCCTAATTAATTGAGTTGTAAGTGACATTCTGAACCAGCAGAAACACACACTGGGAATATGTTGACGCCAAAGAGTGTCATTGCCATCTCTTACAATTTCTTTGCTTATCTTTAAGACTTTTTTGTCTTTTTCATCAGATCTTACACAGTCAAACTGTTAAAATATAATTGCACAAGGGTTTCATTTTTATGTGCTTTATGCTTTTCTATTGTAAACCATCTAAGCATTGTTTATTATTTATATAAATGCATGCATTAGAGTATTAGTTTAAAGAGCTGCAAAACTTCAATGTTGAAATAATACTTATGTTCGCATGTTACCTCTGAGTGTTTGTGAAAGTGTTTTGTGTGTATTTTTTGAGATCCTTGGAAAGATAAGAAATTTTATCGAAACTTTCATTATAGCAAGAAATATAACATGCAAAGGCTTTAATCAATACAAATTTCTTTTTCTTTCTCAACTCACTAAATAAAATGTGGAGACACTAAGTTACATGCTGGTAGGTAGGATTGGACTAGTAATTTCATGTAGAAAACCATTTTATTCCCTTATTTTTGAAAATGTTTTTGTACATAGCTCGCTGATAGGTGAAGTGGAAGTTGTTAAATAAAGATGGTTGCTGGGAATTGATGTCAAATTGAATTTACAGATTGCACACAACACTAAAGTTTTTACCAGCAATAGATTTTAACAAAGTACATAGCTTATGTGCAGATTTTAGTAATTTATTTTACCTTTTTTTAGAGCAAGTAATGTTTTTGACATAAAATTCAACCTTGAGTCATTGGTTGTACCATAATTTGTTTTTATTTGCTAAATAGCATAAAACTTGTAAGAAAAAAAAAGCTTTTCAATCCAAATATTATTTTCCATTAAAAATAAATATAGAACATAGCCTACTGATTTGTCTTTTGAATGAATTTTTATTATTTAAACTTTTGGTCAACAGGATTTTATATGTCTGATAGTGAAAACTATTTAGCTATTATTTAAATTCCATTTCAAATTTACTTTAATGGAAACTACAGGTTAATACAAAGTGAAGAATAAAGCAGTTATGTAGAAGTCATGTTATAAACCGTAAAAAGGCTATAGTTATTTGTAGGATGGTTGTTTATTTAAATCTTCATGTCAGCCATATTAATGGCATATTGTAGCTGATAATGCGCTCAGTTTGTAGCAGGTAGAGCTAAAATGCATGATTTTTTAAAGTTATTGCACCCCTAAAGGCGACTACACGTACGTCCACATGACGCACGGTGGGACACTGGTTTACGTCAGGACGTCAGAGCACGACACCTCCTCTCCTCCCCCCACAGTCTAGCTGGGAAGAAAAAAAAACTTTTTTTTTTTTGTATCGGAGGAATCAACAGCCGCCATCTTGACGCGGCTCAGAATCGGGATTTCGGGGGGAGCACTAATTTTCAAACCTCTCGGAGCCACCCGGACCCGACTCAAACGGCATTTTTCTGGCAGAAAATCGAAGACTGGGTTCTTCCGCTGAGAATGAATCCAATCATGTGAGGGTTACGTGTGTTTTTATCGTCTCGAAAGGCCACTGTATGTTTGATTTCCCTTTTAGACGGCGCCGCTTCTCGCCGTATCTCCGTGCGGAGACGCTGTGTTTTAACGGGAGACAGCGACGAGAAAAATAATCCGCCTCATAGAAAATATTTTCCAAATTTTCTTCTTTTTATTTGAGCCAAAAGTGGATTTTACGGACGTTTGTTTCGACAGCGAAAAAAATGATTCTGTATTTACGTGAAATCGGCGAACTGTGGGCAAAGGGATTCGCTTACACCGTGTGTATTAATTTTTGAATGCCTTTTATTTATTTTTCTTGAACTGAAATAATTTTTAAACGTAGTTATTGAGGATAATTATGTGGGTGTTGGGTGTTGGATTATCATGGGGTGATCTTCGGTGGCGAAGCGTGGCGCTGTTGCCCTTCTTTTGAAGTCATTTTCTTCAGGCAGAATTTCGCTTGTCTGCCATTCAAGAAAAAAAAAAAACTACGTTGTTCTTTCGCACGCAACGTTGGGAAAAAGTTACCTATCATTACAAAGTAGAGACTGACGATTTGGACAGCCTGGTTTATTTTTATTTTTTATTTTTCTGAATCTTCATCCATTCATAATATTCACCGAACAGGATGGCTGAAAATCTCCTGGATGCGGGACCCCCCACTGCAAAGCGACCCAAGCTCAATTCACCCCTCTCAGGATCAGATGGACCAGGTAAGGACAGAAAACAGCTTCACAAACGCACCAAATATCCAAAAACTGCACACCGAGTTCTCCTGCTAAGAAAGAGAAAGGGAAAAAAAAGTTGCAGTAAAATTTCACCCATCAGGCACTTCAGCGGGATGCAGAAATATTACAGAAAATATGTACAGTAGGTTCCTAAATGAGTCATTCTTGATGAGTCAAGACTTTTATGAAAATTAGTTAGAAAAGCAAAAGAGTCAAACTGGGTGTCAGCCAGGACTTCAACTGTAAAACAGGCAAACATTCAGCTTGAGTTTTAGTTTTGCAAGAGTAAAATTGCATTTAAAAGTCATTCATTAAATATCACGTTAGTTGAATGGTAACTATCACTTTAGGATATATAAAAATATTTTTTTATTTTTGATCTTTGCTATTTCTTAGCCTGGTTACATGTTAGATTTATAGAAGTGTAAAACCCTCTAGACCAGTGTTTCCCAAAGTTGGGGTCGGGACCCAAAGTGGGGTCCTGAAACATCAAGGTGGGGTCCTGAAAAGATTTTCTGAATTAATGAAATTTTTGCCTTAGTTGTTACAAAGGAGTGAGGTTAGTATATTTAAAATGGATAAATGTAGTATAAAAAATATTGTTACTACTGTATGTCCATGTTTTGTTGACCTGATACAAATGTTTATCATCAAAAATAGCTGGGGGCACAGGTCTCTGCTACTGTTATTTTGTGGGTCAAAAGCTGAAAAGTTTGGGAACCACTGCACTTTGGTTCCCAAAGTTGGGCTTGGGACCCAATTATGGGTCATGAAGCACCTTGGATAATCTCCAGAAATAAATTTAAAGGGTAATAAAATAATTGCTGATGTAATATTTTTCCTAAAAACACAAAATAAATAAAAAATAAGTATTTATATTTGTGTATAAGCTGTTTAGATTGTCAAAAAGCCTGTGTATTTAGGGTTATTAACAAAGTTTGTGTACTCAGACCAGTAATATTTGGGGTCACAAGTTTTTGCCATGGATATTTTGTGGGTCAGAAGACAAAAAGTTTGGGAACCACTGCTCTAGACCAGTGGATCTTAACTGGTTTGGCTATGGGACCTACCATTACCAAGCAATGACAGCCTCAACCTAAATCGAAGAAACTATCAACTTTGCAAGTTCCTCCAGTGTAAGGAAAATCCAGTTAGAACCTGAGATGGTAGACTAGTGTCAACACAAAAACTACAGGTTTAATGATAAAACAACATGGCGAGCAAGAGGTAGTTTCATCAACACTCAAAACGTGTAGCTTTAGCTGACTCATTGAATGCAAAACGAAAACGATGTGATAAAATCATTAAGTTACTCCTTTAAGCGTTAAATATAAGACTGGCATTACAATCAGAATACTTTGCCCAGACAAAGGCCTGTGGCCCACCAGTTGAGAATCATTGTTCCAGATGAAATTTTTTTGCATGAGCCAAAAACCACATATTATTTAAAAAAATCTGTGTTTTGAATTTAATGAGTTGTGTGGGATTTTGTCACTTATTCATTGATATCTATGGTCTGTACAATTTCAACAGATGCATTTGAACCTGTGCAGCTTGATAAAATGATAGTTGTCTCAAGCTGATCTTCATTTAAATAGGTGTTTGAGTTTAAAGTTGCCCTACAAGAAAAAATGGGAGGTGTGATAACTGGTTTAAATATGTATAAACTTATCGTTTCTAATCTATTGTAAATAAGGGCAAAAAAAAAAACTAAAACAAACAAAAAAAACAAATAAAAATTAATGGCCGACCATGGCAAAACTAATATTGCAAGTTTGCCCTAGGGGTCTCTGTCTTCACTTGCTCAACCTGCAGAGCTCCTTTGCTTTTTTATGTTTTGCAAAAGAGAAATTGACAATATTTGACATGTTTTGCATTTCACTGGGGATATCTTGTTTGATTACTTAACTTCTAAGCTGATGGAAGGCCATTGTTTTACATTGAAGTTATTAGTGTTTAATAATTTCTAAGTGCCATCTTCTAATTTCTGTTTTAAGTAGCTGCCATTGAAATATAATTGGACAAATATGTTTTGCTTTTAAAAACAGTTTTAATAGTTTTAAAACTTGGTTAATATATTTACAAAGTCTGCAGCTTTTCTCTTCAAAAATGTATTCTTTAAGGCTCTCGTAAACCTTTTATAAACTTCTTGCTATAGACAAAGGACACACTTTAATATTTTTGTTTTTCAATGAGTTGCAACATCTTTGAATGAATTCAAAGTGTGTTTGTTCACAAGTCAGAATGTGATTACTGTAATAAAACTCCTAAGTTCACGCAACATTTGTGTAGAAAATACAGCCTGCCACTTCTGTCAACTAAGAACAGTTAAAGCTACAGTTTACATAGATTTACCAAAACTGGACAGTAAGACGTTGGAAAAGCGTTGCCTGCTCTGAGTCTCAATCCACTGAATTCCAGTGGTCTCCACTCAGTCCATTCAAGTACTTTTGGGATGTGATGGAACAGGAGATTCACATTATGGATGTTCTTTTGACACATCGGCAGCAAATCTGTGTGACAGTATCATGTCAATATCGAGCAAAGTTCCTGAGAAAGTTTTCCAACATTGTGTTGAATCTATGTCACAAAGAAGTTTGTAAAGGCAATGGGATCCAACCTGATACCTGCAAGGTGTACCTAATAAAGTAGCTGGTAGGTGCGGCAGTCTGAAGTGAATGTGCATGCATATTTTTTTTTACACAAAATACCTCAGGGAGCTGTTTCTATATGACAAATATTTACTGCTCAAACAAATGGTTTCAGGTTATATTAAAGGTGAACTCTACATACCTGTCAGACTTCAGCACCTTGCAACAATAAAAACAAAAGGCTGTAGCAGGTTGTTACAAGCATCAAGCTGAGAGGTATGAATTCAAAGTTAGTTTTTCTTATAGTAAGGAAAAGTCTTTATTATTATTATTTTTTGTAAGGAAAAGTCTTTATGAATGTTATTAGTGCTGGGCGGTCTGACCAAAATTTTATATCACGGTATTTTCAACATTTACACTGGTTTCACGGTATAGCACGGTATTTTTCTTTTCATCACAGGTCAGCTGATAATAAAATGTACAAACACCGCTTATTAACTTTTTTCTTTTACTGTACCTCTGTCTGTGCTGCTGTTTCCCTCCTCTAAACGTCTGTTCTTCTCCTCATGGTTGGAGACAGTAGTAATGCATTTTGGTCCGGTCGTGAATGAGGAGGGTTAAGAAAAGATTATTATCGGGTCTGTTGTTTTATGTTATTTAATAAAAATTAACAGCACGACTCACCTTGCACACCAGTCAATCAGTTTCACTTACAAACTACGGCTTTTCACAATAGAAGTACACTTAAGTCTCCATGCGTCTCCACGTCTCCATATTAAAGTCACGTGTTATATCTAACCATGCACGTCACTGAAGAGGTGTTTACTAGATTCAGCGATGATGAAAACGGGATGTTTTTTTTTACGTCAGCCAATATAAGAAGCGGAATCGCCAGCCACCGCTGCAACAATAACATTAGCATGCTAACGCATATTAGCGGTGCAGCGAGGAAAAGTGTCCCCCGGGAAACAGCGGCCACGACGAAACGTTCCACACGTTTTGAGGCTATTTAGGTATGTCGGTATTCAGAAAATTCATATCACAACAAAAATAAACTATTTGGTACGAACTGGTATACCGCCTAGCACTAATGTTAATGTTTTTTTAATATATTTTTTGTTTGTTTATGGAATTTATATTTGCTATGACCCTGTATGTGGTCTTAATAGGGCTGGGCCATATCATATCATCGGCTACGTTCACAGTGCATGTCTTAATGCTCATTTCCAATTTTTTTAAAAAATCCGAGCTTTTGGTGTGAACATTCACATTACATTTTAAATGTGACCTGCATCAGACTCCTGTGTGAACGCCACACAGCGCTGATGGGACACGCATGGACAGTAAAAGACGTCCCGTCTCATCAGCCGGCTTGTTTGTTTACAGAGCTAGCCTAGCATGGATGCTACTTTTTGCACGTCGACTCTGAAGTTGTTTTAATCAGAGCCGATTAAATAATTATCTGACATGCTTGTTTAGTTCAGTGTTTATATCTGAACCTGCCCCTGACCGGGATGCTCCTGTGAAGCTTTTTATTTTTGAACGAATGAGCTGGAAAAAAGTATTGACCTAGTAACTTTAGGATTTATACGCTCTGCGACCCAGGCTGGACGTCATTATTATCATACTTTCTGCATTGAAAATTAAAAGTAAAAAGACAAAGCAACTGGACTTGTGTTTTCGACCTATAAACACATGGAGCTACAGATTTAAACAGCGTGACCTGAGGTTAGTGTCTTATCGATCCTTCACCCCCACCTCCCTGATGAAAAAGTCAGATGGAATGTGACATGAGCGTTCACACTGCAGTCACTTTGAAAACATCAGATATGTATCCGATTTAAAACCACATACTGAAATGGCCTGGGTCGGATTTGAAAAAAATATAATTTGTTGCGTTCAGACTGTCATAAAAAATCAGATATGGGTCATATGGGGCAAAAAAAATCGGATTTGGGTCGGATTTGCCTGCATTGTGAACGTAGCCATTCACGATAATACCGGTAAAAATAGCTTGCCCAGGAAAATAAATTATATTATCACATGCTAATTTCATGACCCACGTCATTTTTCCCATGTCGGAGAACCTGCTTGTTTTCTGTTGTGGAGACCGCAACAGAAAAATTCTGATACACGTTTAAACAGACACTGCTTTCAACAAATCAAACGAACCCCCACAGCTTTATCCAATCAGAGCAGAGCAGGGCGGGTTTTTCTGATGTCAGTGTAGCAGTCTGCAGGATAAACACCGGTCAGCCTGCAGCTCTTCTCCTGAGTGAGCAAACCCCATCCTCCACACTTCACTCCCGAGCTACGCAAGACATTGGTATCTAAAATCTAACACACTATAAGTTTATGTGTCCAGAGCATCGTTATCTAACAGATGTCCAACTTTGCTCGCGTGACCAAACTCCTCTCCTCGACAGCGCTGTTACGGGAGCGCGCCGAGGTGCACACAGGCTGAGTTGTTCTGAGAGAGACACTGTTTCAGCTCTTCCAAAATAGTGATGAACATTTGTTTGCCCCAGTATAGAAAAGATGAGTCTCCACTTAGCGTTAGGCACCACCCCTCACCCCGCAAAAAACGAACAAAACAAACAAACAAACAAAAAAACCTCTTATGTTCTTTTAGTAGTTTATTTTTTGTAGCTTATCTTGTATTTAGAACCATACTTTGACTGAACTGCTCTGTGATTCAATAAATGGTCAGATATGAAGAATAAATAGTATTAAATGATTACATGCTCTCTAAATGATACCTTTTAAAATATATTTTAATTGAGAAATCAGTCAGTCTAACAAATAAAACATGTAAAGTTATTTTGTGAAGTACAAAAGACATATCTGGTATATTTTAAAAAATATACCAAACTGTTAACTTTGACTAAAAACATGGACACTGTGTATAGTGTTATGATTAGACTAAAGCATGTACTTGTGTGTGGTGGGGGTTGGTAGTAAGTTTTATTGTGCATTTATCGTTATTGAGGTAAACTGGTCAATATAGTGTGATATTGATTTTAGGCCATATCGCCCAATCCAAGGTCTTAGTAGTGGAGGGGTTATTTTGTGGGTTCAAAAAGTTTAACGAAATGGCCACACAGACCTGTCCGCCTTTATCCTCTCTCTGGTCATTCATAAATCACAGAATGAACCGACCTCTTCCTGCTCAGACGTAAGTATTCAAAAATGAAGCGGGCAGTATGGAACCAAAAAAGAGGGATGCAGCTGTAACTCAGCTGGACTGAAGTGGAGCGGGATACGTTAAATATCTTTTACAAAACCTACAGAATTAACTTAGTTTAGTGACCCTCTTTGTGGTTAACCTTTTTAAGCTTACTACAAAATTGCTGTTCGTCATTGTCACTATTCCCTTGGTAATATACCTATTTGGTGTTTTAATTCAGCAAGTCGCACCCTGTCCTCATGTAACTGAGTGGTGGCATAGTGTTTTTTTGTTTCAACATGTTGGCTGGCCTGGCTCTGATACTACCTCACTCTTAAGCACAGAGGCGGGCTCTTTTCAAGAGGTGGGCTTCTTCTGAATGGACTGAGGCAGCCGGAACATGTCTCAATCCTCTACTGAGGCATCTTGTGAATGAGCCTAACTTCCCTCCAACAGACATAGCCTCTTGAGATATTGTGTTCAACCTTTTGTTTTAGTTACCATAATGTTGATGGAAAGAAAACTGTTTTATATTGTATTGTTTTGCAAAATACAATATTTAGTTTCTGTAAGATCTGAAAGATTCTGTAGTCAATATCTTTTGTAGATTATGATGATTATGGATGCGTCAATTTTTTTCTAAAACCTCTGAAACAGTCAAATTATGAGTTGCCTAGTCACTAGGGTTGGGCAATATTGGTAAAAAAATTATCACGATTAATTGAGGTATTTAGCTGATAACGATTAATTTGACGATTAATCCCCTGGAGTCCTTGGACAATGTTACGTCCTAGTCAAATGACCAATTTAGTGGGAAAGATTTGCTCTTCATACAAATCTGTTCCAAATTGTGTCAAAATTACAGACTTCAGGTTATACATCAAATTTTAAATGGTGTTAATAGATAAATGAATTACAAAACCTTTTTTTTTAATGTTCGTCATATTTGAAGTAGAGAGGAGCACCGAGTCCGGACTCTGCCTGGTGGCATTAATCGTATTAATCGTCATGTGCCAAAAAGTAATCGATTTTTGGTGATTAATTGCACACGATACGATTATGCCCAACTCTACTAGTCACACATCTCTACAAATAAGAATCTTTATATGAAAAGTTTGAAAATCAAACTAATAAATCGGCTGTCCAATTATCTATTTTGATAGAGAGAAATGTTTTATTTAATGGCTAAAAAAGTGGATGTTTCTTTTGTCCCATTTAGGGCCTAATGTGCAACTAGAATTATTTTTTTTAATTAAATTGATTTCTGTAAATCTTTTCAGGACCACCCTTTTTGGTGAGCCTCATCAGAAAATGCAGACCAAGGCCACAACATTGGCTACATTCATGTGCAATTGTCATTTGTTATTTTTTTCTAATTCTTATCAGCTTAATGCCACAATTAATCATTATAAAATTTTTTGCCAATAACGCCCAACCCACATTTTTATATTTTGTTTTAAGCCATCATACAAAAGTTATCTCCAACAATCGTAGTGTGTTCTGTGCAGGAACAAACTTTAAATTTGTCTATAAACTTTTGTTTTTGTTTCTCAAATACAAATTTTGTTTTCATATCAGACAAAAGATTTTAGTTTCTTTGCAAGTTGCACATATTTCTTATTGAATGAGGGAAAAAAGGGCTGAAAAGCTTAATGTTGTGGCCTACTTAAATTTAGATTTGTTTACAAATGAAACAACACAAATGAAGTAAATTCAGTTGTGTTGTTTTTAGTTGTAAATATTTACAACATAATGTAATTTCCCAACGTAGCTGTTGCCTGAGATCCTTTCTACCCAGTTATTTTGTCTTAATTTGTCAAGAGTTGTTACTCATTTTCATTGTTGGCAATAAGACAGTTAGCAAAGATGTCTTTTTTTTCCTGATGCAGCCAACCTCATGCAGAGCTGTTGCTCACAGACAGATTAGCAATCTTTGATGTTTATGTTAATGTGTGACAGTTTTTTTTATGGTGCTTCAGTCTCATGTCAGGATGTTTGTGCCCGTGGCCACAGGCCAGTGTCAGGCTTGCATTCATTTGTCTGGCTGAATGGGCGCGTCAGCACTGCAGTTAAGAGGCAGCTACGCTCTAGTGTTGCTACTCACCTAGTGAGCCACCACCTTCAACGTTTGGCCTTGTGTATGAGAACCGTGGTGAGCATTTCTCAATATGAAACTTGAAGGTTAGCTGTTCATTTCCCAAAAACAACCAAGTTGTTCATTTTGTCTTTGTCAAACCAACAAAAAATTGCCAATCAAAACTTTGGATCTTCTGGTTAACATCTTTGCTGAGGTGGAACTGAAAGAGGGGGAAGGGTGGTTGAAACTGGATGCTACCTAGCTATTATTTGTCTCTTTGCTGCTCTTTTATTCTTAACCTTTGTATTTGAAATATCTGTTTAAAATAAATCGCATTCAAACATGATTTCAGTAGATACATTTATTGTAGTCTTACTGTCATCCGCAAAAATGATAAGAAGCCCATTTTCATTTGCTCTGGTTATATATTACCCTTTATGTGTTGTTTTTTTTTAACAGTAGTTTTAACAAACGGGACTTAAAAATTTCCAGCCTGACAGTGGTTACCAAAAAGTCCAAGAAACCTAATACACCTGATACAGTTGCTAACAGTTTGGGGGTGTAGATAAATTTGTTGTTTTTGCTCTACATACATTTCTTTAATTTCTATAAACTACATAAGCTTTGAAAATACTTTATGAAGCCTGACACAAAAATAATAAATTACACTGGCTTGAATAGAGGATGTAGTTAACGATTGTGCAGCTGCAGTAGCTGTGCTTGTTTTGTTTTCACAATCTCCGGTCTTGGTCTGTCAGTAACTTTTTCCCCTCCGTAAGTTTTATAAGCTTCCTAAGTGGTAGAGGGAGTGATCACGATTCTTTTATCAAGCCAGAAGAAGACACTTAAAGAATAAATTGCACCAGCTTGGATAGAGGAGGTGGGTAGTGATTGTACAACTACAGTAGCTGCTGTTGTGTTCACAATCTCCAGTCCTGCTCCATTCGTATCTTTCTTTTCATCTTTGTAAATTTTTTAAGCTTGTGTAAAATTTCAAGGGTGGGGGTGTCTGGCTTAAAGTTTTGACGCCCTCCAAAATTCTGCTACCTAAATACCTGCTGGAGGTAACTTAGAACGTGGTGTGTATGAGTTTTAAATAATTTTACACAAATTTTGTGGGAATATTGGAGAATTAGGTTCAGACTGTATCAGCAGATAATTTCATTCATGCATTAAACGAGACTATATAAAGATTCTTGCTAATCACTGGAAATACCAGCTTTTGGAAGGCATGCATGGTTATTATTATATTATTATTTTAATTTCTATTATCCTTTTAAATTTTGGATTTCCAGATGGTCATTAACATGAAGAAGTTTCTATCTGTGTTGGTTGAAATGAGGCTATTACACAGTTGCACAATGTCCAGTTTTTTGTGTTTGAGGCTTCCTTATGCAAAAGTCGTCTCAGCAAGCAAACTTGCAGGAAAGATTTAGCTTAGTGATACGTCAGATGTCCTCCCTGACACACATGCTTGAAATTGCATCATTTTTTGCCATTGTGTGTTATAATTGTGCTAAATTTGTTGTCATCACAGCTCATAAATACTTTTTTCTTGTATTTAGTTGGTACTTAGTTTTCAGTAAATGTAATGATCGTTTGAGTGTATAGTAGCATTTTCACTCCTTCTGTTTTACAGTTTTATCTTTTCCATCTCTACCGCATTTCTCTTGCCCTGGTAAGTCGGGACGATTTTTCTGCACAACATCCTGGCATTAAAAGAGTGTTAAAAGATTTTACTGGGATGCTGCTGTTTGTTGTAAATTAACAACAATTAACTGTCTTTGTTACAGATATTTTGAGTGGACATTAATGACTAATATATTAATGTGCATTTTCAATATCAGTCTTATTTTGTAATCTAATTAGACTGAACACTTGACCATTATCATACAAATTTAAACCCTACATTCACCATCCTAAAAGTTAATTTTTTCATGAGTAAGCTTTTTCTCATTAGTTTTGTGTTGTGTGTATTTTCATTTGAAGCAGATATTGTGATGTTTAACTCATTCAAGGTAGACTTAAGATCATTTTCTAGGTTGTCCAGTGGATAACCTCTTGACAAAATCTAGTTGTCTGCAACATTTTCAATAAAACAACAAAAAACCTCAAGACAAAATTAATTAAATATATGTATCCAAGTGTTCTCAGTCAGCCATCTTGACTTAGTCCATGGGCTAGGGTGGCTCACAGGGCACCCCCACTACTGAACTTCTCTGGTATTTTCATGTACCCTAGGGTCCACTCTTTCAGAAAGTGCATGTTAACAGAAAAAAAGTTGGGTCTCACTGCCCCCCAGGGACCCCTTTTTGACCACACCCCTTTTCTATTGTGACCATCAAAATTAGGGGTACAGAAAACTTAAATGCCAATAACTTTGCTATAAACCAACCAAATTTTACAAACAAGGTATCAGTAAATTCGTATTGATTAGTTCTTCGATTTACATGACATTTCATTAAGCAAATATGTGCTCGATGATGTCATCGGGGTCAAAATGTCACATCCTCAAAAGAAGATGAAAATTTTCATCTGTACCCCTAATTTTGATGGTCCAGCGGACAACCTGTTGATAAAAACTGGTTGTCCGCAAAACATTTTGGTTGTCCAAAAGAATCTCAAGGAAAATGTAATTTAACAAGTAAATTATCTGTAGACAAAGTTTATTATACATAATTTGTTCTCAGTCAGCCAGGTTGACAGGAGCTGCATGAATAAAATTTCCTCATTCTCTTCTTTGAAATAGAGTTCAACATTCATAAGCTTCTTTCTGCTCATAGGTCAAACATTTTCACTTAAATAGGAGTATACTGTGTACATGACCTTATTAAAAGTTACAGTTTAGTGTTCTGTTTGGTTTTACCAAGTTTTTTTCTCATTTTCATTTTTACAAATGATGGACACGCGCAGCAGAGAATTTTAATCAAGTTCTTTTTTTCTTGGTTGTCCACCGGACAACCAGGAGACAGGATCTGGTTGTCCGAAATAAAAATAGGTTGTCTCGGACAACCTAAACAATGGTTATGTCTACCCCTGCTTAATATTTAACATTTTTATTTTAACCTCTTAAGCCCCAATGGGTTTTCTTGATGTTATTGCTCAAAATACCATGTTGAAATGGTAATGAGTGTATCTCCAGAATTTATAAACTCTAAAAAATCTTAGGATGAAATTAAATCTAAATTTTGGGAGATTTCATCAGAAGTGTAAGTATTAAAACAGCTGCTGTGGTTTTTAGAGATATTGGGGATGGAACATACTTTTTTTTTTCACTCTCACCTGAATAATTTTTTCATTGGACAGTATAAAACCTATTTAAAACCATAATGAAGTAGGCTAAAAAAAAAACTCCTGGAAACCATAAATCCACTTGTGGACTTTACCTGTGCAAAGATTCATGCTGCTAAAATTAACTGGAGCAAAGTTAGAGGTTTTAGTAAAAAAAATTTTTTTTTGAATATTGTCATTCTGCACAGGACGGACCATGATGGTGACATTAATAAATGTTAAGAAATTTTAAGTTTTTACGTTTAAAAGTTATTTATTTTTTCTTACCTGACTTAAAAGACTTGTTATTGAATGCTTGTTTTTTGAAAAGTTATCCAAACATTTATTTGTCAACATTTATAT